>NC_053437.1:63562643-63881001 GCF_007990345.1 Gossypium hirsutum
ACGAGAGCAACAACATGTGCATCGAATAAAGTCTGATACAACTCCTTGTATGACATCGGGATTGGCGTGAATTGGGGCTTTTCAGTAGTTTGCCTAGCTCCCGACTCTTGTCTTGAGGATCCCTGTTGATTAGCACCACTTTCTTTGCTGATTACGGTAATTGACCTACCATAAGTATTCACATTATTCACTTCATTTTCTCTTTTCCTCGGGGTGCCTCCTATTATTTCTCCTCCATCTATTTTTCCACTTTTAATGGCATGCTCAATCATTTCACCATTCATGATTATATCTGAGAAATTTCTTGATGCGCTTCCACATGTGAGTGATGAACGGGGCTTCAAAGTATTAATAAAAAGCGTCGTCATCTCTTTTTCCAAAACGGTGGTTGCACCTGAACCGCCACCTCTCGCCACCTCTGCGCATATTGTCTGAAGCTTTCGTTCGATTTTCTTCTCTAAATTTTGCAGAGTTATCCTGTCAGGCATCATTTCTGAGACATGATTGTATTGTCTCAAGAAGCCTGTGCTAAATCCCTCCAAGTAGCGATTTTAGCTCGGCTCAGCTGATTGTACCACTTTGACGCGCTCCCGTAAGACTTTCTTGAAGCAATGTATTATAATTGATCATTATTATATGCCCGTCTTCTTCTACAAACATAGTAATATGGGATCCTGGGCAACTAGTCCCGTTGTATTTCTCGATTCCGGCATCTTAAATTTGTAAGGAGCACCAAGTCCGGACCAAGCTCAGATCCTTTGCATCTGTTCCATAACTTCAATGCTTTCTATTGCCCTAAACTTCTCTTCTATCCATTTCCATTTCTCCTCAAATTGTTTTGGAATTCCTCCTTCGCCTTGTCCTTTTCAACCATCTCGTCTAGATCTGGGACCGCAATATTATTCGGGCTATCACCGGGATTAAAGCCCACTCCGGGTTGAAAATTCATTGGGATTGAAGCATCGCCTTGAAACTGCTGGGGTCTAACCGACACAGAGGGTCTCCGCGAATGCAGCTCGGCCTGTACTTGCGCATGTGGAGGCGTGAAACCTGGAGGATAAAGTGGTTCACCATTGTTTTCTTCTTCACTAACATCACAGGACCTTTACCCTTATCTACTCCTTTCAATAATTGCGTCATCTTAGCCACCAGATCATTTGGGACTCCTCCATCTTTTGCACCATGTCACGCTGAATCTTTTCTATTTGCTCTTTCATTTGCGCCTGCAACTGGTCTTGCATTTCTTTCTGAAGTCGCTCTAGCTTCTCCAACCTTTGGTCCATAATTTTTGCCTTAGCTCGGGTGCCGTAACTTTGTTGGTTTTCCAGGTTAACTGAAATGATTTTATTCAATTAGGTTTTTTTATGGTCATTAATGCATATGATGTGATGCAATGCATGAAAAGAATGCAAAGAAAAAGAGGCACTGATTCTAATTCAACTTCGTTAGAAAACTTTACTAGATAAAGAGCTTCTTTACATAAAATAGACTACATATACGCTTTGCCCTCACACTCAAAGCCTTAACCTTTCTAAGAAGCCAAGCTAATTCTCGGCCCCTGTCCGACTCTGACTCATACTTCAAACTTAATAGATCAGCCTGAACCGCTAGAGTCTGCAGATGATCAGCTACTTCGCGCACTTGAGCCACCGCCTCTCCCATAATATAATCTCTTTCTCTAATCTGCTCTTGAGACCGACGGAATTGTCTTTGCCACTGCTCATTATTTTCTTCCAGAAGCTCTATCCGGATTTCACTATTCTGCAATGCATTCTCTAGCTCTCCTATTTGTCCTTTTAAGTCTTCAATTTTGTCTAAGCTCGCCCTTAATTCAACCGTAGCATTACGATTACAGTACTGGTGAAGCGATCTTTCTAGTTTAGTTATCCGGACCTTCAACTCCGTCTTCTCATCTTGGCAAACTAGTAGACTCTTTCCCAAGGCGACTTCTCGAGCCCGAGTATCCTGAAATTTCTTTTCCCATTGATTAGCTCTCGTCTTTTCCTCCTGAATTTCTTGTCGCCATTGTTCTGGCGTTTTACCCAAGCCAGCAGTTCTTACCGACCTGCGCAACTTCTTGTAATCTGTCTTCAGGCTGTCTAAATCTTCTTCTGCTTTGTTCTTTCCTTTTCTCATTTATCGGCCTCTAATCTTTGAATGTCCACATCCAGTCCTAACTGCATTTTTTCTTCCTCTAGTTGTTCTATCTTCTTCCCCAATTCTAAACTCCTTTTTTCAAATTCTTGTTTGATGATTTCCATCTCAGAAGGCAAACTTGTAAGCATTCCTCTAAAGATCGAGCAGTTTCTGAATTTGACGCCGGGATGTTGTCGTTGATCCTTTGATCACGCCACTGACCATACTCGGGGTAATTATCGGACCCACGGCTAAGATCTTCATTCGACGAGTTTGGTTCCAGGCACTAGATATTTCTCGAACCTTCTTCTTGTAATGGTCCTCCCTATAGGAAAAATCACTATAAGCCAACCCCTGCGTTGCTGGTATGAATTGCCGTGATCTATACTGTCTTGATACGAGTAGAGGAGCATATCCGATAGCTCCCCATATCCCGAGCAGCGGAACCCAGTCAAAATCTCCACATCGGTACAATATCTCATCGGGAATTAACCAAGGAGCCCTCCATTCAATATCTTCATCCTGGAGATTCTGGAGTATCTCTATCCATTTTCCTTCTGAAATATCATCCCGTCTTGGCGTGGCCACCAATTCTCCTAGAGGGGAGTAGTTATCAGAGAATACCCGATAGGAGACCTTTTCGACCTTCCAGAAGTGGCTATGGAACCATGCCAATAAGAGCTGCGCGCATCCAATAAACCTTCCCTCCCCTGCTTTTCGACACGCATTCAGGGATCTAAAGTTTCAGCGAGTATTGCCGGAACCGGTGTCACCCCTTTACTAAGCCGATCAAACAAATCAGATACAGCCTCGTCTATGTGTCCTAAAGCTTTGGGGAAAACCACTAGTCCATAGATACCTAAAGCGAAGACATCGACCCTTTTCTTCAAGTCAAGATGTACAAGCACCAAATCTCGCAAACTTTTCCAAGAAACACATTTACTGTCGCCTTTCTGTTGGATCCGGGCAGCGACCCACTGCTCGCTCATCCCAGTGATGTTCATTAATTTCTTTAACAACGGAGGGACACAAGCAGCTCTGGAATAAGCCTTGTCGACTTGAATCTTTGGGCACCGAAGCAAGGTCGTATACTCCTCCACAGTAGGCGTTAAATCTACCTTCCCAAAAGTGAAACAACTGTAGGCAGGATTCCAAAACTGAGCGAGGGCTCGGAATAAATACTTGTCCACTTTGACACTAAGCAGATAAGGTAGGTCACCGTAATTACAATAGAACAGCTGCTTGGCCTCGACATCCCATTGATCCCAGACTTCTTTCATTTCTCGAAGGTCATTCTGGATTACACTGATACGGGTAAAATCCTACAATTCTGACATGTACCCTTTGGTAAGACTATCGCCTTTCTCCCGCTGTGTCGTTTCAGCCCATATTCGCACAGCCGCATTATCCTCTACTTTATCAACAAACCCCTTTTCCATGATAAGCTTTCTACTGAGAAACTGAATGTAAATCGACACCTCTTTTAGAATGAAGATGCCATGCAATCACAAACAAAGTAAATTAGCATTAAACACAGAATAAGATTTAAAATAAGCGGCAAATAATACAACACTCATTTAGGTAAGCACTAAAAATTGGAGTAGCTCTACTTAGGTCAGTTCCTATGGCTCATTACATGTGGTTTGGCTCTAAAGTAGGGTACCTGAACCAGCAGATTCCTCGATCCTCACCCATTATAGGCTCATACGGACCAAGTTCGATTCAGGGGGATACATTTCCCTATGGCCATGCGGAGATGAAAATCTCACGAAGACATAGGTACGGATGTATCCCGGAAGCGATTCACTATCCCATGCGGAGGTGAAAACCTCACGAAGGCGTAGTTTCTCACTCCCACTTAAAAAGGTGTGACCAACGGTCATGCAATGCAATGCAGAAAGATATATAAAAATTTAAAATACACAACCTGATGAAAACTATAACTCAAAACAAATGAAATGCAACGAGAGGATCGTAATTTAAACCAAATTTTAACTTTCGACAAAAGACAAAATAATCAACTCGTGGCTTGACTCTCTTATTTAAGTCCCCAGTGGAGTCGCCAAGCTGTTGACACCATTTTTTGATGGAAAACGTGGTCGACTTGGGTTTTGATGAAAACGAAAAAAAACGGGAGTCGCCACCAATCCTTTTTGGGGTGTGATTGGGTCACCTTGGAAAGAGGTTGTTTTTAATAAATAATTTGATCTTATTAAAACAACGGTTTTGGTCTACGAAATTTAGGAAACGGGTTCGGGAGTCGGTTACGTACGAGGAAGGGTTAGCACCCTCGTAACGCCCAGAAATTGGTACCTAGTTGATTATCTAATGTCTTGATGTCGAAAATTGAGAACTTGAAAGAATTAAAAAAAATACGATCCTAGCATTAAAGTTTTGGAAAAAGAAGTATATTTCACGTTAATCGAGAAAGAGAATCATATCCAGTAAGTTAGAATACAATGTCTCAAACTCCCGATACGCGAATAAAAAATGCTTATTTAAAAGATATTTTAGCCATCTCGGATTTAAAATGAGATCACGACCAGTAAGTTAGGACGCGACTCTTTTTAAGATCCCGGGATCATTTAAAATTTGAGCTTGAAAAGATTCGTGCATTTAGATTTATCGAGAAAAACGAAACCCAGTAAGTTAGGGCACGATTTTCTCGATTCCAAACACGAATTGAAAAAATAAATTTTGTTATATCGAGTAAAAATAAAGCACAAAATCATAGTGAAAGCAAATTACATTATTTATGCATAGCAAGATCATAATGAACATGAAAATATAAAAACGATGCAAACAATAGCAATTAATTTGAACGATCAAATTTATAACATACAAAATAACACAATATAAAAAAACGAATAAATTTAAATCATCCAATCAAAATAATGACAAAAATGAAATAAATAAATAGCAAATACAATTAAGTATAAAAGATATATATAGACATGAGCTAAAATATGTGTATACATGAATTAATAAATATATAAAGTATATTTTAATAAAATAAATTAATATACGTATATATAAAAACATGTACATATATATAGATGTATAAAACTAATGGAATACGAAAATAAAGAAATACATATAAAAAGTAAGTGTATACATATTGTAAAGTAAAAGAAAAATATATATATGTACAAATTAAAGTTTTAAAATATGAAAATATACATATGTATACAAATAAATACGTTAATTTATATACATGTTAAAAATATATTGAAAAGGTGTATGTATGTGGATTTAAAAATATATAAAAAAAAGTATATTTAAACTATAAAGATTATATATAAATATGTATATATTTATAAGAATGAAACATGTATATAGATCTATAGATATGTACATAAGTTATAAAATGTATGAAAATATATAAGTATATATATATTATAAGAATAATGCATGTATGTCATACAAAATATGCATATATATATATACGTACCAAAGGTTTAAATAAAATAAATAAAAATAAATAGGAAGAAATAATAATAATAATGATAATAATAATAATAATATAAATTTATTAAGGAAATATAAAAAAATAAAAAGGACTAAACTAAAGATCTAAACGAAATTCGGGGTCAAAACATAAATAAATTAAAGCGGAGGGACTATTCTGAATGCGCATAGAAAAAGCGGGGGACTGGATGGAAATAACCCTTGTCGATTAAACGACACAGTTCCAACGAAGTCAATGCGCATAGTCCAGGGACCGAACTGAAACAGAAGCAGAAATCGATGCCAAAATTGCAAATATAAAAGAAGACCGCATTAAAAAGATAAGAAATGCTGAGGACCAAGGCAGGAATTATCCCAGGAGTCAAAAACGCGCGGGTCAGAGCTCAATACGGCGCCGTTTTGGAGTACTGATCAGACTCCAAACGGCGTCGTTTCACATCATACAATAGCCCCCCCCAAAACCTAATCTGGTAGCCTACACTCATCCTTTAACAAAAGAAAAAAGAAACAAAGAAAACAGAGAGCCAAATGCTCTCTCCTCCGCGCCGTTCCGACAACAGGCCGCTCGAGAGCCCCCCTCGCCTTCGCCTATTCAACTCCGACTTACCAGGAGGAGAGAAGGCTTCATCGGCGCCGTTTCTTAAACAATGATGGCGTTCAAACGGCCCTCGACCTTAGCCCGTTCTCCGATGGCGACGAGGAGGGCCAAGATCGCGACCACAAGGTAATCTCCCTCCCTTTTAAACTTTGTTTTTGTTCTTTTTCTAAGATGAATCAAAATCAAAACCGAAAAGAAAACCCAAAAAAAAAAAAGAAAAACGGAAGAAACCAGTGAGCCTTTCGAAAATCACCTTTTTTTATTGATTTCCTGTTTTTGATACAATATGCGCCTCCCTTTTTTTTAGATTCCAGAAAATGGCTTTTATACCCAAGATAAAACAAAACCAATATTACAATCAAAATGTATTTTTTATCTGCTGTTGTTTTCTATTTTTGCGTTTTTTTGTGTCCTCTATTGCTTTGTGTTGCAGGTGTTGATGAAGCTAGTAGGTGCGGATGGGACGCGACAAATGATGGTGGCGTAGAGGGTCAAGGGTGCGGGGTACGGCGACGGCGCCAGAAGGCCGAAGGTCTAAAGACCATAGATGCGGCGCTAGGGTTTCTTTTCTGAAACCCTAGCTTAGCTTTGAGGGGGTTGGGCTAGTTGGGTCTTGTTTGGGCTCCGGGTTAGGCTAGGTCTAGGTGGGTTTGGAATTGGGCCAAGGCAAATTGGGTAATGGAATTAGGGCAAAATTGGGCTGTACAGGACCTAACCATACAAATTTTTTTTGTGGTTGTTATGTGTTTTAATCCAAACCCAAAAACACACACTTTCATTTTGTTTTCTTGCCATTTCCTTTTCATATATTGACTCATAAATCTCCGTTCAACTTTCTACATCGTCAATAGAATTATAAAATACGAAGATTGAATTCTAATCAATTAACATAGAAAGATCAATTTCTCAATTTTCGTAAAATAAAAGGAATAGAAAAATTATGCTTTAGACCCACAAAAAATTATACAAATATAAGATAATACCTGATAAAGATAGGGGCAAATTTAAGGCTCATTCTTATGAAGTATTTAAATTATAAATAAATATATGATCAAATTGCACTTTAGCTCCAAAAATTAAAAAAAAATTATGTTATGTCCTTTCAGAAATAATGTAATAATAATTAATGCATGTTAAAATAATATTTTGACCTCTCAAAATCTTATAATTCAATTCCTCCCCCTTTTAATTTATAGTTTTGCCCTTGGATAAAGTTATAGTTTTTCCCTCCAAAATTGATAAAATTTTGATTCAATCCTTCTAAAAACAATAAAGATATAAGCTCGTACATGGTTAAATTGCATTTTAGTTTTTTATAATATAAGCTCGTACATGGTTAAATTGCATTTTAATTTTTTATAAAAATATATAACTTAATCTCGACCTCCAAAAAAAAAATTCTACCTTTACCCTTGAACCAAATATATATGGAGTAGGTACACTTGTATTTAAAATTGACTTATATAATTTAAATACACTCCACATTATATCCGAATTTATATTTAACACCTAAAATGACGGCTAAATTAACGAAATAACCTAATTTAATACATTTAAATATTAATTAAAATATTTTAAATTTTAATCTATAATTTAAAGATATATGTTGGACGCATATACATGCATATTCTGAATCTAGAAATTAGAACATTAAAAGTATTTGCCGTATTAAGGTTTATGTCAATTCTAAAATTCAACCTCAAAGATTACGACTGGCTTTCCTATATATAAAATTGTCAATTCTGATATCTTCTAATATGTTCTATTTCAAGCCGATGATTAAGATTAGTCATATAATCATTTAAAACGAGTGAAAAAATTTTGAGTTAATTAAGTTTACGAGTCCTATTTTATCATTTTAACTTGATATGAAATTTTTCGAATCGAGTCAAATGAAATGGAATTTGAGTTGAGTCGAATCGAATCGAATTGAATCGAGTTAAATTCAAAAATTAAACATGTCAAATTAACATATTGTTATCATATAACTAATTCTATTTTAAAGCACCTATATATACTGGGAAAAAAAGAGAGAGAGAGAGAGGATACTTTAATATAACAAACTTGAATAGTTAATTTACTTATTTAGGTCCCCGAAATTATTGTTTTAGAAAAAAAATTAAACATTTTTATATATTTAGGATTTTTTAAAAATATAAATTTTGGATTTTTTTATAAATATTTGAATTTTTTTGAAACTTTTTTATTTTTTTGTTGAGAGAGATCAATTTATTAATTTCCAAAATTAAGCAGGGACCAAAGGGTATTTATACCAATCTATTACTTGGGTTATTCGAATTGTAAAGTTCAACTCAAACTTAAACCCGAAACTTGAATTACTTATTCGAGTTGACTCGAATAACTCAAATTTTTTTTAAATTTTTTCGAGTCGAATTGAGTTTTGCTCACCGTTAACGGAATAATCTGATAGTGACATATGGCATGCCACGTATACATTATGCTGATGTATAAGAACCATTTTTAACGGAATAATCAATTTACTCTTTAATCTAATATACAATACTAATTTATTTATTTTTTAAAATAAAAATACAAATCCCGCTCCTAATACAGAAATTTCACATTGCATAACAAAAAAAAGATATTAAGAGATGAGATGTGGATCATGGACCGTTTTTCATGGACTTTGCTTTAAAATTTGGACCGATGGTTTTGATTAGAATCTGATTCGGCTATGGTAGTTACCACTTCATAGAGTTCGCTTTACAACATGTGCCATTGCCAAAAAAAAGCATATAATATAATTTATAATCACGATCACTTTAATTAAATCGAAGTTGAATCAAATAAAATTTTATTTTAATGACAAATTAATTCAATGTTATTTTCTTTATTTATAAAATTAAAATAATAATAATAATAAGTATTTTTTATCTTTAAATTTATTATTTATTATATCTGATATTAGTGAAAAATTTATAATTTATAATTTGTACCAAAATATCATTAATTATTAAAAAATAATGAGACCAATTCTTACCATAATTTAGCTATTTTTTATTTAAAATAAAAGATTTATTTATATCCAAATAAAATAAAATCATAAAAAAAAAGAATCAGCATGGGTTTTCTCAGTATTTTAGTATTAATTAATTCTCAACCAAAAAAATATATTATTTTATTAAAAAAATTGAATCCTATAAACAAAGAACTTCCTTCCATATCAAACTCTTGAGTCATATAATTTGTGCTTAATCATAAGTAACCAAAGTCTTACTTCTATGTTAGGCAAAAGATATAAAAATAATTTTTAAAGACCTCAAATATTAATAAATAATTCAAAGTACACCACTTGGTGTGCTTCATGCAAAACAAATAAATAATAAATAATTTTAGTTCAAAATCTATAAAATTAATGTTTCTTACAATAGTTGACATTGATTTATTTTTATTATAACACACCACCTACATTAACCCTAAAAAATAATTTGATAATTTGGGTTTATTCATCTATTTATTTTTTTAATTATTTTATATAAAAAAATTCTTATAATTTAATTTATTGTCATTTGGTCAACTTGGCTTGTGCTGGCATTACCAAGCTATTAATAATATTTTTAGGGATATTAATTTAAAATTCATAGAGGTCGGTATTGGTAAAGTTCAACGAATAAAACCATTTTGTGGTCTGTAATTAATTAAAGATTTTTATTTGTTTTTATTATAAAAAATTAAAGAAAATAAATTAATTGGAAATGAATCAGCGGCAACAAAAAATATCTCTTTTATAAAATTGTAAAAGAAAAATTCCCATGAGCAAAGCAATGTATATCAAAATTGGGCGCTGATGAGCATATTAAACCTTTCGTTGAGGCTAGCTATGCCAAAAGTGAAAGAAACTCCATTCTTCTCTTTCCTTTTTATGCCCCATGTTGCCACATGAGAGAGACCCATGGGCGTTAAACGAGAGATCCTATTAATTTATGTCGACTTATTTCACTGTCGAGAAACGAAAGAAGATTTTCAGCTCCAAATTTAATTCAGACGTAACTCGCTTTTTTTTTAATGTGAAGTAGTATCAAATCAAAATACTCAACAAGCATTAGCTCTCTCTGAAAAGAAGATGATCTAGCCGCACCATTAATATGATTACTTTGTTACGACTTCACTCCATCACATAGTCCTACTTTTGATATCCCCTTCTCGCAATTTAATTGGATACCAACTCAATTAAATAATAATGAAAATACTCTTATTTTATAAAATAAATTATGGTATTTTAAATCAAACCCTTGATTTATCTTATTATAATTCCTAATCTCCTTGACCTTGCAGATAAGTTGTCTACAGGAAAAAGAATGGTGTCCTTTTAATTCCTAATTATTAAATTTAATTTCCACTGAAAATCACCTGTCAATCAATGATATCTTTGGACTCCATTAGCATTTTAAAATTTATAAATATCGTATTTAGGGCATTATAAAAAATAAAAAAAAATAATACATATAAAATTGTTTAAATATTTCTTATGGAATTAAAATATTATTTGGAAAGGCCAGAAATGTTACATGCTGAGGGCATCAACCCTCTTTATTCATTTATTTATTTATTTATAATTTTTTTAATGATCATCACTTCAACTTTGTTTATTTTTAATTAATGGATGTTGAATATTATAAATAGAGAGGATAAGTACCTCAAATTATAAATTATATTTTTTTATATAAAAAAGGGGGCAAATTTGCAATAACAATAATCTTTTAGAACCTTTTTGTAGTTTTTTTACCTCCCAAGTATTCAACGATGTACCATAAAATCAATAGTAGTCTAAAAAGGCTGCACTACTTGAATGTGTGTGTATATAATATAAAGTGCTAAATTAACCAAAAAAATTTTAATAGAATAGATCGATTTTTATGATATTTATCGAAATAGGTGGATGCATTTTTATTCTAACCATGCAAAAAAGCGTGCCCCGCTAGACGCGTTTTTTCTCGATAGTCGAATTCTTCAAGGTGAAAATCCCCAACCGTAAAAAAAAGGCTAGTTTTATTTCTATATAAATTCAAGCCTTTTCCTTATTTTTTTTCATTCAAATTCATTTCTATCAATTCTCTCAAAGATTTTAGTTCTAGAATTTTAATTAAAATTTTCTCAAGTTTGTCTTGATTTTTATTCGTTTTAATTGAATTTTGTAATGAACAAATGCTCTTATTCGTTTGAATAACAACCACATTTCCGCGGTACAATTGCAAATGATAAGAAAAAATCTCTAATTTTTATAATTTTATTTAAGTTCATTATTAAATTTTTAAAAAGATTTTTATTTTAATTTTTTTATAATTAGACCGAAGATCAGATTTTGGAGATATATATACACAATCTATCATTGAGGCCATCACCTATGATTGAACCCTATTTGGAAGATGTGTGATTCTTGCACGTGTCTCTTATGCTTGGGGGTGTAAATTGGGCCCTATACTCATCAGCGCGCTGGTCGAAAGATGGAGACTCGATACACACACATTTCATCTTCCATGTGGTGAGTGTACAATCACTTGAGGACATTCAATTACAACTCGGTTTATTGGTGGATGGACCAGTTTTTACGGAATCAGTGATAGTTGGTGATTGGAGCAATATTTGCGAGCAACTGTTAGGTAAGGTGCTAGACAAGTTATTCAGTAGCCGAATGGAGATGAAATGGTTGCAAGAAAATTTCTAATATCCCTATAAGAGTCCAAGTCCCCTTGAAAGAGTACAACACTCCCGAGCGCACATCCTGAGGTTAATTGGAGATGTTCTAGTGCCCAATAAATCTCGAACTCTTGTACATTTAAGGTAACTGCTACAACTCGTCGACTTGAAATAAACGAGACGACTCAGTTGGGGATTAGTCGTGTTGACAACATTGTACCAAGAAATGTGTTGGGCGACGCAACCACAAAAAATTAGAATTGGTGGTTGTGTACTCCTTCTACAGTTATGGGCATGGTTCCGGCTACCATTTTTACATCCCCAAGCCGACTACCCTTATACTTTCTCACTCGTAACAAGGTAAAATTAATTTGATAATATAGTTATCATAATATTATTACATTATTATATTTTTTAAGAACATATTATTTGAATAGGTGGAACCATAGCCCGAGTTATGTGGGGCTACCTGAGGAGCTCGAAGATATCCGGCTACTGTTAAATCAACGATCGGAAGTCGACGCTAGTTTTTTAAAATTTTTAATTATATAATACTTATGTAAGGATTTCAAAATTAATATTAAGTAGATAATAAACTTTATTATTTCGTACTATAGTTTGAATGGATGTCATACTCTGATACGAGAATTCAACAATGCATCTCGTCTTAATTCTTGGTTAATCCCAATATTTGACATGTGAATGTGTCATTGATAGTTTACACTACAATGGAGATGCACGAATTTGATCGAGTGATGCGAAAGTTTGGGTTTAGAAAAACTATTCCACCGCCACTCCAAAACATCGGAGCACTGCACAAGGTCAACTTGAGGCGGAGAAACAACAAAGATTGAACTAAATTCAACGAGGAATATATCAAAATTTGGGAGTATAGGTACGACTTCTTACCTAGTTGCAAACCAATTATAGCTCGGGATTTGGGAGGGGGAAAATGTCCCGCTGGGCACGCACTTTCAGTGCATTTTTCTGCCACATCATTGAAAGTACACGCCTGGGTAGAGCAATTTCCTTTTCCCATTTTCAATCCTCTGAAAAGTTTCCCTAACTTGGGAATCCTGATCTTTTATTTTTCAGATATCCCGAGAATCTCGAGATATTTTCATATTAATTAAAGCACATTCTTGTTTTCTTTTTCACTCATTGCCCACCCAGTTGCCTATACAAAATGGGGTTTTGCTCTCCCTACTCCATCGACTCTCTCGACCACCTCCCCTCACCTCTAAAAAATTCTCTACACCATTGTTTATAGTTTACTTTCATGTGTTTAACTTTTTCGATGGACATGTTCATTTTTGTTTGAAAGAGTCAGTGTGCTAGTTTTAAGGTGTGTTTGAGTTCACGATGATGCGGTGGCACTCTGAGACCCACATATTTCATTTGCCATGTTGGGATGAGACCATTCCATTAGAAGCCCATAATATTGCAACTCAGGCTCTGAGTTCGCGGTGCTTATATGGTCACGGGTTGTAATCTGACTATGGGTCCTAGTTAACGGACGTTAATTTGCGATCATGGGTTGAAGTGTGACTTGGGAGTCTTTTGATGATGGTTATATGACCACGAGTTCAAGTTTCACCTCACTAAAAATGGATGCTTTGTAGAACCGATACATAAGTTTGAGATCATAATCGTAGGGATAAACTCAGGGGCTTTCCAATATAATCCACTTATTTTTTCTCCACCACCACCAAAGGCAATATCGTCAACTTCTCTTTTGTCCGAAATCAGTGACGAAGTTGGAGGCAAGTGCACTATTAGGGGGCTAGTGACTATCGCGTTGGAAAAAAACTAGAGGTCATTTCGAGTCGACAACAGCTGTTGTGATTAAATCACTCATTAATAACTATAACCGTTGTCGCCCTGGCTCGACCTCCAACTACCACTACCTCGACTCGACCTCCAGCTTTTCTCCACCACCACCATTGCTCACCCATTGGCAGGGCTCTTGTATCCAACTTTGCCACTGTTTTAGATAATAGGGAGGTCATGAATCTTGCTTTTGGTGGTGAGGGAGAAAAATTATAACTTGGTTATACTGGAAAGTCCTTAAGTTTTTCCCTACGATTATAATTTAAAACTTCTGTATCATCCTCTTCCGATTAGGTGGAACCTGAACCCCTGACCACATAATCACCATCAAATGGCCTCCTAAGTTATACTCTATACCGTGACCCCACATTAACTGTTGGATCTAGTGCCCTAAGTATAATATTTTCGTTTAAGTACAGTTGTAAATTTTTCGAACAGATTGGTTAATAAAATTATTCATAAATTACATTAATACTTTGTATATTGTCCTCACATTTTTTTTCCATGCAAAGTAAAATGGAAGTAAATGTTACTCATTGGTTGTCTAATGTTTAATTAGCATTAAGCGGTATTACGTGGTCTGATCGTAATACAGAAAGACAATTTATATTAGTAGACAAACCCAAAAATTTCTGTAGTCTAATCGGAAATGATAAAACAAATTGAAAGAATAATATGGGGGTTTTTTTTACGTATATAATATAAAATTAAAAAAATATTGAAATGGCATGTTTCAAAATTTATGTACCAAAATGGTACATTCAAAAAGGTGGAGCGTGGTGCATAGGCGACACCACCCTAATTCTGACGTATCTAAAACAATAAAATAAAAAAAACTAATGAAAACAAAAAATAAAAAATAAAATTGATGAAAATAAAAAGTGATGGGACAGCACACCAATCATGTCTAGGGAAGAGGCAGCACTTGGTCACGCCATCCCTATAGACGGCACCAGCCTGCAGGCGATGAGACAGGTCATGGCATTAACCCCCGTGAGTTGTGTGTTTGGGGACCTTATAATGGTCCTCAATGCCCCATTTTTGGCGAGAAGAGAGAAAGAATTTTGAAGAAAATAAGAGAAGAAGAAGAAGGAGAAAGAGAGGGAAGGGAAGGGAAGGGAAGGGAAGGGAAGGGAAAAAAAAAGAGAAGCAGAATAAAGAAAGGGAAGGAGAAAGAGAAGGAAAATAAAATAGAAATAGAAAATGAAAGGAGAGTTTGTTGTTTAGGAAAGATTAGGTGTTTAAGAGAAGGTAATTTTTTGTTATAGATTAATGTTAATTTAATTTGTTTTTTTGTTATTATTTTTTATTTAATTCAGATTTAATTTTTAATTTATTTTTGTAAGGTATTATTTGGTTAAAAAGAGCTATTAAGGTATGTTTGTATTTATTTTTTATTTTCATTTATTCATAATTTATTTTTAATGTTTATTGAAGTAAAAAATACCGTTTATGTTATGTACAAAGAATGTTTTATTTTTTATGTAATTTATTTGTTATGTGTGTTTTAGATTGATTATATATAATTTTTTATGTGATTTATTTGGCATGTTATTTTGATTATTTTTAATATTTTTTTAATTTTTTATGTAGGTAAAAGATGAGACCATTATTATGGAATTTGTGAATGAGACCATTGAGTTGGAATTTATGAGATAAATTAGAAATTAGTTTATATGTTCTAATTTTTTAAGATTTTATAATTGAGAATAAGAATTTATGTTTTTAAATTTTATTTTATGTTTTTTATAAATATTATAAATGTAATTTCTTTTGAATCCTTCTATGCAAAATATATATATTGACAATAATTAAGTTGGCATGTTATTCTATATATATTACATTTAAATCCAAAATATTTTACTTATTATCATATTAAAATAATAATAAAAATATTCGTATTGATTATGTTAAGATAGTTTATATTATTGGCATGTTATTTTTGTTATTTTAATAATTTTTTTGTTTTTTATGTAGGTAAAAGATTAAACCATTGAGATGAAATTTGTGAATGGGACCATTCAGTTGGAGTTTGAGTTGGAATTTATAAGATATATTTATTTTGTTAATGTAGTATAGCAAAAAATATGATGTGGACAAAACTGTTTGTTTTTTTTTGTAATTAAAAGCAATGTATAAAATTTAGGCATTTTGATAAATATTGAAAATGCATCAAACTTTGAAATTAATAACCGAAATTTGTTTTGAAATTGTAGGTATCGTAATGGTTTCATTGATTAAGAACGATGGTCACATATCAAACACAGTTAATAACATAGTAATATATTGTTATTTGTTAATCACGAGTTTCCTTAAAAAATCTATGTCATTTACTGAAATAAATTATGTTATTATAACTATTTTCTGTAATTTAATAGTGTTAGGGCCCTTACCGCGCATTAAGAGGTAGAGTGAATGGTTTAGGATATTCCCCGGATGAACGACTGATGCCATACTTGGAGTTAGTTGGATTCGGGTCAACAGCATTGATCCAGGCGTTTGATTTACGGTACAATTTAATATCTACATTGGTTGAGCGTTGGCGCCTGGAGACCCACACTTTTCATTTGTCGTGTGGGGAGTGCATTGTCACTCTGGATGATATTGCATTGCAACTTGGACTCCCAATCGACAGGAGTGCCGTAACGGGCGTAAGTACAATAGCTGAGCTGACTGCCTTTTGCTATAGCCTACAAGGAGTCTCACCCAATGATGCTGAGTCCAAATTTAAGGGTTTGAGATTTTCATGGCTGAAAGCCAATTTTAAACATTTATCAATTAATGCCACTGAGCATGAGGTTATGTGTGCAACTCAAGCATATATTATGCATACTATAGGGGGTATACTAATGTCAGATGCGAACAACAACAGGGTTCATTTGATGTATTTACCCCTATTAGCTGATTTACAGAATGTTCACTCGTATAGTTGGGGTTCCCCAGTTGTGGCTATATTGTATCGTGAGCTTTGTCGGACGAAAAAGCTTGATGCCGTAGACATAGGCGGATGCCTTATATTGCTGCAGCTATGGGCTCATTATCGGATGCCATTCTTGGCATCGGTTAGGCACCAAGCATATGTATTTCCACTAGTGAACAAGTGATAAAATTTAACTTGTTATAGCAATTAATTGACATTTTTTCTAATGATACTATTCTAACATGTAATTTGTTTTCGTAAATGGAGTTTTTATTCTGGTATTGGGAGGTCGTACACTGTCCCAATATATCGTCTGATGATTGAACAACATGTCGGGAAAGGGGTAAGCTATTCCAATATTCGTGTCATGTAATTACTTTGTATATCTTACTCGAATCGTGTTAAATTTTAACCATGTTATTAATCGTGCAGTTTATTTGTATGTTGTATCGAAGACTAGAAATTCCTATTGTTATACCCTTGTTCGCCTACATTTGTTCTCACATGTGGTGTATTAACGCACCAATTATCAATTTCCAGACAGTCGAGTGGTATAACGGGGATAGAGGACTTCGGTAGTTTGGTTGTATCCAATATATCCCGACTCCACCAATGCAGTTGGGAAAGATTTACGGGATTAACAAGAGAGGAAAACATGAAAATAATTTAGGGGTTGTGCACCAGAAATATATTGCAGTGTGGGATAATCGGATAGCGCGGAAACCTCATATGGATATTTCTTATGATTTGCAACCATCATTAGAGTACATACAATGGTACTCTAGTAATGGAAAATCATATTTACTTGGTGGGCAGTCGACTGTAGTTCCTCCGCACATGCATCGACTTAGGGAATACGAGCCAGTGCCCGATATAGAGACCAAGCCAAAGCCAGAGCCCGAGCCTGAGCCCGAGCAGTCGCATACACATTCTGCTAATAGTTCTTATCATCCGGAGTTGTGGGTCAATGACTATTTCCCGGGCTCGTCAGGACACGGATATCATTTCGGGTTTGATATCTTTAGACCAGTACCACTGCAGTATAATATTCCTCCCGGCCCATATCCACCGTATTACTCCAATATTCCTGGGTCATATCCACTGCAATACAGCACTCCCTCCGGCTCAAGTTCATCGATGGCGTTCGGGGCATATAATTTTTCTTCCATGTTTCGTACACCCCCACCTGCGACTGAAGAGGATGTTGATTGCCACGATCACCCACAACATGAACGTCGACCCTCGCAAAAATATACCCCTAGGACCACACCATCAAACCATTAATTTTAGAGGTTTTTTATAATTTAAATATTACAAAGTTTGTACTTTTTTATTCTAAAAAAATATAAATCAAGAAAAAGACAATCTTTTTATTTATTTAATTAGATTAATTGCAACATTAAAACTTGGAACAAACTTTGTGGCCATAAATTAGATTAATTGCAACATTACAACATTAAAACTTGGAACAAACTTTGTAATATAAATTTTGTAATATAAATTAAATACATTACAATATTAAAAATTGGAACAAACTTTGTAATATAAATTAGGTACATTAGATTACATAAGCTCAATTTTTACCAGATCGTGATGATTATTCAATATGATAGTTTTGCTACGGGCATTTACTCCGATTATGACCAGCTAATCTGCATAATCCACAATGCTTACCGTTATATTTCTCCCTAATGTCTATTTCATTATGGATTCTGAATGATTACGGACGACCTTTTTTCTGGGACAAGCTCGAAAGTCATCAGAGGCACCTCCCAGGTAGATAGGTTAGGCAGGATAGGGAACTCATTCTCCCAGGCACACAATGTGCACTCGAGGGTGTACACATCATCGACAAATCGTTCAACAGTGAGCGAGACTTTAACACAAGCTACCACGACATGTTCACATGGATAATGAAATGTTTGGAACCTCCTGCAATCGCACCATATATTTCGAATATCAACTTCATAGAACCTAGTTGGTATATCGAGTCGACGACAGATGGTCTCCATAACTCAAAATGTTTCAAGACATCGTGAATATACTTTTACATTAATTGACCCTGCCATCCAACGGTTTGCAACCATTGCATCCCTGACATCTTCGATAAACACGTGTCTCATCTCTATTTGGTTGACTTGTTGTAAACCCATTCTTGGCATTAAGGTAGTCAACCTGTAGAATGTAGCCGAAAAGACAGATGAAATCGGAAGATGTTGTTTTTTCAACAACACAGTGTTGATCCCCTCCACCAAGTTTGTGGTCATTTTACCATAACGAAAGCCCTCCCTAAAACTTTGAGCCCATTGCCACGGCTCTATGGTACCCAACCACTGTCAGAAAGATGTATTCGTTTGACCATCCATGTCACTCTCAAGTCGAGTCATTCTTTGGCGAAAAATGTGTGGCTCTAGCTCGTGCACTGTATATGTATTAAGAAAAAATAAGTTACGGTATTGCCCTAAAACATTAAAACTTATATTGAAAAGATAAGGTTATCATTTACCCATTCTCACAACTTGTCTCCGCCAGTCTACATTCTTAAAATCTCGATGGAAGTTAGCCACGATGTGTCGGATACACTCAGCGGATCTCTATGGCACACCGGAATGCATAATGGCGTCCATTAATCTTTTCCCTCTATCGGAGATGGTGCAAATATTATCGTTGATAATAACATACCTCCGCAGGTTGGTAAGAAAGAATTCTCACGATTCCATGTTCTCCCTATCTATGATGGCAAATGCTATTGAGAGCACGTTCTTATTTTTGTCTTTAGCAACCGCAAGAAGTAGGATCTGTGTATATTTTCTGTATAGCTAAGTCTCATCTACTTGCACAAATGGCTTATAGTGGGAAAATGCGCGCACACATGGATCAAGCATCTAGAACATCCGATGAAAAATTCTTTTTTTCAATTGTAGTTGGTCATTCGGGCCGTAATAAGGTCGTGTTTGTAACTTAATGATAGTCCTTGGTACATACTTCCACATAGCAGCTATCCATCTCTATAGCTTATTATACGATGCATCGAAATCCCCGTACAATTACTTCATTGCCATCTATTTAGCTATCCACGCCTTTTGGTATGATACTCTATACTGGAATTGTGCCTGCATTTCGGCAATTAGTACCGAAACTTTAATAGTCGGCATGTCCTTCACCATTGGCATGATACACGTACAGATAGTTTTGGAATCAAGTTTTCGATGATCTTCTGTCATATATGTTGATGTCCATGTGTGAGGCCCAACAAATTTTTGTATCTCCCACATTTGTGAATTTTGAATAAATGCAGCTCGTACCAGCCAATTGTAGCCTTCCACCAACTTCCAACACTCCCTAATATATAATGTCGATTTAGGCACTACGACTTTGTAGTCCACTGACATATTCATGATATACCGCTTAATAGTGAATACGCACTCTTCCTTACTTTTGAATCTCTGGCCTACGAACAACTTCTCAGGATCGGAATCTACAGCCAGTCGGTGAGCAGGTAGTATTTCACGGTACTCTGAGAACTCCGCTACTTGCGCCGCATCGGGGGTCTATGAGCGATATATGTAGCCCAAGATTATTGTGTATCACAATACGTCGAATCTAGTTCCCCACTGAAGACGTGTTAATGTTTCTATCGTCATTCACGTTTTCATTGTCAATATCATCGGGGACCTCGCCCACATCGGAATCTCTATCACTATCAACCTCTTGATCATAAGGATCACTACTATTGTATCCATCATCACCAACCACATCAATATTGGGTGTAACATTAAGATCGATATCGATCCTACGTATAGTCAATTCACTATCAACGTACGATATTGGAGCCACCATATACGGTTCTTCAGCTCCATGTTCTTCACTAGATGTTGTGAGATCTTCAGTTGGCTTCACACTAGCTAACTCAGCAAATAACTGAATCGGTGCATTTTGGTCACTTTGATTCCTACAATAAATAGCGATCATTGTTTTCACGTCTTCATCATCTACAAGTTCCGTTTCAGTAAATTTGATGGGATCTGTCGAAACTGGAAACTTGTAGAAAAGTTTCGAGATCCTTCTCCCACAATGTCTAACAATTTTTGCGCTAATCATTTCCTTCATATCATCGAATGAGACATTTCTATTAAATCTCATTGCTATTTGTTGTCGACATTCAAATATACATCTAATGGTTGTTGTCAAGATAATTCCAGCAAAATAAACGCATACGAAAAACTGATTATCTATTTACAGTACTCAATCTATTAAAAAATAAACAAAAATTCTCAAAACAATTTCGAACAGCATAAAAATACTTACATAAAAAATTTAATGAATGAAAAGAGACCATTTCTAACAATATCAAATTTATTGCCATTTTTAACAATATTTATGACAAAAATATTTTCAATATTTATCTATTTTTTTCTATTGTTATCACTAACTAACAATTACTTTATAATAGTTACTAACATAAAAACTTTCAAATATATTAAAAAAATTTAAAACATAACATTCACAATAAACACATAATTAATCTAAACACAAAACTTACTAACAAATCACAATAAACAAAATAACTTTAAAATAAAACATAAAAATAACATTAAACAAACTATATAATATTAACAAAATAATTTTTATTATCATAATCTATTCTATTTGAAAATAACGATAAAAATAATAAAACATTTTCTTTCTTCTCTTCTCATTCTCTTGTTCTGCTATTTTTTTAATTGATACTTTAAAATTGAGCTAGATAGGGGAGTGGAGGGGGGGAAGCTACTGGTGTCGCCTATAGGGATGGCGTGATCGGGTGCCACCTCTTCCCTAGGCATAACTGGTGTGCTGTGCCATCACCAGCTTTTTTCATCAGTCTTTTTATTTTTATTTTTTGTTTTCATCTGTCAGATGCGTCAGAATTAGGGTGGTGTCGCCTATGCACCACCCTCTACCTCTTTGAATGTACCATTTTAGTGCATAATTTTTGAAACATGCTATTTCAGTATTTTTTTAATTTTATATTATATACGTAAAAAAACCCAATAATATGTCATCTATTAAGTCCAATTAAGGATATGCCTTGTCTTGGGCATCGGAGCGGATGACTCCTAGAAGATAGAGACATAGATGTGGCTGACTGGACTAACAGTACATTGGACTAGACCCAAGCAAAATAGATCCAGAATCTGTTTATGGATTAATCACTTGTGCGTTTATAATGTAGCATACCAAAATCCTGAGTGGATGGCAGATTATGTATGCGTGACTTGTACACTTTGATATAAGTAAAAGTTTGAGTTCAAATTGATAAGAAACTGAAAACTGGTGCATTGGGTGTACGACTTCTGTAATATATAGCGTCATTTACAACAATAGAATTCATAGCCCAAAACATGGGTAAATAATTTCCTCTCATTGGCATTACATGGTTGATGAAAAATAAACGTAGCCACAAGTCATTCGTCTTTGTGATGGATGACTTGATCACTATTTGATAATGATTGAATTTTTATGAAGGAAGATGTAATGATTACTATAAGATAAAATAGGATTATATTAGGAGAACGAATATTATTCCAAAGAGATTAAGGATATCCTATGAGGGTCACACATTTATGATAAGGTAATTGGACGAGTACTGGGTAGCTGCTTTCGTAATAGTATGTCACTGGGGAGAGCTCAGTCACGATACTATAATGGAATGACTTTATGACTAAATGAGTTTATAATTAATAAGCGAAAAGCCAGAACTTAATTGTAAATCATTTGAGCCTCAACTACATATTTCCAATCGATTCTTCCACTAGCTCATTGAAACCAGAAATGAATTGCGTGTTTGAATAGAAATGAACGAAATGAATAGGTAAAGAGAAATGGGAAACATCCAGGAATGATTGTGGTTTTCTCTTAAATGGAGAAATGAAATCATTTGAAAATGAATGTAGGTTTCCAAAAATGAAAATAAAAATGAAAATGGAAATGGAAATGATGTGTTTACAATCCCATATGGATTATTTAAAAAATGATCAGAATAATGCATTAATGTTTTTGGATTATTTTGAAGCCCGAAAATAAAAATAAACCATTTGATAATAGTGAACATGTTGAATTGTGAAATATTGAACATGTTTTCTCGAAATTTTATCAAGGGCAAAATCGTCAAAATTTTGTTGGGAGTAAAATAGGGATGAGAAAATTATTTTACCTATAAATATTAAATTTTATTTTGTGAAATAGAAAAACTGAATCGGGTTAGATCACATTACAGAGTACTGGATCAAAAAGGCCTAGGAAGTACTCGTAATTGGACTTAATGTGAGAGAGGCCCAAAAACTCTTAGTCCTATTCTAAGTAACACGCTTTTCTATTTGAAATAAACCTATAAAACTAAACAAAAGTTCTACATTCTCTTTCTATAAATAGATGGCACCAGTAGAGCTATTAACACAACTTTGAGAGATTGTTATTCTGCCGAAAAATAAAGAGAAATTATTCTCAACTATTACATATATTTTTCTGGAATAACAATTTTACCGGTTTCTTTTAATAAGAGAGAATTTTCTTTTTTCACCCAAAAATGAGAGAACTTTTCCTAGTTTTGTGTTTAGATTCAATTAGTTCGAGCTCACACTCAAAGTAGTTCGTGTTATGAGAATAGCGGAGAAGATCATTTGGTTGAAAGTTGAGAACAATAAACGTCAGTTACCCGAAAACATAGGTACGAATTCGATTAATGTTTATTGTTATAAATATCACAAACCGGGTCGATTTTCAAAATTTTAATTGTTTGCTGTGCAAGAAAGCTATTTTCAAACCGAGATTTTTCCAACATTAACATCTATCAACTAGGAGCCTTTGTTATACTACAACCTGTGACCGTATAAGCACCGCGAACTCGAAGCTTGATTTGCAATGCGATGAGCTTCTAAGGCAATTGTTCCATCCTAACACAACAGTAGAAATGTATAGGTCTCCCAGCGCTATTGCACCACCGTCAACTGAAATATGTCTTTAAGCTTTCATAATGTCTACCTCAAACACGAATATAATTAAATTGGCCTCCCCATATTTTCAACCCTAAACTCGACCAATGAGAGAGAAGCTCAAAAAGTGTCCAGCTAAGCATGTTTTCTTGCACAGTCAGCAAAATGTGTCAGGACGCTTTTTCATCTTCTCTCACCAAAATCAGCCTATTCCATTTTAAAAAAAAACTGGATTTTTTTTGGCTAATTTAGCCAATATAAAAGGGTTGCACTAATTAATTAACAAAGAATTTTACAACAAATAAGCATAAAGATAAATTTAATTTTTAATGTTATTTTATTATTTTGATCTTTATTTTTAAAAGTTTAATTAAAATACTTTTTTATGATAAGTTAATTTTAAAATTTTAATAATATTAAGGAGAAGGGATTGTATGAAATTATGATTCTATGTCATCACTATCCCTTTTTAATAGGAGAATGAAAAATCAGATTTTTGTCCTGATTTTCAGCTTTTTCCTTCTGAAAAAAATTCAAATTCAACTAAAAACGCTAAAAATTAGGAGAAAAATTTTGATTTGTCATTCTTCTATCAGAAAAGGATAAGGATGACGTAGAATCACAGTTGCATACAATCCTTTCTCTAACATTAATATAACAGCTTGTGTGGTAGTCCACGTGTACTTTTTTTAACATTTTAATTTTTTTAAAGTACATATAAATTATCACGTAGCTACTACATTATAAATGTTAAAATTTTAACAGTCCATCCAAATTTTCCAAAAGATATTAATTTAACTAAATTTTGAGGGTTGAAAACCAAAATAATCTAAAAATAAAAATTAAGGCTAAAGTAATAAAAATTAAATTTTAAAAGCTAAATTTATATTTATCCATTATAAAAATTATAATTTTTAAATATAATTATTACGCATAACAATAAATTTATTCAATGCATCTTAAATAATAAATAAAATTGTTAATTATTACATTTAGTTAGAGGTGATCATGAGTTGTGTTGGACCGTAACAAAAATTCAACCCCGTTTGATAGGGTCTAGTGGGCCTAAAATTTTGCCCAAGTCTGGTCCGGATAAAAATGCTAAAACCTGAGTCTAGTTCTGCTCGCCTGTGTTAAAATTTTTTATATAAAAACAAATTAAAAAATATAATACACTAAAAATATTAAAATAAATGTTTCCCAATAAATTGAAAATAAATTACAAAAAAATTTTATACTTAAATAACACTATGACATGTGCAACTTAACAAGCAAATGCCTCTAAAATGGTAATGTAATTAACAATAAAATAAGAGTTATACAATGAGGGTGTTTGATAAACAAAGTTTTGAGCATTTTTTAGCTGATTTGAGCACAAATAGAGGATTGAGTAGTCAAACTCTCTAATTGTAGTGTTTGGTGAATAGAGATTTATAAGCGTTTGTTGAGTTAAAACCTCCAAAACAAAAAAATCTGGAATGCCCAACTTCTTTCCCAGCTGATTAGGAATGAGATATGCAAACAATAACAACAAAACAATAACAATATAATAGTGAAATGACAGCAAAACAATGGAAAATAACAATATTTTTTTTGTAAATTCGATTCGGGCCAAAAAAAAGCTCACCTGAGGCCCGACTCATTTTTGAAACGAGCTTTATTTTTTTGCTCAAGCCCATTTTCCGAACTTATATTTTTGTCTAAATCTTACTTTTCAAGCAGACTCGACCTGACCCATGATGAGGTCTAATCATTTAGTATAATGTTATTATTAATTGTATTAACAAATATCTTATGTTTTGTTTTAAATATCACCTTAATCATATCCAATGAATTAACATTTCTTTCTTTCAAAAAGAAAAAATAACAATTTTTGAAGGGCAATATTAACTTTTTACCATTAATTTATATTTTTGAACGCAAATTCAACATTTGAAAACTTATTAATTAATTATGAATGCGAATTTTTAAAGTCAAGTTCATAAATAGTAATTAAAAAGAAACCAAAATAAAATTACTACAAAACAATCAATTTTCTGCTCATAACTCCTCTTTTTTTTTTCCCTTTTTCATCCTTATATGATCAAAATTAACAATATATTAAGATTTACATAATGTAAATTATGTAATAGTAATATAATTCTTTTTATAGTTTTTTATATTTTAACTCTTTTTTAAAAATTTCGGTCAATTGAGTTTTTGCTCAATTGGTAGGAGTATTATTGTCGAGAACGTGGGTTCGGATGTATTGAAGCGTATTATCCTTCCATTTTATGGGTTGAGGAGGGGCTATGGGTAGTTCTAGATATTGTCTAGAAAAACAGATATGATCAGAATCTATAATGAGATTATTAAAAAAAAAACTCATTTTTAAAAAATTTCAATTTATCTATTAAAGATATTATATATGCAAAGTACTCTTTTTAAAAGTATACAAAATACATTTATAAAATAAAAACATTTTTGGTACACTGTGAATGGAGTCTTTAAACTCTACAAGTAGGGTCACGGGTTGATAAATATCTAGGGATATACTAAAATATTAAAAAAAATTTTAAAAAAAGACAAATGTCGATTTTTTAATGTTACTTGTGGAATAAAAAAATATTGGTAAAAACATAAATATAAAAAAAAATTAAAATATGATACAATGTATTATAAAAAAATACGAACACTAAAAAGAATCTCAATTTTATATATCTATACTAATAATAATAAAACCTCTGATTGAGTTGGTATTACGAGTTAACCGAGTACTAATTCAGTTAGAAAATGACTAATATATATATATTAACTACTACTATTATTTTGGTGGCCGTTTTATTGTTATTATTATCTTTTTCATACTTTTATATAGTTTTTAAATAGAAGAACTAAAATTAACATGTCCAGAGATTAAACCCGTATCGAATGGATTTATAAACAAATTCTTTATCATTACAACAATAACAATTATTGAGTAAAGTTTTAAAAAAATAAACTTTTAACATAAAATGTTTTATCTCACCGAATTTGTGTATATAGGTAATGTCATCGATTGAGTTTGTGTCATAAGTTAACTCGATACTAACTCGCAATTAATGTAGTTATTTATGCGTTTAAATTTTGTTTTACTCACAATTTAATTTTTTTATTTATTTTAATATTGTACATATTTCATGTGTTAATATAATTAATCAATATCGAACATTAAATTTTATTATTTATTGTATATTAATTTATATTCTAAATACGTGATTTCTACCTTTCTAATATAAATAATTAAATTATGAAAATTTATATAAATTACATACAATTATCATAAAATAAATATAATCCAAATATAAGAATTTTAGTAAATTAATATTATAATTTCCCCTGTAGAACCAAAATCATGTGACAAACCCACCTTGCCAAATAATATTGTAACTAAATTTGTTACTTTGTCTCCATTTCATCATCAAACAAATACACTTACATCAGCAAAATTTTGTTTTCAATTTTATTTTAAATTAAAAAATACTTTCTTTTTTTTTATTTAAAGTTTTTTAAAAAATTCAATGAACTCTTCTCTCTTTCTCTCTCTTTTCCCTTAAGATGGCCACCTCAGTTTGCTCATATAATCTCTCTGTCAGTTTCCCTTACCTGTTTTTCATCAACCAGTGTAAAAAGATTTTCAGACAAAGTTCAAAGAAACAGGTTTTTTCTTGTCAGAAAATCATAATTGAAGTTAACTATAAAACACCCCCCATCATCATCTGTCTCTTCTGAAAAAAGTTTGAATCTTTTCTCTTTCTTTTTTTCTCAGAAAATTGTTATGAAACATGGAAAATGAAGGAGACCATGTATTGAAGAATGGTGAAGGAACAAGCAGTTGCAATAGCAACAACACTCTTAATCCTCCACTTCAAAGGGTACTTTTATTTTTTATTTTCTTTTGTCTTGCTAGATAAAAATCATAGCTTTCTTTTTTTGTCCATTTTGAACCTTTTAGCTTTTTTTTTTTGCTTAAAGATCATGAATTTCTTGTCCTGTTTTTGATCTGTTTTCTTTTCTTTTTTTTAAAGTCGAAGAGAAAATTTGAAGAATTAGAGTTTCAACTAAAAAGTGAAAAGCCTTTGTTGCAGTCTGCAAATTTTTGGGGAAAAATATTGTGTTAGATTGTAAGGTATATATAGGTTTATGTGGAATTTTATCAAACACTAAGCAATCATAAAGATTAAAACTAAGCCATGTTTTTGGAACTAGCAATTCATAAACAATTCTTCATAATTGTTGAGGGGTGGTGTGACTCATTCGAGAGAAATTTTCGAAGCGTGGTCTAATTGACGGGACAGCTGACCGGACCCCAATAACCGAAGCTACAATCTTCCACAAGTGACCTATATGCCATAGGTCAGGGGTTCGAATCCCTTGGTGGATGGCCGTATGTCCATGTACAGTTGAGGGGCTCCCGGCTCTGCCATTCGCGGCATGCTGGCTCTTGGTTGAGCACGGGAGACAAAACCTTCTCAAGGGACAGTACTTTCGGTTGTTGGGGTCTGATCAGTTGCCCGACAGACACACTTTGTAGATTTCTTCCCAACCGACTCTCAACAATAATAAATGAGGATGGATAATTAAGGTAACAGTTTCAGCTTCTCTTCATCCTTTTGATTCCATGAATATCTATTGATTGAAGCTGTTTTTTTCATTTGAGATTGTAAGTTGATTGAATTGGTAATCTATTGAAGCTAAGGATCCTAATATATCTGCCATATGAATATTGATTGAATGATTTAAAAGTTTAAACTTCTCTTCACAGTTTGCAGATTCAACCGAGATAATCGAAGAGACGCCACACGATCAGCACCGAAGACAAGATGATCTCGTCTTAGAGATACCAAATCGAAGTGTTGAGGATGTGAGGGAGGAGTTTGTAAGAATAGATATGACCTTGACACCAACAGCTACTCCTAGAAGAGTCAATTTTTCACCTATGCCTAGTCCTATTTTTAACAGATTCGACGAGTCCCCTATCTATTCATCGCCGAAGAGTAAACCGTCCTTAAAAGGCCTCCTTCCGAAGTTGAGTTTCAAATATCGAAACACTAATTTGGAGATCGAGAAGGCTGCTATCTTAGCACTAGGAGGTTCATCAGCAGATATACAAGGAAAGCCTCGTATCCCGAGAACGTTTTCTCTCTCGAAGATTTTCACACCGAGAGCTAAAAGTACTTCATCATTACCTGGTACACCGATTGCACATTCAAACCCCGAGTCCACGCACGGGGGGCAGGTAAATTAGCCTTCAACAACCCAATTTTGAACTACAAACACACGAACCAGGATTTATGTTGTACTTTTCCAAAGTTGTCAATTCATCATGCTCGTTACATTCATTGGCACTTATATATATAACCGATGCTTATATATTCCGATACTCCCACTGTGTGTTGTACTATTTTCTACTTGATTCTTACAGAATTGCTCACTTTACAGAAAGGAGGGATCACCGGACCACCCATTCATCGTTCGCATTCAGTGCCTACACTTAACAAAGATGGAAGCATAACGCAATTGGATTCTTTTGGCGGTGTATTTCGTGTAATTCCTACAACTCCACGAGTAGTCAAAGGAACAGTTGTAACAACATCAAACATAGTTATCAAAAGTGATATGGGTAATTTTTCGATTAACTCTACATTCTTATGATTACGTATGGTATTTTCATATGCTGGCAAAATTTTCGATTTTAGCTTTTCTATGCTTGTGATAACCAACCTATGTCATATGTTAGTCTTATTGTTCAGATGGAAACGGTGATGATGGTGAAGATATTCCCGAAGAAGAAGCTGTTTGTCGAATTTGCTTGATCGAACTCGGAGAAGGAGCCGAGACCCTTAAGATGGAATGTAGCTGCAAAGGTGAACTTGCCCTTGCGCACCAAGAATGTGCCATAAAATGGTTTAGCATCAAAGGTAACAAAATGTGTGACGTGTGCAAGCAAGAGGTTCAAAACTTACCCGTCACTCTTTTACGGATTCAAAACGCTCAAGCTCATAACATGAGAGGACCTGGGGTACGAATTGAGTCTGCTAGATACAGGCAAGTATTTCGGTTCGAGATTATCTTCAACGATTGCATGTTTTTAACATGAAAGTACTTTTTTTCGCAGGGTTTGGCAGGATGTCCCGATTCTCGTCATTGTTAGCATGCTTGCTTACTTTTGTTTTCTCGAGCAGCTGTTGGTAAGTTTAGCAATTTCCAAAATTTCCCTTCGTTACGAACTTTTTAGCTGTTCCTAAACTTGCTACGTGCTCAGGTTTCGAAAATGAAGTCCGGTGCTATCGCTATCTCTCTTCCGTTTTCATGTATATTGGGCCTCCTTGCATCCATGACGTCAACAACAATGGGTAACTTTCTTTCGATAGTCTCCTTTTTGCGCATTCCATTATCCGTCTTACGGTACCTTGTTTTTCTTTTCAGTAAGGAGAAAATATGTCTGGCTTTACGCTACGATTCAGTTCGCGCTGGTGGTTCTTTCCGCTCATCTTTTCTACTCATTGGTAAAACTTAGAATTTAGAGGTCTCGGGTTATAACTTGCATTATTCGGATATAGAACCTTATATTGTGTTTCTTGTGATTGACAGCTCCATGTACAGGCTGTTCTTTCGGTTCTTCTCTCGGCATTTGTTGGGTTTGGGTCCACAATGTGCGGAACCTCTATTATTTACGAGGTTTCGGGAGCATGGGAAAGGCGGCACATAGAGTCAAACCAACCGCTTAGTTCTCAAGAGGTACCACGGCCCAATCAAACACCGGTAATGGCACCGTTACAAACACAAACGGATACAAACGCCCATGGTAATGAACCTGAAAGGAGAGCTTTAGAAAGTGGGAATGCCAATTAAGTTTAAAAAATCTATAAGGTGTAAAAAATGGTGTTCAATGAAAGTTTTCTGTTGTACATATACCATCTCATTTTGTAGAGATGCTTTACATGCTTGTCTATTGTTGATTTTATAAAACGTTACTTGGGGGAAAAAGCTTTTCTCCTTTTTTGTTCTTTGGGTTCAATTTCAGTTCCAATAAAATGCTATAATAATCCTTCAATTCCCATAAATTATTGGTTAAATTCTGGTATAGTCCCTATACTTTGCAAAAGTTATGAATTTAATATATGTACTTTTCAAATTAATTAATTTTAATTTTTATATTTTTTAAATTTCAAAATTTTAGTCATGATTCAAACAGTAACAATGAAACCCGTTTAGTTAAATCCAATTACTAGTCATATACTATGCGTATAGTTGTTTACTGCATTTAGATTTTAAAAATAGCAAAACTTAGCACATTTAGTGAGGTCATGAATTTTAAATTCGAAAAGTATAAAACTAAAAATACCAAATTAAATGCAAAGACTAAATCTCACAATTTTCGCCTTCGCAAAATATAGGGGTCAATAGCGGAATTTAACCTAAATTATTTCCACAAATCAAATAAGAGATGGATCAAACAATCAATTTTATAGCTACTAACAGTAAAGATTATGGAGTGAATGCTCAAAAGAACTCAACATATAGCTAAATGAAGGCATTTCAATTTCCTATCAACAACTTATACAAGCTTTAAAATAAAATGAAATGAAATGGAGCAAAACTTTGTGAAAGGGCATATATTGTTCATCTAAGAAACCAATTGTAGTGGTATAAAGTTACATACTTGCTGAAAGATTGTCAGTCTTCTAGTCATATTGATGTTTACGGCTCAAGAACGAGCGAAAAATGTGCTCTTATAACCGATTCCCGAAGGTATCAAAAGTTGAAACCGAAACCACCACCACCACCACCTGGAAATCCTCCTCCAAAGCCACCGGGAAACCCGCCATCAAACGTAAATGTGAAATGTTGTCCTCCACCACCACCGCCAAACGGATTGAAACCACCACCTCCCATACCTATGTCTTCAATATCTTCTCCTCTATCATACCTTGTTCTTTTTTCCTCGTCTCCAAGAACCTGTAAGCAACATTTCATTCATGTAAAAAACAAATGGGATTGATAAAGAAAGTTAAATATTAATGAATCATATACCTCGTACGCAGCAGCAATTTCTCGGAATTGTGCCTCAGCTTCTTCTCTATTATCAACATTCTTATCAGGGTGCCATTGTAAAGCGAGTTTCTTGTACGCACGTTTTATTTCAGCTACCGAAGCAGTCTTTGAAACACCGAGAATTTTGTACCAGTCTTTGCGTTTGCTCATCTTTAAAGCTTTCTCAGCCCTCATAAGCGCCTCACGGATATTCATATCCTGCAAATCAATTTTTAGCTCTCATGAATTAGAGGTACAAGTGATTAGGACAATAGCCAAATATAACTCTCAAAGTCGAACCAGAGGTTATTGCTCAGTGTGTTTTGGTAGGTGCCATGGGTCGTGGACTCAAGATACCTATCTTATGCATGGTATCCTCTAATTTGTAACCTGGGTTTCTTACTTAGCAACAATTCTAACAAAGAGTAAGAAACCATGAAAATGAACTTTGGTAGAATTCAAAAGATCTTCAAAATGCACAAATCGAAACGACTACAAAACCAGTCTTAGATTCAAAAAATTGTTATTATGAGGAACCACAAAAGAGAACCGTGTATCTTTAGGTATAGAAACAAATATGTGCATAGCATGTTACTGATCTAAATACCATAGAGAAGCCTAAAACTATACTCTGGAAGAAGAAAATTTTAATCGAGATAATTGTCATCCAAATTTGATATTATGACTAACCTGAGGTGATTTCTCAGCTGCCGATTTTAGGTCTTCAACGGCACCTTCCCAGTCCTCTGTTAAAAGTTTAGCTTCACCCCTCTGACACATGCACACATAGTTAAAGAGCGAGAATTACGGCATAATGTACTTCAACCAACTGCAGTATAAAGTTCGACAAAGTGTATCGTTATCATTTGACTATACAACAAACCTGTACTAAAGCTTCGAGAAGTTCCTTATCAATGTTAAGCGCCTCAGAGCAACTACTTAAAGCATCCTTCCCTCTTCCGAGCCTAACCAAGACCTTACATAATCCAAGGTGAAGATGCACGTTATGAGCAAGATGATTTGGGTCCAATGCAAGTGCTCCTTTGTAGTCCTCAACGGCAACGCGCAGCTTACCCTTGTTTGCATTATCTTCTGCCTACACATTCCAAGAGTCGAAATATCTTGATAAAATAAGGCCAATACCCCATGTATCTAAACCCTATAGGCCTACACTAATCTCAAACAAACAAAAAAAACAGGTAAAAGTACTATGGATGCCCTTATATTGGGGTCGAATTGCATTTTGCCCCTATTACTAAAAAAAAAGCAAATTAGTCCATCCGTGTTAGATCAAAGAGCAAACTCGTCCTTTTATTAAAAATCCTATCCATTTTTACAATGAAAAATTGGTCCCTGTACGTTAGCATAAGGTACACGTGGCACGCCACATATAACTATCTGGTTATTTTAATAGCCACACTAGTTTTTAACAGTAAAAATAAATTAAATTTTTAACAGAAAGGATCAGTTTGCTCTATGATCTAATGTAAAAGGACTAATTTGCCTATTTTTTGAATAAAGAAGACAAAATGCAATCTAATTCTTAATACAGGTGCATCCAAGGTACTTTTACCAACAAAACCAAAAAGGAAAATTTGGAAACATGTTTGGTGGGCATACACTTTTAGTCTTCTTCAATAAATTTTTCAATCTAAAATATGCTTTCTTCAGTTCACCGTGCTCTGGATCGAGGCGAAGACCTTTCTGGTAATGCCTGAAAAGATCGTGTATTATAACTATAAATCCCAATTATGTATGTGATTTCAATAGCTCATAAACAAGAAAATTTTAAACAAACCTTTGGGCAACATCATGATCTGCTAAATAGTAATAAGCATGACCACGGAGGAGTAAGGCCTCAAGATTGTTCTCATCTTCCTTGAGAATAAACCCGGATTCGGAAATAACACTAGAATAGTCTTTAGCCGCTAAAAGCAGTTTCAACTTTAGCATCTTAGCCTGCAGCAAATGAAGCATATTAGAGTTTATGAATATTGCTATAAAAAATACAACAGAAATGTAAAGTATATGCTACCTTCGAGCATGCTGGAGAAAAAACGAGTACAACTTTATCCACATAATCCAAAGCTTTTGTATAATCCTTGGACTCAAATAAACCGAAAGCTGTTTCCAAAGCACTTTGAGCCTGATGTAACTGAGATAGTTCCTTTTCAGCAACAGAATTTCTGGGTTTTAGTTCTAGAAACTTTTTGTAGCTTTTCTCCGATTCCTCGTATCTGCAATGAAAAAACATTTTTAGTACAGACAAATGCCATCAAAGACTTCAGGATAGCTCAATAAAATCATAGTTTCGTAGTAGTTTTCATCATTTTTTTAACCAAAAATGTGAAAGGAAAAGAGAGTACTGCGAATGATAGATTATATATATATATATCCAAACTTCCTATGATTCAACAATACCGGCATAGCTGACATAAAAGGGATGCACGGCGCATATATGCTTCTGAAAGTGCTGGATCTGCCTCAATAGCAGCATTGAGATCATTGAGTGCCTCACTATAACGCTTCACTTTTATACTCTGTGAAACTCTCTCGAACAACTCAGCAGCATTTCCTAGATTTTCATCTACACATCCAAGTTGAAATGTTAAGCAAAGACATATTGAAAGTATATGCAATGGTTGCAAACTCCAAGAATATTAATTTCGATGTTCAAAAAGCAAGCACTGGCTATTTGGCTCCTCAGACTTAAAACATCATACAACAATGAAACAGACGATGCACTTCTATGAAGACATTGCTGAGCACCTAGTCTAGCCAAGTGGTAGTGTTCTTAACCACTAATGCCATATAAGGGCATGGATTTCAACCCCACCAAGGAGGCCAAAATGCTAAACATTTCCTTGATGGCGAGGCGCTCCCCAAACTCCATGAACCCGTTGGGCTCTCCTTGGAGTTGGGAGACAAAACCTGAGGCTAAAACTGAGCATAGATACCCTGAGCACAATTCCTCCACTGTTTGAGGGCCCGATCAGCTGCTCAATGGACGACACTTCAAAGACTACTCCCGAAAGAGAGCTGATTCCCCTCAACACTTCTCAATTCATTTCATATGGTACATTTTGAAGTAAGTTCGATCACAAAAACGGGTATTTTCAACCCGAATTATCCAAAAGACAAATTCTAATTCATCAATGTTCACAATAGAAGGCTAATGACTAATTACCAAATATGATGATGAACCATAAAATATGATAAAACTATCCATCCTAACCCAATTAAGATCCAATATATTTGATAATCATTTTACTAGATAATGGCGATTTTTGCATATCATAAAATTCAAAACTTTTTCCCATTTGCAATTTTAAAATTTTCATTTTATTTTTCTCACAATTCTACTCAAGTTGGATGAATTAATATAGCAATGCATAAGCAATTAATAAAAGCATAAAATGACTAATTGACTATATAAAAAAACTGATTAAAATTTCCCTTTTTCCCTTCGAAGACTTCCGACTTTCTCACAATCTTTAACCCAAAAACATCATTTAACCACACTCAAACAAAACCCCAGATAAGATTAAAGCTAAAGCACACTAATTTTATTTTGAGAAAAAAACACAGATCAAACTATCAAATCAGCAACAAATTAATGGGAATACTAGAAAAAACACAACAAAGTTAAAAAAGAAAACTAACCCAAAGCAGAAACGAGAGGCTGAAGAAGCAAATGCTGACAAATCAATACAAAATTCAGTATAAAAGCTGTGTAGACAAGTCCTTTCCAAGCCATTGAATTGAAGGCCCAGTTCAAACTCAAACTCTTCAACATTGTTCTTCATTCAGTTCTCTATAAATCAATAGATTTACATAGGAATACCTTTTTGATGTTTAATTGGCAATTTTTTTGGGTTCGGGTATTTTGAGAAAACCAAATATTTGTCAGTAAATGAAAATAAAAAATTAATGGAATTTGAATTTATAAAAAATTTGTTCGAATATTTTTTAGAAGAAATGATCGATGATCCGAGGATTTGCATGTCATTCCACGTTATTTCAACCAATTGATGGAATACACGTAGAATTTAATGGGACCAAAGTGTACGTGGAATTTTTAGCAGTAGAATATTGACACGTCATAGAATAATTTTTCTCTCGACTTGAGACTGGCCCAATTCAAATAATTTCCTGGATTTCCTTAATGTTGGGCCATAAAAAAGCCCAAGGAACTAGACCCATCCATAAATTTGATTCTTTTTAAATCATTAAAAATTTTAAAATGAAAAAAAATTAAAATCTATAGAAAGTAGTAAAAAATATTTAAAATTCAAAATTGTCCAAAAAAAGTTTTAAAAAAATTCAGTACATTTATAAAAAATATTTCCAAATTTTTTTAAATGACTATCAATTTCAAAACTTAAATAATCGAAAAAAAAGTCTAAACATTTAAATTTTATAAAAATTCAAAAATCTTTTCAAAAATATTACTTGTATGGAATATCTATCTATATTCTTTGCAATTGATTTTTAGTTTGATATACTACTTTTTTGACGAAATTTTTATTAAAATTTACAAGTGATGATACTGTTTATGAAAAAATTTATCAAAAAAAAAATCTTTTATGGAGTTTTTTTTTTCAGTTGGATGAATATTTCATAAAAAAAACCAATTTTACACAAACGCCCTTTCAATTTTTTCCTCTCAACTAAGCACCCTAAGGGTGGATTTGGATGGACGGTAGGGTGCGATACAGTGTATTTAGCTTACTTTTTTTCTCAAACTATAATATCACTACAATATCTAATCTCATTACTATCGCTATTTTTACACTAACCACACAAACGCACTGCCTATCCAAATCCATCCTAAACTTGTTAAGTTTGTTATTCTAATAACCAACTTGGCAACATTAGTAAGCGTAGTTTAGCTAAAATATTCAATAAATCTTTATATTCTTTACAAATTTAAATTTTAATCCATCTATTTTTGAGACTTCAAAATTAAAATCCAATTATTAATCTATTAAAAAAATTTCTTTTTCTTTGTTGAATTTGTTGATATGACACTTTTAAATAATTAAAAAAAAACTCACTTGATAATCATGTAACCAAAAAATGACATTATAATGAACCTGAATTTAACAAAATAATTTTAACAATGTTAATAATTGAATCCGAAGTTTGAAATCTGACTAAATTTTTAAAAATAAAAAATACAAAAACTAAATTCCAAAGTTTACAAAACCACGATATAATGATTGATTCTTAATTAAGTGATTGGGATTTAGCTCTTAATAGCTTTATTTACCAAAATACCACACTATATATATAAGCCAATTTAAATAACGTTAACAATGCCCCATATCTGGATGAAGAAATACACAAAACAATGCACTATATAATCTTTCCAGAGTATGATAACAATGTCCATATCTGGATGAAGAGCAATGAAAGCATTAGTATCATTTTAAAATAATGTGATAATACATCTCTGTAAATCACATAATATATAGATATTTTACGGTTGTCGAATTTATATAGAAAGATAAACTCACATTATGCCAGTGTGACCAATGATTCCCACAAAAGAAACAAATCAAATACGAGATCGACCACCTTAGCAAGCCCTCAAGATGGAAGACAATGCAAGAAAAGATGACAGCACATAAGGGAAAGGATCGACTTATCCTTTTATCGCTTCATTTCTTCAAAACACTGTAAATGAGGGACATTTTAAGGTTTAGGGTGACCGCTTCTCAACGATAAAAATAGAAGAAATGTGAGAACAAATGAGCTATTCGGCCTAAATCATTACTTGAAAAAACCAAAATCCAAAATGTATCCCCAAATAAAACTGAAGCACACCATATGAGTTCAATTAAAATGATATTCTATGACATAGAATATGATTATGTCGCTTCGATTATTCATTTTATTTTTTAAGTACCCATGTCTGAGACATTGTTTGGACATGAGTATGAAGGATATGACCCTCCACTTCAAGGTATAATGAAGAACTTCAAAAAAACAAACCTTTGTCCAGGGGTGAAGCCAAAAATTATTTGAGGGGGGGGGGGTGGGTTAAGTTATATATTTTCATGAGAGCTAAAATGTATTTCACCCTTGTATTGGCTTATATCTTAATGGTTTTCGAAAGGACTAAATTAAAATTCTAGCATTTTGGGGGGCCAAACTATAATTTTACCATATATTAGCTTAAGATTTAACAAATTTTGAGGGGTTTAAAGCAGCAATTTCCCGTTGGGGAGGGGGGGGGAGCCCCTACCCTTGTCAAACACATGACCAATATTCTTGCACGTTTTTGATTCACTAAAGCGTTAGACAAAAGCTTATGATGCAGGGTTTTTCCTTTATTCATTTTTTTAATTTAAGGCATGAGTTTGAAGCTTACTTGTATAAATAGGCAGCAATTCCCAAAACTATGCATAATAAGACAATATCGATGCAGAAATTTCGGCTGGATCTCAGCTGGATAAAATCAGAAACTTAAGTCAGATCCAACAAAGAAAAATGAAAAAGGATGAAATCTACAATTAATGAAGCTATAATGAATCACCTGAGTGACAGTGTGTTTAAGTCTGACATTGGTATTCTTTAGGTCACCAGCTGCCTTATCCACCTGTAAAATGTGTAAGGAACAGAATACATAGTGTAAATTGGTAATCTAAGCAGTTACCAAGATAGTAAGATGTATAATAACATGATGGTCATGATGTTAACCTTGGTTTCAATTTCATCCATCAAAGGAACTTGCCTATCCAATTCCTGCACGTATCACAAGTAACACTTAAGTAGCAAGCATAAATGTTACAATACATCATATTGAATAGTTTCAAATGACAATCAAGGCAGCCTTACCTCATTCATATCATGAGCCATGTTCTTTAAAGTATCCAAACCTTCTGAAATCATATCTAAACCTTGGTCCTACATGGATATCAAAAGAAATAAAAAGTTAATCATAGCTCCATCAATGTGGTGCATGCAAGCAAAACACAAGCAAGCTTTCCTTCCAAAGGAAGAAGGATCAAAAACCATAGCATCAGCAAAAGTTCAACTTGCCTGCTTCATTCTTCGCATTTCATACTCCTGCCTGAATTGACTTGACTGCTCAGATTCTTGAAAGTATTCATTATCAAATCGCCCATCTATGAACAATATGAATATGTAAGTACAACAAATCATAAGATTTTCCAGGCAAAAATTTCAGAGGTTAAGAAAGAGTAATTGATAAATTCTGCATGATAAACTATGACAGAAAATTTTCCCATCACAAATAGTCAGATATTAATAAAAGAATGAGTGGTTTTATACTTGGCATAAGTAAGCACCCTCCTTGCTTTACTATTACTGAAGCAATACATGGTCAAGTATAAAACTTTTAATATATTTGAGATAGCATTCATATGTTTATCTCTCTCTCCCCAACATTTTCTGGGGTTCCCACTATTACTTCTATTTCTCCATCTTTATCTCCCGAATTCTTCTATTTTATCTGAGTCAAGCTATTGTTCTTTATCCATTTTTTCCCAACTTTTCATCTTAAGGTTGAAGCAGCTCTCATAAAACAAAATAACACTCCTCGCATCATTATGTACACCACCACCAAATAAAATGAACCATTAGACCACATCTGCCCTTCCCAAAACAAACAAAAACGAAAGTAGGGAAGTATAACATGAAACAAAACCAACAATTTGGTTTTAGAAAGAAATTCAAAGACAGCATATCATTGTCTAAAACCATATCATTTGAACGGAACAAGAAAATTAAGGACAGTAGTCTCATTTTTTATTTTGTTATTGATCAGTGAGTCAAGCCATTTGTCTTCAAAGATCAGGTTATCCTTATTTCATTCCGCAAAGGTCATATAGATTATTTACATAAAAATTTACACTACGTGTATATAATCTCAATAAATTTCAATGAAGTTAAGAATCACCTGAGTCAAACTTAATTTCAGTACGAGAAGCTGAAGGTGCTGAAGACATCCAGCCTCCAGTTTTAGGAGCAGCAGTTCCATCAGGTATAGCTTGAATCCTATCCGGCAATGCGAGGACCAGATCACTACGAGCAGTCATCTCTTCGGTTGAAATCCCTTTAACCTGAAAGCAAATTCCAAAATTTATCACACTAGAAGTCTGAACTAATTGATTTCTCAAGTCCACAAATACAGAATACCCTTAAACATGTAAAATAAAATGCATTATCACAAAAATATAGCCTATGCTTGTGTTACATAACAACGCAACCAATCAATTACTAGTAAACGAGCTCACATTTACAATAAACTGTTAAAACTTATTTTTTGGAAATTTTAGAGATAAGATAAGAAGGTAACCTTCTTAACAGCCAACCTCTGCAGTTTAGGGACCTCCTCAAGCAATCGAGCCTTGGTTCGACGAATCTCAGCATTCACCGCAACAGCAGATGCCTTACTTTTCTCCTTGGAAACAAGCTCCGCTTTCTAAATCAAATCGAATTAAACATAATTCAAATTGAAGACATAAAAAACCCTAATTCTTGCTGAAAAACTCTCAATTAAACAAAAAGCAGAGAAGACTGACACTCTAAATCGCAAGCTTAAACCTAACAAATCTCAACAAAAATAAGCTTAAACCAAATAGATTAGATCGGGAGTTTACTTGAAGAGCGGATACAATGTCGGCTTCAATAGCAGCGTATTGGCGAGCAAAGGCATCGTCGCCGGAGATATTTTGGTCTCGCTGCTTTTCGACGTCGTATTTGTCGTACTTCTTACAGATCACATCTACTCGGGTCAATATATCAATGACAGTCATTTTCTTCTTCTTCTTCTTCTTCTTTTGTCTAATTAGCTTCGATGAGTCTACCGATAAATGTAGCTGTTTGGATGAAAAGAAAAGAAAAGAAAAGAAAAGAATTTGATTTCTTTTTTTCCGCCGTTAATATTGATAACTGAACCAACCTCCAGACTCCAGAGATTCAAAAATTAAAACAGTTTCATAAAAAATAAAAAGACAATGAAAATGAACTACAGCCTGCAACACGTTTTCTTTAAAGGGTTAATATACGATCTAGTACCTGAATTTGACTTCAAGGTGCAATTTGGTACCTGAGTTTTTTTATTCCAATTTGGTACTTAAGTTTAACCAGAACAAATAATGTCACGTGGCTCAATAAATATTTGACATGTGTGCTTTAATAAAAAATTAAGTACTTAATTGAGATAAAAATATTTCGAGTATTAAATTGAATATTGAAGTCAAATTTAAGTACTAAATTAGGATAAAAAAACCTCAAGTATCAAATTTAAAAATTCAGTTACTAAAGTGAACATTGAAACTAAACTCAGGTATCAAATTGGGACAAAAAACTAAAGTATTGAATTGAATATTAAAACTAAATTTACGAATCAAATAATATATCAACCCTTTTTTTAAAGGAACATCTATAAATTTGTTTTTCTTTGCTTTTAGGGTCATCTAGCCTAATTTGATCAATATAGCAAATTTTTTAGGGTTAAATGCAAAATTAGACCTCATACTGTATTGGTTTTTTTCACTTGCGTACTTTTAAGTAGTAATCAATAAAACCATGAGATGTGACATATTTTTATTAAACACCATATATTTTTGGTAAAATAAATTAAATTTTAATAATTTAATTTCCATTTTTTTATCAAAAAAACTATATATTTAAGTGAAAAACAATATAATTTATGGCCAAATTTTTTTTGTTAAACCCATTTTCAAGTGCAACACTTATATTTTTAAAATGCTTAACTCACTTTTTAATTTAGTACTTAACGTATACGTTCGTTATATTTTTTAATTAAATTTTTAATGGACACTAAAAAGTTTAATGACCAATCACATAACGTCAAATGACGTCATTTTGTAGAAAATATATATTTTTCTTTATCAAGTGTATATAAAAATTTAAAAAATATAAAAAAAATATGGAAATAAATATATAAAAATTCAAAATATATATAATCAAGAAAAAAATATAACTCATAAAAATTATTTTAAAAATACGATAAATGAAAAGAAATTAATTGAAATTAATAATATTATTGTAAAATATGAAAAAAAACTGGTAACTATTATAAAAATTTGTAAAAATTATTTTAAATTTTTTAAATTTTATTAAAAATTATAAAAAATAAAAAGCTAAAAGATATTATAAAAATTATATATAAACACATAATATATATGAAATAATTAAACATATAAAATCTAAAATGTTTTCTTCCTCCTTACTGATTCTAAATGTCTTCTTGGATCAAGCTGTGATTATTTTATTAATCAGTCAATAATTTATATTTTCATTTAAAGGTGTTATTTTTTTGCTAAAAACATGTTATTAATAATATATTTTTCTTAATTAATTGTGTGATTACTTGTCTTTTTCTTTAATTAGTTTTTCATTAATCATTTTAGGCAGATACAATACTGAAATACAATTTCTTTGAGCTGATATTTATTTATTATTTATTTGTAAGCAAGTATAATCTATCATTATTATGTCACTTGAAATGGAATAATCATTTTGAAAGAAAGAATTCTAGTTTGTGGTTGATTAAGTTGTTTATGAAAGCCCGACTCCTTAAAATGAAAAATTATTATTTTTATCTTTTAAAAAATTTTAAAATAGTAAAAATAAAATTACACTTTAGTTCTCCTTAAATTTATGAAAATTTAATTTAATATTTTAAAAATTATAAAGATATAAACTATTAAAAGTTAAAATTTTATTTCAATCCCTCCTTAAAAAAAATTTTAACTTCGCCCCTTATCCTTGTTAATCTTTTCTCCTATCATACCATCACAATAGAACATCAAATCTATTTTATACGCTGTCTGGGTATAATAATTTGATAATTTCTTTCTAATTTAGCATTTTTTTATTTTTAAGATAAATTGCAAAATTTATTATTTTTGAAAATTAATAAATATGGATCAAAATTGTTACGAGAATGACATATTGATAAAAGATATGCTGGCAGTGAAAGTCACAGTTATGGTGGCAGGCAACGAAAGATATGCTGGCTGATTGTCGAACTTCGGAAAGAAATTTCTGGGGGTTTTTTTTTATGAACTTTGATGTTCATTCTTTACTATAGAGAAAAGAGAGATTTTAAAATAATACTGATTTGTATGATTTTTAGCGTTTAATTTTTAAATAGTTTTTAAATAAAGTGTTTTTAATTATTGTAATTAAAATTTTAATTTGTTATATGAATTGCTAAATATAATTAAAATATATTAATCTATTTAACAAATCAAATATAAGAAAAAAAAATTTCGAATATCATATCAAAAGATTGATATTTTCTAGATCAATAATTTTTTGATAATATTAAAAAATTTTAAATCATAATTAAAACATTAGTACTATTTTCAACATATAATATAATTTTACTTCATCTAATCATTATTTAAAATAATAACTACTAAAGGCTATTAAAATATATTAATTATTTTGATAATTCATATTTACTAACCAAAGATTTCTATTATTAAAACATCTGTACAAACAATAAAAAATATTATATTGTAAAATAAACTCTTTATTATTAAATTTTAATTTTCTTAATAGTAAATAAATTGATATATAATAATTTGTAAATAATATATATTTTATTTTCTTAATAGTAAATAAATTGATATATAATAATTTGTAAATAATATATATTGAGAGTAGAAATGCTCATGAGCTAAACTTACATAAGGTAACTAGAGGTGCTCATAGGCCGGGCGGCCCGGCCTAGCCCGACGGGCCACCTGAAATATGGGAGGATTTGGATAAAAATATAGGCCTGAAATATGGGCTTAGGCAAAAAAACGAGGCCCGAGTAAAAAAATAAGCCGGGCCTCAAGCACCACTTTTTTGGCCCGAGCTCGGCCCGAATATAATAAATATTTTAATTTTTTAAATTTTTTAAACACTTTTAAAATACTTTTTTAAAATTTTTAATTTTTTTAAAATACTTTTTAAAATTTTTTAATTTTAAAATATTTTTAAAATACTTTTTTTAATTTTTGTTTTAATTTTCAAAATAAAATTTTGATATTTATTTAAAAAAATGGGCCGGGCCGGGCCGAGCCAGGGCTTATGAATTTTTTTCCGGGCCGGGCCTAGTCAAAAATTCTAAGCCCATATTTTGGACCGGGCTCGGGCCTAGGACCCAGGCCAAAATTTTTCTGGGCCCAGCCCAGCCCATGAGCACCTCTAAAGGTAACTAGACTAATTTTTTAAGCCCGAGTCAACCCAACCCAAAAATAAAACTTTTTACCTAAGGCCAACCCAATTTAAGAAACAAAAACCCAAGCTCAACCCAGCCCACTCATATCTTATTTTTTTTAGATTAATTTTTATTTAAAAATAATTTTTAAGAAAATATAATACACCAAATGCACTAAAACCATTAAAATAAAAGTTTACTAACACATTAAAAAAGTGTTTATATTAGAAAAACACTACTATAAATATAATAAATGTTTCATTATATTAAAAAATATAAATAAATATAATAAATATTTTATTGTATTAAATATAATTTTTAAAATTTTATATTTTGAGTTGAGTTATTTAGTTGAGTAAGTTTTTTGAAGTTTTCAATAATGAATTTAATTATTATTGAGTTAATGATTCAATATAAATATATAATTATTATTTAACATATATAATTAATATAATTAATTTTTATAACTTAATTAATATAAATATGTATAGATTACAGACAGACGTAAATGTGTATTGTGAAGTTAAATGCAAAAAAAAAGTTTCATAATATGAATTGAATGGTTGCTTTGCCATATATATATAATCTAGAAATTATCTTGAAAAAAAATGCAGAAGTCACATTACCACACATTTCAAATGCACCAATGGTAATTAGCATCTTGATCTTGATGGTTGGCTTCTTGAATATGATGATGATAACACCTGCATGAAAAAGCACGACTGATCAGTCAAAGGGCCATGCATGCATCTACCCTTGACCCTTTACCTTTATTAAAGTTATACTAAGAAACCTACCTAAATAGTGTCATATCAGCATATTACATAAAAAAATATATAATTTATCTGTTAAACACTAATGGTTGATGATAATAATGGATTCTATCTTCCTTTTAAGTTGGTTATAGTTTGCATATACTTCCCTACCATTGAGATAAGAAACTGAAAACCTACCAGATGATATTTGGTTCTTTTAAATGTAATGAATTATATATAAGAGAGAAGGAATTTAACCCAAAAAAAAACCTGTTTAATTCATTTCATTAAATAACTAAATATATACAAGTAAACTAATCCCATAATCATTCTAAAATAAGATAAAATTATTTAAAATATTTTTAATTTAATTACTCTAATTAAAATAATTATCTAAATTAATCACTATCGTTAAAAAATTTATTAATCCACTAAAAATTAATCACGTAACATATTAACTCATGACTAACATGTTATAATTTTTTTAATTTTTGATTAAAATTAAGGACATCTTTTTAATTAACCCAAAACACTTCTTCTTTTTGATATTTCTCTTCTCTCGCTTTTTTTCCCTTTCTTTTTTTTTTTAACATCATCGTTCCCTCCTTTCTTCTGCCCCTCATTTGCAGATTTATTCCCCATCGAATTCAACTGCCACACCCCATTCCCTATTGACCAGTTCTTCCCCAATGTTGGCGGTGATGTCAATTCCATCCCACTCCTATCTAGTGGCTTTCGATTTTCTTTCCTTAAAGTTGCAGAAAAATTAGGCACTAATTGAGCCAAAAGCCCATAACAGAGGACACTTTCCTAGAAACCCCCACACTTGAATTAAACTTCACTTGTTTCTTCGTTGGCGTTTGTTTAAGTTCGATTTCTTCCTTTTTCTTGTTGCATCTTCCCACTCTTCATTCTTAACTTTGTTTCTCTCAGCTTTGCATAAGCTCCATATCCGGGACCTCTTTCCATTATGGAACTCTCTTTTGTAAGCTTTAAAGGAATTGGGTTACCGGGACTTGAATTATGAGAAAGGATGAAAGAAATAAGATTGAAGACATGAAACAGAGACTGAAGAAGCAGGGTTTGGCTCATGGGTTTGTCGCAGAGATTCACTTGTCTCTGCCATTTTTTAATGGAACTTGAAGATCCACTCTCTTTTCTTTTCTTTTTTTTTTGCAAAAAAAGAGATTTGACTATACAAAACTATTATCCACCATGCTCAAGGTCTGATTTTGTTCTTGGTATTAGCCCTCACCCTGACTCAGATATAGGAAGATCACTTTGGCAAGATGATGAGGTTCCTGGACTCCAAATCCGGCATAAGGATGAATAGATTCTAGTTAAGCTGATTCGGAAGCTATCGTGGTGAACGCTGGTAATGTTATGGAGGTACTCACAATGCAAATATATTGATGTCATCTCAGAAAACAAAAACAAAAAAAGGACACAAGAGAAGAGAAACAACAAAAAATTAAAAGCAACAATGGAGGACATCAACAATGTTAAAATAATTATGCGAAACTGGCTTCACAATGGACTCAGCTATATTTCGATTGAGAATCGATATAAAGATGAAGAAGCAACAACACCGGCTTCACACTTAGGATAAGCACAGTGTATTACTAAACTTTTTCAGAATTATAGAACAGAAGTTGACATTGAAATAAAAAGTGTTTTGGGATAATTAAAAAGAGGAGCCTAGCTTTTGATTAATTCGGATAATTATTTTAATTAGAGTGACTAAATTAAGAAAAAAATTAAAGTAGTCAAAATAAAACAAACCCTATTTTAGAGTGAACATGGGTATAGTTTACCCTATATATATACATACATGAAGATAGATTTTAAAACCAATATACTTTTTTTCATTTTCAAGTTTATTAAAGCATCATATCAATATGAGTTAAATTGTTATTTGATTTGGAGCTAAACTTTTTTTGGTTCAAGTAAAGCACTCTGAATTTAGCAATTGTTCTTACATTGTTGTCTAAACTAGACAACTATTCTCACATTGAGGCTTGAACCTTTTTTCAAGTTAGTCTCTGAACTTGGCAATTATTTTCATGATGGAGCCTACACTTTGGGTTTTCAAGGACTAACTTAGAAAAAAGAAAGTTCAGGCCCCAATGTGAGACTAATTGCCAAATTCAAAAGCCTAACTTGAACCAAAAATTTTTTTTAACTCCAATATAAGAAAATTTGACAAGTTGAAGACCAAAATGATTTAGCATTATCAATTTAAAAATTTAGTGATACCAATTGATTTGTTAAAAATATATGAAAAGTTAAAAACTAGTGGATATCTAAATATAGTACGCATATTTACACATTTATGTCAAGAGTTTTAAGAGTTCATACCTGGTATGTCTTTGGCCCTTTCTTAAGAAGATAACCTACACTGTTTAAGTTATCCACAAATGTGTCAATATCAGGAACTCTTAACCCAATTCTATCTGCCAAACTATAGATTTCCTGAAATAAAGTAATTGGATACCAATGATTTTCCTTTAATGAGAATAAAATTATTTGGTAAACCAACTATAAAAAGCTAAAGTTCATACAGATATGGAGAAGCAATCTTTTTGTTGCAACTCTGATTGCTTGTTTAAAGCACTTAAAAAGCGCTTTGCTTCTTTTTGTTGACTCATTCCCCCACTTCGACCAAAATCCACAAATCCATGCTCATCAACATACTTATCGTACAGGGATTCTTTCATTATTTCAACTGCATCCTGCAAAATAAAATAATCCAAAATTTCAAAAGATAATTAAGACAAAAAGGCCTTAGTTCAAAAATTAGTTGTTCTGAAACAATGGAAGCAGTTTATTTTATCTTCGGTGCCTTGTATAGAATTATATTTTAGAAAGTTTTTATGTAAAAATAAAATCTAAGACAGAAACTATGTCACTTCAACTTCTTTTTTTCAAGTATTCATGTCGGATTTTAGATATAGGTATGGGTCCAATTATGGTTTTTGTCCCTGAACTGTATTCAACTAGGGGATTTAGTCCATATATTTTAGTTTCGCACGATTTGATCCTTCTACTATTATTAATGTATGCCTTGGTTCAAATTACTAATACTGTTAAAAATTTCGTTCAAATTACTACTATTATTGTAATGGCGTTAGTAATTGGACAAAGACATGATGTTAATAATAAGAAGATCAAATTATACCAAATTAAAGCATAGACTCAATCCCAAGTTTAGTATAGGATTGAAAACCATAATTTGACCAGTAAGAGGATATGGCCATCCAAATACATTGAAAAACTAGAAAAAATAAAGAAACATGCCCAAGTCAAATATTTATTTATATCCAACGCTTATATCTGAATACGAGTAACAACATAAGAGGAAAGATAACTAAATTAATGACTTACCATTTAGCTTCAATCAGACACTATGAACTAATGGACCATTATCAGGTTCCCCCTACCTGCCCAACCTAGAAACCAAGGAAAATTAACCCTCATACCTTAGCATCTTGGACTGTTATTTCTTCTCTCAAATCCACTCGTGCTCGAGCTTGTGTTAGTCTAACCAGACTCTCCAATTGTCTCGCTGTTATAGGCGTGCCATCACCAGATGTATTGCGGTCTCTTAGTTGTAAGTAGAATTTTTGCAGGATTTCCGCTGCTGGTTTGGACATCCTAATTGGCAAAAAAGTAAAGAGACAATGATAAAACAACAAAAAATGCAAGTATTCAAGGTTGAGATCGCCTTTAATTACCTGGGGAAGACGTATGTTCTTGCATAAGAAATATATTTGCGAAGAAGTGCACCAGGCAATGGGACAAAATCAGCATCCTTTTTGGGGTCAAGTCTCAGCCTAGAAACTAAAGAACCTCCTTTCACTCTCATAGTTATTGCTTCAACGTTTTGTGATGCTACATTTATAAATCAGAAGTTTTTCTTGTTAGATTCTCTTTCTAAGTTTGATCACTTGCATGCATAATAAAAACTTTTTTTTGTAATAAGGCAGATTGGAAAATATAAAAAATGAAACCTTTAGCTATACGTGGCTTTTTCAGTGCTGGTGAACTTTCTCCATATCCTGCATGAAGCTACAACATAGACACAAGGGTAGTTGACATTTTGATTTATAAAACCTTGGCTCAAGCATATAAGCTTATATAAAATGTTGTCAATAAGGAATTTTGTTTTTGTTATAAGGTGCAAAATTTGAAGGAAACACTCCAATATATAATTTTTATTTACTCACTGGAGATGAACAATATGAAAGGGCCAGGGAAGACTACTTAGTACTTACTGACATTATGTGCTCCGAAAGTTGCTTGTCCAGCTGCTCATCAGGTTTATCAAGTAATATGAAAACCAAATCAAATCTTGAGAGCAAAGCTGGACTCATTTTCAAATTTTCATTGACTGTTTTCGCACGGCTGCAGTTGGATATTGGTTTTGTTAATTATCAACAAATAATACCAGTACCAATAGAACAAAGTAAAACCAACATAAAATTTATGTATCAGTATGTAAAAGGAAAAGGAAAACACAATAATAGAATTCGTAAAGTATTACTTATAATGACCACCAACAGGATTTGCTGCTGCTAAGACAGATGTTCGAGCAGATAAACTTGCTACCAGTCCAGCTTTTGCAACAGAAACACACTGTTGTTCCATTGCTTCCAGTAAAGCCTGGTGCAATCCTGATGTAAGCAATGCCCGGATGCTTAGAGGTCAAATGATAAATAAAGCAATCAGGAGAAACCTGATGTTCAGCAGACATTTTATCAAACTCATCTATACAGCATAGTCCACCATCTGCCAGTACCATGGCTCCTGCAGCAAATGTATTTGTTACAAGAATAAATATAATCTTAGTTTCCACTATAAAATGACATGTAAATCTTATGTAGATCAGTCCAACAGTTGTCTTGTTCGTGGGTGGCAAATACATTTCAAATGAGCTACCTCATGCCCATCAAACAACAAGGTTGAAAGAACAGAGAGAAAGAATCAACTACCAGCCTCAAAAGCATAGTCATTTGTCATAGTGTCCTTCACTACAGCTACAGTTAAACCAGCATTAGTGGTGGCATTGCCACAAACATATATACCACGTGGGGAAACAGCAGCCGCTGCTTGCAGCAGTTGGCTCTTCCCTAGACCTGGATCACCTGGTAAAATAGTAGTAATTGTTAAGAATCAACCTATTGAGTTTATATGCGGAAAATATGAAGTATGAAGACTGTTCAGTTTACTGGATGCGGATGGTAAGGTGATACAAAGTTTTTCCTAAACATTAAAAGGTAGCTAGAAAGGCTACTTATTATAAAAGGAGCAGATGAAAATAAGCATATACCAACAACAATGACATGGATGTCTCCTCTGACTGGGACCTTATTCCGATCCATTGAATGTTTTCGTACTCCACCAAACAACGCCAAAGTTATCCCAGCTGTTGATTAAGCCAAAAATATTCATTTAAATACAATGTCACAGTATTAAATTGCAACCCCGTAAATATTTGACCATGTCCGTTTGTGACACTAATTGTATTACTCGGCATGGGGTTTATATCAAGCAAATTTACAGATTACAACCATGTATAATGGGTTGGTGGCATGGTAGTAGTTTGGTGGGTGAAGCAGGTGCCCCAAAATGACAACATTACGTAATGGATTGGCCAACATTATAATCATTTTAGATGACAGTTCTAATTTTCAGTCGAGTGCAAATTAAAGGTTTACCTTTAACAAGCTCATGTCCATAGATGGATGGACATATGGATTGAAGTATTTGGCGAAAGACATCTGAACCATGCTCTTTTGAAAACTTCACAATAAATTCCAAATCCCTTGGAGAGAAAGAGAACAAATCAACTAGCTCTTTTGCTCTAGCATCACTATTGGAATCTTCCATATCCTCAGTCACAGAGAGCGACTTAGAATTTTTTATAGAAACTGCTTCTATGTACAGATAGTAAAATCCTTGATTTCTGCCTTTTGATTTTCCTGAAAAAGAATCAAAGTTTTTGCATGTGTAAGCAAGTGTTTTATTCATTCCAACCAACGATGACCCTTCATGTTCCCAATCATAATCTCTTCATTCATGAAAATTCTTGTTTATATGTTTCATGTATGTAATGGCAATAACTAGAAGGTACTGCATTAACATTGCATCTGCCCTTACTGAAAATGAGATATTGTTTGTAAAGCTATTTCAAATTCCATGATAAATTGGCTATGAAGCGATTTCTTTATATACCTCCTCCAATATCCATGTAATTGTTGATAACTCTTATAATTCCCGTGACTGTTGCTACATCTCCAGGGATGCAAAGATCAACAAGATCTTCAGTCAATTCACATTCTACTGTTCGAGGGACACGACCTTCTTCATGATCCTCAGACTTCAGCAGCTCCTGTAACCTGGAATTTGTGTAAACAAGAAAAGTGAGTAGCCAAATTTTTTTATTAATGTAATGGAATGTTATTAAGATGTGTAGATATAGAGTGTGCATGGAGTTGCTAAGAAATACTGTAACATTGGGGCATCAAGTTTTTTACCTTATCTTCTGAAAATCTATCGCTTGAGCCGAGGATCGAATTGGTTTGAATGTTCTGCTCTTGCAGCCATGTATAGTACAAGCTGATGGTGGCGAAAACTTTCCATCAGGAAATGAACGAGGAATCTCGGTTGCACATTTTTCACAGGCAAAATTCATTTTAATCACAAGAGGCTTGACATTGCTAGCTTTTACCACTGTACCCCGCACAGATACAAGCTTGTCTGTATATATAATCAAGCAAACATCTTTACATAAATCATGGTAGCTGGATAAGTGCAACTATAAGTTGAAAATCGGAGGGTACCGATATATGCTGCCTTTAAATTCTTCAAGACAGTCATGGATTCAGGGTAGTTGTGCAGACGAATATTTATCTTCTTTCCTTCCTCCAAGTAGAAATCCTGGTTGTTTAATAAAACCTGCTCGCAACATATCTCCGCAGTTAAATTAAATTTAATTAAACTTAAAAATCACTTCTTTCCATCATTTGCTCATTCATACCTGGTGAATAGCGGCACTCATGCATGAGAGAGCTATTTTAGGCTTATCTTCCATTTTGGCATAGAATTCTTCGATATCACATAATCTTCGAAATCGTTGGTAATCAAGAGACAAAGAAACGGCACCACAGTCATCCTTTACCTGTTCATGATGAAATTGCAAAGAGTTGAATATTGGCGTTGCAGTTGCTCGTTAACTGATTCAAATTTTAAAATATCAACAAAAGTTACAGCAATAAAACCGAAATTTTAGTAACAACTAAAGCAAATCCCTAACTAAATCGTTCATTTATATGCCTAATTCACTTAATTAAGCACATCGAAGAATATATAGATCACTCTCAATCATTTGAGCACCAAAACGAAGTCAAACAGAAAATTAAAGATCAATAAATAAAATGTCCAAAGATTTGAAATATATCACATAATTTCCGAGATCGTTGATAATCGAGAGACAAAGAAACGGCACCACAGTCATCCTTTACCTGTTCATGATGAAATCGCACAGCTTATTGCTAATAAATTGGCGTTGCAGCTGCTCGTTAATCGATTTAAAATTTAAAATATCAACAGAAGAACTTTGTTACTGTAAAATTGCTAATACAAGGTAATAAAACAAAAAAAAAACTAGTACCAAAAAAGAAAATCCCTAACTAAATCGTACTTTTATATGCCAAATTCACCTGATCGAGAACTAAAATGAAGTCAACCAGAAAAAAAATGAATAAACAAAACGTCCACAAAATCGAGACTAAAATTTAAAAAAGAAAAGAAAGAGAGGAAGCCACACCTGATCAGCAAGATCTTTCCCTGGAGAAGCGGAGAAGAAACGAATGAGGTCAAAAATAAGCTTTTCTTCGTCCTTGGAGTACTCGTTTTCGGTGAAATAAACGGGAACGATAGAGCCAACGTTGCTTGCATTAATCGAACCGTATTTTTCAATTGATCTCTCCCCGTGAGATCCAAACATCTCGACGGTGGTGATCTTGATTTTGGCTACCGAGTGTTCGTCAAATTTTGGCTTAAATTCTTTTCTGGTAATCTGCAGCTTTTTGGCGGGAAAAATGACGCGAGAGGGAAAAATATAAAATCCAAAAACGTAAATGTGATTTATGTATTGTTTAAAAGGATAATATAACTTTTAACCCAAAAACTTGGCAATTAGGTTAAAATTGGTACATGTACTTTTTTTCACTTTAGTACTTGAATTTGATAACTAGTTTCATTTTAGTCCCTAAAATTGAAAATTATATGAATTGAAAAAATTATATAAATTTTCAATGATGATATGATATAATCTCAAAGTGTTACATTCAATATTTTAATAATTGGATCAATGGATGAATAGCTAAGATCACTTGTTTCTAATTCAAACAACTCGGATAGTTGGACCAATAACATTTAAATAAATAATTCAAATATTTAAAAAATAAAAAATTATTAAACCAATTCAACTATTGATCTTTGTTTCGATTTTCAATTTTTACCAATTTCAAGTAGTTTTCGAGTCAATTAATTCAAACTCTTTGTTTGAACTGTTATATCGATCATTTCTCAATCAGTCCAATTCGATCCTGTTATAGTAACACTAATCACATTATCAAATATTGACAGAATCAAAGTTTATGTCAAGTTATGTCGTGTTGATGATTGTTCGTGAAAAATTTTCAAGGTTAATAATAACAATCTAAGTCATAAACTTGGTAATCCTGCAATTGATGCTACTTATGTCAATAGAGTTTTGTATTGTATTTACGTCAATTTATTATTCGAATTGTAAAACACAAAGCAAAGAGGAGGACAGATCAGTATTACGAGCATATATAATGGAAATAAAAGAGTTAGAAAAAGGTTTTAAAGAATGTCATTTCAAAAAACCTCAAAATCTGGAAATGAAGCAGCACATGCATTAGCAGGGGAAGGATTAGAAGAGACAACCGAAAACTTACCTGGATGATTGGTGGCCAGAAGCAACGTTGAGGGCAAGTGAATCAAATGGAAGAAGAATGGGTAGATTGGAGAGGGAAGAAGCTTCGGGAACCCTATCAGTATGAAAGGGGTAATGATGTCTGCTTTTGCTTTAATGATAAAGAGACTCTCTTTCAGTGACTGGGAAATTGGTAATAGAGATGGAGAAGGCTTTTTTTACCCAAATAATATAAAAAAAATCAAAATGGTATGCTGCACACGTTTAAACGGGTGAATGGTGGTGCATAAGTGGTACCATCCTCATTCTGGTACAATACAATTTAAAAAATAATAATATTTTAGTAGTTGTGTCAAAGAGATATGCAGCACCACTTTTTTCTTTTTGGTATATATGGGTACAAAAATACGAAGGGGGTGGGATGCCCATTTGATAGGCAGCACCAGTGACCCCTATTTGATAGGCGGCACTGGTTGTGCCTATCTGATAGGCGGCACTAGTGGTGCAATTATTCTTAATCAATGGAGCCATTGCGATATTTGTAATTTCAAAACAAATTTTGGTTATTAAATTAATATTTGATAGATTTTAAATATTTATCAAAATACTTAAATTTTATATTGCTTTTAATTACAAAAAATACCAAATAATTTTTTTCACGTCATATTTTTTGCTATACTACATTAACAAAATAAATATATCTTATAAATTCCAACTCAAACTTCAACCTAATGGTCTCATTTACAAATTTCATCTCAATGGTTTAATCTTTTACCTACATAAAATACAAAAAAAATTATATTAAAACACTAAAAATAACATGTCACTAAAAAAAATATAACATAAACGATACATAATAAATACGAATATTTTTATTATTATTTTAAAATGATAATAAGTAAAATATTTTGGTTTAAAATATAATATATATAATAACATGCCAACTTAATTATTGTCAAAAAATATAATTTTTTTCATAGAAGTTTAAAAGAAATTTCATTTTAAATATTTATAAAAAAATATAAAATAAAATTTAAAAACATGAACTCTTATTCTCAATTATAAAATCTTAAAAAATTAGAAAATGTAAGCTAATTCCCAATTTATCTCATAAATTTCAAATTCCATATCAATAGTCTCATCTTTTACCTACATAAAAAATAAAAAAAATATTAAAATAATTAAAATAACATGCCAAATAAATTTCATAAATATATATATATAATCAACCTAAAACACACATAATAAATCAATTACATAAAATAATAAAACAGTCTTTGTATACAACATAAATAAGCTTTTTTACTTCAATGAACATTAAAAATATAAGATAAATACAAACATACATTAATAGCTCTTTTTAACCAAATAATATCTTACAAAATAAATTTAAAAAATAAATCTAAATTAAATCAACAATAATAACAACAACAACAAATTAAATTAATATTAATCAATTAATTTATAACAAAAAAATACATTTTCTTTTTTCTTTTTTCCTTCTCTTTCTCCTTCTATCTCTCTTTTCTCCTCTTTTTTTTTTTTTATTTTTCCCTTCCCTTCCCTTCCTGCCCTCTCCTTCTCCTTTTCTTCTTCTTCTCTTATTTTCATCTTTTTCTCTTTCTTCCCCTTCACTCACAAAGCAAAAATGAACCTTTACGTCCCCAAACACATAAAAAACAAATGAAATGCTGCATGCAGCCGTCTCAACGCTTGCCACCGTGGTGCCGTCTCCTCTACCATTGGGTGCCACCTCTTCCCTAGGCGTAACCTAGTGTCCTGTCCCATCGTGTCAGCGGGTCAGTTTTCAGGTCTAGTTTTTACCGTATACAACCCTTTTTTTACATGTGTGCCGCCTATCTACATGTCTCTACCATTATTTTATTTTATTTTTTGTAAAACTGCATTGTGTCAAAATATCAGGGTGGTGCCGCTTATGCACCACCCTCCACCCATCTAAATGTACCATTTTGGTACATAATTGTTGCAACATATCATTTTGTTTTTTAATATTATTTGGGTAAAAAACCCGATGGAGAGACTCTCTTTTAGTGACCGGGCATAGAGATTATCGAAAGTGGGCTTGGGTTTTTAGGTTGATGTTAGCTTTAGGTGAATTATGGATTTTAGCTTAGGTTTGTTTTTATTACACTTTATTTTATGCGTAAACTATTGAAATATTCATTTTTGTTTGTCTCACGTTATATTTTAGTCATTTATGTTTGAAATGCTACGTTTTAGTCACTTACGTTATCCTATTATAACATTTTAGTCACTGAGCCGTTGATTGCCGTTAACAATGTAATAGTAAACTGACGTGGCATATTAAATAATCATTTCAAACGAAAGATTATTTAATTATTTGAAAAATAAAGAAGAAAAAAAAGAGAAAGTTAAAAAAAACATCAAAGAAAAAATTTTAATTGCTCAAAATGAAAAAATATGGGGACCAATTGTATAAATTAACCTAAAATATTTGTTTAAAATGATGATTTAAAGTGCCACATCAGCTTACCATTACACCGTTGACGGCAATTAACGGCTTAGTGACTAAAATATTACAACGCGATAACAAAAGTGGCTAAAACGTAACATTTCAAACATAAGTGACTAAAATGTAAACTAAGGTAAACAAAAGTGACTATTTTAGTAGTTTGCCCTTATTTTATTGTTTGTTTTCCTGCCAGACCCATTTTACTTAATAAACAACAAGAAATTTGTCCTCTTCTTTGTTTGATAATACTGAGGGCATACCCTCGTCAAAAAAAAAAAAAAAAAAATACTGAGGGCATACCCTTCATTCACTACTCGGCGGAACCCCTTTTCTATTTCCCACTGTACTGCCTGTAAACAAACAAAATCCAAAAAGATTTGAAGTTATGATAAAATATTTCACCTTCTCTAAAAAATCGCTCTTTCTCTTCCATTTTCACTCAAGAGCTTCCACTTTATCATCAACCAAACACCCTTCGCCCCTTAGACTCCCCAAAACCCCACCATGCTTTTCTCCAAAACCCCTTTCCAATCCAATAATCCCCTCAACCAAGACCCATCTTTACGCCTCACTTTTCTGCACTCTTATCCACCTATATTTAAGCTGTGGAAGATATTCACATGCCAAGGAGACATTTTTCAAGATGAGGAAACATGGTGTTATTCCCGTTTTAACCCTGTGGAATCACCTTATTTATAGTTTCAATGCATCTGGTTTGGTTTCTGAGGTAATGCTACTTTACTCTGAGATGCTAGCTTGTGGGGTTTTGCCTAATATTTTCACCGTAAATGTTTTGGTTCATTCTGTTGTCAAAGATGGTAATTTGAGCTTTGGCTTGGAACTGCTTAGAAGTTTTGGCGCCAAGAACATCGTCGATACTGTTACTTATAATACTTTGATTTGGGGATTTTGTGAGCAAGGTTTAGCTTATCAAGGTTTAGGGGTTTTGTCTGAAATGGTCAAAAAAGGTATAACTTTTGATGCTATTTCTTGTAATATAATTGTTAAGGGATTTTGTAGAATTGGATTTGTTAGATACGGAGAGTGGGTTATGGATAATTTGACTACATGTGGGATCTGTAAGGATGTTATAGGGTTTAACATATTGATTGATGGATATTGTAAGATTGGAGATGTGAATTATGCAGTCGAATTGATCCACAGGATGAGAAGTGAAGGTATAGTTCCTGATATCATTAGTTATAATACTTTGATAAATGGATTTTGCAAAAAAGGTGATTTCTTTATGGCCAAAAGTTTAATCAATGAGATTTTGGGGTCTCATAGGAAGAAAGATTTTAAGATTTTGGCTGGTACTGATAATCGAAAGGAGGTAGATAATGGTGTGGTATTGGAGCCGGACCTTATTACACACACTACACTTATAAGTGCCTATTGTAAGCAAGAAGCTCTTGAGGAGGCACTTTCTATATATGAAGAAATGGTTGTGAATGGTATTTTGCCTGATGTCGTTACTTATAGTTCAATCTTAAATGGCTTCTGCAAGCATGGGAAGTTAGCTGAGGCAAAAGTGCTTATGATGGAGATGGAGAAGATGGGTGTGGATCCCAATCATTTCTCTTATGCTACTCTTATGGACTCGATCTTCAAAACTGGGAATTCTGTGGATGCTTCTGCCCTTCAAAGTCTAATGATTGTTTGTGGGATTGTCTTTGACGTTGTTGTGTACACTACACTGATGGATGGACTTTTTAAGGCTGGGAAGTCCAAAGAGGCGGAGACCATTTTTATTACTCTTTTGAAGAACAAAATGGTGCCTAACACGACCACCTATTCAGCATTGATTGATGGTCGTTGCAAGTTGGGAGACATAAATGGTGCAGAATCTGCATTAGAAGAAATGAAAGAAAAAGATGTTGTCCCTAATGTCGTGACTTATTCTTCTATTGTAAACTGCTATATCAGGAAAAAAATGCTTGATGAAGCTGTTAATGTGATGCGGAAGATGGTAAGCGAAAATATCTTGCCAAACGAATATATTTATGCTGCACTAATTGATGGATATTTCAAGGCAGGTAAAGAAATGGTTGCTCTTGATCTCTATAGTGAAATGAAATTAATAGGGTTGAAGGAAAACAATTTTATACTCGATTCTTTCTTGAACAACTTGAAAAGATCTGGAAGGATGTGGGAAGCAGAGGAATTAGTTAAAGATATGATGTCTAGGGGATTGTCACTTGACCATGTAAATTATACATCTTTGATGGATGGCTATTTCAAAGAGGGAAAGGAGTCAGCTGCTCTTACCTTGGCCCAGGAAATGACAGAGAAGAATATTCCATTTGATGTTGTTGCATACAATGTCTTAATTAATGGTCTTTTGAGGCTTGGTAAATACGATGCACAATCTGTTTATGCTAGAATGAGAGAGTTGGATCTGTCTCCAGACATCATTACATGCAATACCATGATTAATGCATACTGCAAAAAGGGTAAGTTTGAACATGCGCTACACCTCTGGGATGACATGAAGAGTTGTGGGTTAATGCCAAATTCCATAACTTGTAACATTCTGATCCGAGGTCTTTGTAAAGCTGGTGAAATTCATAAAGCTCTAAATGTTTTGAATGAGATGCTGAGTTTAGGATTTTCACCTACCACAGCCATTCACAGATTTCTGCTTGATGCATCCTCAAGGAATGGAAGGGCTGATGCCATTTTTCAAATGCATGAACACCTTCTTTCCATGGGGCTTGAACTTAACCAGGCAGTTTTCAATACTCTCATCACTGTCTTATGCAGACTAGGGATGACGCGGAAAGCTGTTTCAGTTTTAGAAGATATGACAGGAAGAGGCTTGTCAGCTGACAGAGTAACTTACAATGCGCTTATACATGGATATTGCACAGGCAGCCATGTAGACAAGGCTTTTGCTACATATTCTCTGATGATAGCAAAAGGAGTTACACCAAATATTGTTACTTACAATCTTCTTCTGAAAGGTCTCTCGACTTCTGGTTTAATGAAAGAAGCAGATGAATTATTTGCCCTAATGAAAGAAAAAGGCTTGAACCCTAATGCGTCAACATATGATACGTTGATATCTGGGCATGGTAAGATTGGAAGTAATAGGGAATCTATAAAAGTTTATTGTGAAATGATTACCAAAGGATTTATTCCCAGAACTAGCACCTACAATGTGCTTATTGACAGTTTTTCTAGGGTAGGAAAAATGACCCAAGCTCAAGAGCTTCTTAAGGAGATGCAATTGAGGGGATCATTGCCTAATTCCTCGACTTATGACATACTAATCTCTGGTTGGTGTGACCACTCTAATCAGTCAGAGTTGGACAGGGCTTCAAAAATGTCGTGCCTAGTTGAGGTGAAAAATTTACTTTTGGAAATGAATGGTAAACAGCTTGTACCTAGTGAAAGTACTGTTTTCAGTATCAGTTCTACCTTTGCAAAAATAGGAAAGAAATTTGATGCTCGGCAATTTTCGAAGGGACTATACAAGAGAAACATTGTATAAGGAATAAATGAAATACAAGAAAAAAAGGGATTCCTTTTACACGGATAGCCAACCTTTTAATGATCTTCATTAGCTCTTCCTTCAGAAATCTGGCTTCAGCTCTTTTTGCACGGTATGTACTTCACTGCATTGGTACTAGCGTACAGATATTTCGTATCTGATAAGCAGTGATGTTGACAATGAAAACTATTTTCAATTTCTATTACTTTTAAACATTATCCCTTTTATCTTTTCAATTGGCATTTTATGGCAATTCTCAAGCACCATGATTGACCACTGACATGTGAGGGCTTTTCTAAATTCTTTTCAGTGTGCACGGTGATAGTCACGGTTTCATTTATGGACTTTTGCCTGGAATTCCTAGTCCCAACAGAGTTGGTATTTGGTTCAAAATGTGAGAAGTGGAGGTAATCGTTGATTTTCTTTTGAACAGATTGTGAAGAGAAGAGCAATGTATTGGCAGTTGGTTTCAGCTTTAGTCAATTAGGGTTCAGAAGCAAGATTCAGTTCATTTTTGCGATGCATTAGCAAAAATGCACACATCTCCCTGCTTAGTATTGTTGTTGCCCCAACTCGAGGTCAATAGTTGTATTTCACTACAAACGCAATGCTGACATAGCATATCGGATGATAATTTGGATAACAGCACCACACCTTATTAATCAATGTGCATGCATGGCATTTAGGCCTATATTGTTGCCACAATTTGAGGTTAGAAGTTGTATTTTATTACTAACGATAATGTTTATGCTATGTTTGTATTATAATGTTAATGGTGAATGATATTTGAATGTTCTTATTTTCTAGACTCACATTAAGCTAGTTAGTTCACCCCATAGTTTTAACCATTTCAGTTAATGCTCAAGGCTAGGATCAGACATGATATGCAGACATATGGCCGACTTTTGACTTATAAATTATTTTGCTTACATTTTTTTTAAATTCATTTAGTTTTTGGACAATAAAGTTATTTAGTCTATGGTTTGGGTTTTTTCTTTGTTTTTATGCATGTATACTCATGTAATTGATTGAATTTAGATATATGTTACTCGACTTAGAATAAAGTATCAGGATTTTTACTCAAAAGAAATTTATTAATAAAAATTTATATTGGAGAGTTCGAATTAAAAAAGTATTAATGGTTGAACTATGCATGTTTAAAAAATATATAGTTGTAAAGCTAATATTTATTTCTTGAAAATCTTTTATTATAAATGAAATTTGTTTTTCAAAAGTGAGGGAGGTAGCTACTATTTATAGGCCAAGTCCTATCAATCTAACAACTAAAAACGATACAAGTATATGCTGAAATATTAATCTTTGTAGTTATCTACACAAGCCTAAGATTTGAAAATGTTCCTAGTTTCACAAGCTTCGAGTTTTTTCTTGACTCATTCTAGATTTCTATATTCTTTCAAAATATTCTAGAATTTTTTTGTTGTGAAATTTCGTGAACTTTTTTGTTCGGTGGAGGCATTTGCATATTGGGATTTGGGCCTTTTTTTTCATTGTATTTATGTGAACTACTATTTGATTTTTACGAATTTAAAGGTTGGTAGGGGTCTTGATGTTCTTAAAATGGAAAATTTTTATTTTATTATTAAAAATTTTAAAAAATTTAAATTAATAAATGTAAAATTATATTTTGACCTTTAAAATGATAAAAATTTTAATTTAACACTTTAAAAAGTATATTTTTATTATCGTAAAAATTATAATTTAATTTCGGCCTTCGTCCGATGTATTTGCATTGTATGGTGCAGGGAGATGAAGACAATCTTCAACGAGGAAAAGAAAGATTTTTTTAAAAATTTTCAATGTATTTTAATTAATTGGTATTGAAAGAATAAGATAAATGTAAAATTAATTAATTAAAATTTTTTATTTTCAAATACATTTTTAATTAATAAAAAATTGAAAATTAATTTAAATTAATTTTATTTTCTAATACACGTAGCGTAATCTTAATGGTATTTAATACACACGGTACAATTTGATTGGTTAAAACTATGTATCAATAAAAATATTAATTTAATTAAAGTTTTTAAAATTTAAATACTATTTAAATCTAAAAAAATTAATCTTTGATATCTTTTCTTATTATTATTGTTTTTTACTTTCGACATAGTCATGTGAGCCGTCACTGATCACCGTATCTTTTAAATGTGTATTCAAGAAAGAAAAATAACACAACCAACAATTATAATATTATAGAAAATATTTATAAACAATCAATATCATGGCATTAAAGTAGTGAAATCATGTCAATGGTTTGAGCTAACAATAACACAAGGAATTGGACAAAACTATGGATGAGTCAAAATAAAATTTTAAAAGTTTGAGGGTAAAATTAAAATAAAAATTATTTAATTAGAGTTTAAATTAAATATTTTGTAACGAGAGGGATTAAAGTTGCTATTAATCCATTTAATGAAAGAGGCCAAATTCCTCACTGTCCCCTTATATATGCCTCTAGACAAAACCTAATTATAGATACAGCCCATAGAGTAATATGGAACCGTTAATTTATATTTTAAATAATGTAATAAAAATGAAAAAAAATAGATGAATTTAATATTTGTATTCCAAATTAATGTAATTTATATTTGCATTTATGTTTTATATGAAAAAAAAATAAGAGACAGGATGCACATTTAAGTTGTTAAGTACAAGTTAGGGTACCTTCCATTATTATTTTGTCGATTAACTTCCAATGCATAAATAATAATTATTTTTTAGAATAATAATTCTATCGATATATATTGATAAAAGATTTTACTTTCAAACTAAAAATAAAAAAAATTAATTAAAATTTTATTTTTAATTCTATGTTTGATTTGAATTGTTCAAACCCACACTTGAAACAATTTATGATATGAGACTAACAGAAAATATTCTTCAGTTGAAAACCAAAAACGATAACGATCCATTTATTCGAAAATACAATTTCGATAAAAGGGTTTATTTAGCCCTCTGACAATCATGGTCGAATTAACGGTACCACTGACTTGCTGCCACATGAGAAGCTGGTTTTTCAAAACGAGAAATGATGGTTTTCAATGTATTTGCAAGATTGTCTCCATCCTTAGTTGTCTTCATTTGATTTTTAGGTAAAGAGAGAATTATTCCATTTTATGGTTCTAATTATATCCATGGGCAAACCCATAATATTTTTTTGTAGAGAGGTCGAAATGAAATTTTAATTTTTAACAATTTATAGCTTTATAATTTTAAAATGATTAAATTAAATTTTCGTAATTTTAGGAAGTCAAAGTGTAACTTTACCTTTACTAATTTTAAATTTTAAATTCTTTTAAAGAGCTAAAACAACAATTTTTTATTTTTGGGGGTCGAGGCCTTTGCCAACCCCCGAATTCGCCTATGATTATATCTGTTTTTTTTTACACGATGCCTAGAATTATTCATAACTTTTTTCTAATTCATAAATAGGATGATAATGTATTTCAGTGTACTCGAATCTATATATTCTTATATTCACAACAATACTCATGCAAATCGAATTAAAACTCAGTTTGTTTTTCGTGGGTTGTTTTTTAATTGAGAAGATGTTGTTTTTTCATGTTTCTTTCATGCCCATTACGTTTCATTCACATGTTTTAACATATTAAATCACGAGGGAAATGGGTAGCTTGCTGGATCTGACTTCTAAATTACGCCATACGATTGTTATGGTTATTATTTATTATTATATATGTTTATTGAGGTTTTTTTATTATTTTATACAACACACATATAAAAAAATCAATTAATAATCATAATATAACCTATAATTAATCCATAAAAATATTCATAAAATTAAATATATGAGTATTAATCATTACAAATTATGATGTCCTTCTGTATAATAAATGTGAAGTTTAAAAATATCAAAATTATATCAGCAATTTTTCTATAATCACTCATTTTCATGAGGCAAAAGTATCATAGGGTATATATATTAGAACTCAGATTGTACTTTATTTTTTACTCAAAAAAGGGTAAATTAGTCTATTTTTACTCTTAAAAATTGGTATGAATGACAGAATAATTAGAAAGTTACACATGGCATGTTACATGTACCTCATCTGACGTACATGAGCCTATCTTTAACAGTAGAAAGACCAGTTTGCTCACAAAATGGAATCCGATTTCTAATACAAAAAAATTCATAATACTTTTACCCCTTCATCAAAGAAGAAAGTGAGAAGGAGCTCTCTGACTTATGGCTTAACTATCTTAAAATTTCTCTTTTTTTTTGTTCACAAAGAAAATATTAAAGTAAAACAGAAACAACTTATCTGTTTTGTCTTGCCATGAAGTTGGGAGCCTCAACCACCACAATATCATAAACTGTCCAGCAAGGTTCGTCAAAAACTTTTCATTCTCATGACAAGGTTGGTTATACATAAACCACTCGAAATTCCTTCATCTGTTTCAATAAATCCTTCACCCTCTTCTCAAACAAGTTCTAATCTCAAGTATGACCACTTAACAGATTAACTGCCTCTATACAATTCATCTCAAATACAATGCTCGGAAAATATATAGCAAAAACTTATCCCTCTTTTTTATATATAGCAAAAAAATTCAAAAAAAAAAAGATTCTGAAAATATTCTCAAGTTCTAAATCAAGATAAAGTTTTCCTTCCTCTCTTTTTATGTTTGTCTTCTTTCGCTTTTCCCTTTTGATGTATGACTCTTCTTGCTTTTTTTAGTTCTAATCTTTGTTTCGTCCTTTTTGTTGCAAGTTTTCAGGTCAAGAGTCAAGAGCAAGACCTTTGCATATTGAGATCTGGGCTTTTTTCATTGTGTTCCTGTGAACTATGTGTTTTCATTGTTAACATAAAGGTGATGGTGCAGGAAGAAGAAGACAATCTTGAACGGTGATTGAACGGGGAAAATAAAGTTTTTTCTTTTAATTTTCAATCTATTTTAATTAATTAGTATTAAAATAAAAAGATAAATGTAAGTTTATTTAATTGTAAAATTAATTAATTAATTAATTTTTTTAAAATTCATTTACAATTTAAATTATTTTTTTATTTTCTAATACACGTAGCATAATCTTAATGGTATTCAATACACGTGGCATAATTTAATTAGTTGAAAATGATAAAAATAAGAGTGTTGGCTGTATATCAATAAAAATACCAAATTAATTAAAAATTTAAATTTAAATACTAATTAAATCCAAAAAAAAAATCTTCCATACATTACCTTAATCTTAATATATATATATATATATTTTTTACTTTCGACACAGTCGGGTGAACCGTCACAGATCAACTTATCTTCAATTATGTATTTAACATAACCAACCATTATAATAATATAGAAAATATTAATAAATACTCAACTAATAGAATCAATATCATGGCATTAAAGTAGTGAAATCATGTCAATGGTTTGAGCTAACAATAACACAAGGAATTGGACAAAACAGTGGATGAATAAAAATAAAAAATTTATTTAAATAGAGTTTAAATTAAATATTTTTTAATTCAGAGGGATTAAAGTTGCTATTTATCCATTTAATCAAAGAGTCCAAGCCCACCATTAATTTATATTTAAAAATAATGTAACTTATATTTATATTTATGTTTTATATGAAAAATATATATATAAAAAGAGACAGGATTCACATTTAAGTTGTTAAGTACAATTTAGGGTACCTTTCCATTATTATTTTGTCCATTAATTTCCAATATATAAATAATAATTATTCACATGTATATAACCCATTTATAATTTTTAAATATATATTTTTAATTTTGAATGAACCACCAAACAAAATTATTAAAATAAAACTCTATCCGGAAAAAGGAAAAACAAGTTTTTCATTAGGGGTTAATTGCGACATTGGCCCAAATTTGAATTGGTCGTTGAATTTCAAGACGATTTAACTGAGTTATTAAAGTATCGGTATTGTATCACTCAAGTTTTTTGCTAGCATAATAATCAATTTAAGCGTTAATTGCGGTTTGAGTCACATGGATCAAATTGTAAACACTTTTGTCAATAAAATTTAGAATCCAAGTGTTGTAAATACACTCCATATTATATTTGAGATAGTGTTTAACACCCAAGCTAATGGCTGAACTTACATGAGGACCTAATTGATACGATATTGATATTTCGAAGACTTGGTTAAATATTTGAAGTTTGGGAACAATTTAAAATTGGCAATTTATTACTTGAATTTAATAAAAGAAGACTTAATTTAATTTAATCTAATTTGAAATATCCTTTAAGCAATGTTTTTTCGAATTGGATTGATAGTTGAACTGATTAGACTATCGTTTCTCGATCTAATTGGTTAAACTGATTAGACCGTTGTTTCAACTGCTTAAAAATGTAAAAAACAATAATTTCAGGAAAAAAAAGAAAAACATAACTCATTTAATTAAAAACTCATTTTCATCCCAGCAATTAGACATCCAATTTGGCATTTAAAAGTCAATTTGACTGCCACATAAGATTATTATTAGAGAGGTAACGGAGTTTAACGGTAGAGTAACCATTTCATAACAAACCGATAACGTAAATAACTAAAACATAATCTGAGACAAATAAAAGTGACTATTTTTTAGTTTACCCATGAAATAATTTGATTTGATTTAAGTTTTATTAAAAAATCATTAAATAAAGAAAATAAAAAAAGAGAGGAAAAATCAGTCATTGGATAAATAAAAATCACGGGTGGAAAAGTCACCAACCAAAAAAGGATAAACGTCGAGAGAGAGAGAGAGTATAAGAGATTCCTCCATTCGCATGGCTCCATCTGGACCGTCCGATGAAATAACCTGACTATAAAATCAATGATTAGATGTCTCGAACTCGTGCACGTCCACCTAACGTAGGGCCCAGATCTATGGGTTGGTAAATGGGCCCATCACATGCAATATTTATTTATTTTTTGTTAATAAATGTTTTTAAACCATATTATGGAAAAAATAATAAATAAATAAAATAATCAAACATTATCATTAATTATTATCAAATATAAAAACATTATTATAAAATATAATTAATTAATATTTAAAAAACAGGTAAACTACAAAAATAATCACTTTTCTTTATCTTAGATTACATTTTAGTTACTTACGTTACCGTTTTGTTATGAAGTGGTGACTCTACCATTAAGCTCCGTTACCTCCCTAATGGTGGTTCTACGTCGCAGTCCAAATGGGTTTTAAATGCCAACTTGGATATCCTATGTGGAAGTCTAAATTAAATTTATTTAATCAAAAACCTATTTTCATCCCAACAAATAAACATTCAAGTTGGTATTTAAAACCCATTTGGACTGTCACGTAGGAATTTTGTTAGGGAGGTAACAGAGTTTAACGATAAAGTGACCACTTCGTAACAAAATGATAATGTAAGTGACTAAAACATAACATTTCAAACATAAGTGACTAAAATGTAATCTAAGTCAAACAAAAGTGACTATTTTTGTAGTGTAACCTTAAAAAACTTGGTTAGAAAAGAAAAGAAAAACTTTCTTTTTAGACAAGGCAATCAAATCAAACTCTTTTAAGTTGAAAACCACAAACTTTGATTGGATAAGAAGAAAGGTAGAGAAAGAAATGACAAAGGAAAGTTTCTTTATTGTATATATATATATTTTGATAAATATGAAATTTAAATTTTAGATTTACATAAAAATATACATTTACTGAATTTTAAAATAATTGTTTTTTAATTATTTTAAATATATATAATTAGATGAAAATAAAATTTTCATGTATATATTTAAATTAAAATAAAAAATATTTATATAATTATACCAATTCAAAGCTTAAATGTTATATTTGCATCATTAATATAAATCAATATATACTTTTGACTTTTTATTTCATTTTATAAAAAAATTATCTTAAATAATATGTAAAATATAGGTCATCAGTTCGAGTGCGCTGAAGTACATTATCCTCCTATTTAAGGGTTGGGGAGAGGTTATAAATAGTTCTAGGCATTGTATCAAAAAGTGCGAAGATGATACGAATCTATAATGAAACTAATGTTTAAAAAAAAATTCGAACTAGAGTCTAACTGACCTATGATGTGAATATGGATGAGTCAAGAGGTAAGCAAGGGCTTTGCCTTTCACTATGACAAATTTTTATTTTAGTCCTTTTAAAAATTCTAAAATTATAAGTTAATTTAAGGGTAAGAGTACACTTTCACTCTCGATAAGATAAAATTTCAGTTTAATCCCTTTAATAATCCTAAAACAACAAATTAATACAATAATGAAATTTATAATTTAATTTATACATTTAAAATAAAAATTTGGATTAGTCTCTAAACGATTTAGAGACGATGATGTGGCAAATATATTCTCATATCTTCTTGCTAATGCTTTTTTTTATATATATAATTTTCATAATAAATATAATTATTCAACATACTAAAAACACATATTTTAATTTTGGTGATAAGTTTGGTACTAAAAGACATAAGTATGTTCATCACACTATAATTTGGTGATCTATTTGTTTAATAAAAATATTAATACATTAATATATCAAACATAATTTTAAATTGATATTAATATGGTTTCTAACTCGTATTACATGTCGGGTTAAGTTCTCGCAGTTATTAAAAATTCTTCTATTAAATTTTAGGTGCAACATTTTGAAACAAAAAATCATTTAACAGTTACGTGATAATAGGGGTGAAGCCAGAAAATTTTTTTAGGGGGGCCGAATGAAATTTTAAATTTTAATAGTCTATATATTTATAATTTTTAAAGGATTAAATCAAGTTTTTTATAATTTTAGGGGGAGCTAAAGTGCAATTTTACCTTTATAAATTTTAAATTTTAAAAAATTTTAAAGGGCCTAAATAGTAATTTTTCATTTTAGGAGGGATCGGGCCCCTGCCAGCCCCCCTAGATTCGTGATAAAAAAATTACATTGTAATTGATTTAATTTTAATGGAAGTGTTGATAATTCTTAAAATCCATTTCAGCCTTTTAATTAAAATAATGTATTTAAGCTAACTAATGATATTACAAAATTTGAAGTACTAAATCATGTCAAAATTTAAAGTACATATATTAAATCTAAAATTTGAACATAATATAGGGACCAAAACTAAAACTTGACCATTTTTGTGCAATTTCTGAAAATTAAAAAGGTTAGGGTTTAAAATTAAAATTTAACTATTATCTTATAATGTAAAAAAAAATGAAAGTAATAAACACATAGATATAAATTTTTATCGGTGAATGTACTTGACAGGTCCTTTTATTATAGAGATCAGATTAAATTAGTCTCTCTATTCTTAAATGGATTAATTTAGTCATTATACTATTAAAAAATTAAATAAGACCAAATTTCAAAAGGGTTAATATTTATTATTTAAGTTAATATTTTGAAGACTTTTTATAGTTTTTCAAGTAAAATCTTATGTCATTTTTAAATATTAAATTTTATTATAGTTTAAAAAAAGTAGATGGATTAAATTGATTCATTTAAAAATAGAGGGACTAATTCGATATAAATCCTATAATAAATAGACTTGGAAGTGACTTTCACCGATTTCATATTGTCCGTTGTATTATCTAAGTTGCTTCTGCTCTCATCCACACTTGTCTAGCTTGGAGCTTAGTGAAAGCATGACCCACGCCCCTCATATGCGCGTGACAATACGAACTCAAATAATTTTAGGATTTATTTATTTTTTCTGTTTTTATGATCATTAATGAGAATAAATATAGGTAATAGTACTATGAATTTTTATTTGTATTATAGTGTGGGTTTATTTTAGTAAAAAAAAAATTTAATTCTTCGTTTTTACTAAAAAAATATTCGTTAGAAAAATAAGAAAAATGGCCTTATTTATAGAAGTTGAAAAAATTATTAATTTAATAAAATGGACTTAATTAAATCATATAATATTAATTTAAAATATAATATGATATGATATTTTTAACTAACGTGAAATGTTCACCCACTTTATTATATCTTAAATAACTTAAACAATATCGTTTAATTCAATCCGATTTTATAGTCTATTTATCGGTTAAATACAGTTATTTGAGTTTTTAATCCCATAATGAATTGTATGAACATGTATTATCAAAACAATGATCGGATTTGTTGGCAACCACCCCCGGAAGAGTGGCGCAAGTTAAATGCGGACGGTGCCAAGCATTTGACGACGGGTAGAGCAGCAACTGGTAGATTGATTCGAGATAACAGAGGCAAATGGGTTACTAGTTTCAGTAGACATATAGACATATGTTCTGTAATTGATGCGGAACTATGGGCTATTATGGATGGTTTAGATATAGAATGGAAGAGAGGATTAAACAAATGCTGGTGGAGAGTGACAGTTTGAACTGCGGTTAATATTCTTAATGGGCAAGCAGAGGAAGTCAAGTTAAGTTTGGTACAATTTATTAGACATTAGATAGCAAAGGATCGGAATATTAAGGTATTGTATGTTTCACGTTTAACTAACATGGTTGCGGATAATATGACAGCTCTAGGTGGTCATTATCCAATTGGATTGCCCATTTACTATGGTCCACCCAAACAAATTGCTGTGGAATTACTACATGAAAGTGTTGGTAAACACTGTAAAGTTTTTTTAGTTTCTTCTTCTTACCAAAATAATAATAATAATAATAATAATAATTCCACATAAATTTTATAAAAATTCACATCATTTAATTAAGTCCACCTCATATAATTAACATGTTTTTAAAAATATTTTATTACTCCTTTTTCTAAGATATAAGAGGGGATGAAGCCTCGGCAAGGAGGGTTTTGGCGCTCTAGCTAATGGGATAATTGCAATTATAGCCCCTAATAATATTTAATTAGCCAATTTAAGCTTTTAAAACCTCTAATTAATTTAAAATTTTCATTTTTAACCCTTTAAATTTTTGTAATTCATTTTAAACTCTACTAACTTTAGTGGGTAAATTTGATGTATATGGTAGTTTTAAATGGTATTAAGGGTTTTGGACCGATTTTGAAAAAAGAAATATATTTATTAATTTATATATATAAATAAAGGAGTTATTATTTAAAAATATCTTTAACATAATAATGTATATAATATATATTTTTATTATATAATTACATATTTATTATTTTATTTATGGAAATAAAAGAATTATTAATTAAATAGATGAATTAAAAATATATTTATTAATTATTAATCAATTTAAAAAAAGTTTAAAACAATATGAAATAAAAATAAATAAATACGAGTCGGAGAGAAATTAAACCCAGGACTCAAGGATAAAACCAGTAATATATAACTATCTAACCAAATAAGCTAATGTGTTAAGTTAATAAAGAAAACGCATTTTCTGTTTCTTCCCCCAAAATCGACTTACTTTTTTAAATATTTTAAAAAATAATCTAAAACCCTAAATATTATTTAAAATTGACATATACCTTAAAATTCTATAATTTTCTCTCACCCCTTAAAAAATTATGAATTCGTCCTTGGATAGAAGAATCTTGATACTCATTATAAAAGGATAAAGACCAAAATTCAATCCCCATTATGGTACAATAACTTGTAACAGTGTAATAAGTGTATTATATTAATGTTTATGATTTTAAACCAATAAATAATATTTTCTTCTGACATTTTTTTTGTTTAATTTGAACAACATGTGACTAGTTGGTGAGATATTCGAGATTTATTCAACATGGAAACTTAGGGTGGGTTTGGATGGGCGATTGGGTGCGGTGCGGTGCGTTTAGCTTACTTTTTGTCTCACGCTACAGTATCGCTACAGTATCTAATCTCACCGCCACCGCTGTTTTTACACTAACCGCAGGTAAACGCACCGCCCATCCAAACTCACACTTAAAATAATATAATTATTTACTGAAATTTTAGACCTCAATTTTAGAGTTGGCTAATCCATATTTTTTTAGAATATAAATTTATTGTTATAAAATAAAAAGATAAAAAAAAGAACAACGAGAATATGAGAGTAAAGAGAGAGCATATTCTATTGATCAATCGAAATATTTTATTGAAACTTTAGAAAAGTTTTGTAAATATTCCGATTGATCAATAAAATACGCTATCTCTTTTGCTCTCCCATTTTTTTTGTAATTTACTCTCCGTCTATTTATTTTATAACAATTACCAATTTCAGCTTAAAAGTTCAAATAATTGTATAAAATGATTAATTATTGAAATAAAGGATTTTATTAATTGATGTTTATCGATACTATTATTTTTTAGTTGTTATTTACAATAATTCTTATATTGAAGTTATTTATTTTAGATAAATTGTAAATATAGTCACTTTTGTTTGCCTCGGATTATATTTTAGTCACTTATGTTATCGTTTTGTTACGAAGTAGTCACTTTATCGTTAAGTTCCGTTTTCTCTCTAATGACAATTCTACGTGTCAGTGCAAACGGGTTTTAAATACCAACTGATGTCCAATTGGGATGGGAATAGTTTTTTCAGTCAAAATAGAAAAGAAAACTAAAAGAAAAAGGAGACGAACAATTTTTTCTTTTCCAGTTCAATATGTAATTAATTTAAAATTTTTAATTAATTAAAAACCTATTCTAGTCCCAGTTGGACATTCAAGTTGGCATTTAAAACCTATTTAGACCGTCATGCAGGATTGTTGTTAGAGAAGTAACCAAGCTTAACAACAAAGTAACCACCTCGTAATAAAACAATAAGTCACTAAAATGTAATCTGAATTTTTTTTTATAAAGTTTAATAAAAACAACTATTTTTCTTAGATTTACTAAATGCAATGCTTTAAATTACCATTATTTGACATTTATAGACACTCGTTAATATATCCAAACTTTAATTAATATTTTTTAAATTGAATTAATATTATAAAAATAAATTAATGCATTGTTTTTAATAAAAAATAATGCATTAATAGTTGTTATTTGACATTAATAAAAATAGATCCAAACTTTAATTATATTTTTTTAAATTAAAGTAATATTATAAACAGTTTAATTAATTAGATTCAACTATTAAATTTATATATCACTCAACAATATTAAATTAATTGAATATTGTATAATTGGAAAAACACCAAAAAAACAAAAAAGCTCTCACATGATTAAACTTGAATTTAGACATCGAAATTGACTCTTATTTATTTATTTATTAAATATAGACCAAGGGCAAACTTAAAAAAAATTACTTCACTTAATTGTGGATATTAATAAAAATATTTATTTATCGCTTTTTAATGAAATTAGATAATTTATCCGTAGCTCCTTTCCAACCCATAAATAGGAAGATAATGCGCTTTAAAGCACATAAACTCACATTTTCTTACATTAAGGACAATACTCATGCCAATCGAATTAAGACTTAATCAATTACAATAAATAATAATACTTGAATTTAATACAAACAATAAACAACTTTAAATTTCAAAATAAAATTTACAAAAAATTTACATATATAGACTTACTATTTTACACATGAATAGAATTCTAAAATCACCGATAAATCTCCCTTAATTATATCAGATCAATTGGTTAAATAAAAAATCGGCCAAGGTTTTAATCTTTAGAAAGGTATTAAATCATTTAATTTAAAAATCGGTATAAATTAATTAAATTAGACAATTGAAGTAAAATTTTAAAATTTTATATAATTTTTAATAATTTATTTAATCAAATTAAACGAATCAATTAGATTGATTAGATCGATAAATGTTGTTAAATTTCTTTTAATTGTCACACTTTCAATCTTCATTTTTATAATCACTGAAACAGAAAAAATAACCGTTGCAAATATCCACGTGTCGCGTTACCTATCCACCTGTCATCTTCATCTCATCACCCACCCACTCTCCGTAGATTCTCCAAAAATTCACCCTTCTCTCTTTCTCCTTCAGACTATTCTTTTCTTTCTTAAATTTGCTCTTCTTTTTTAGCAAGAAAAAAAACTCTCCTTCTTCAATTCCTCTCAAATCCCTTCCCCACCCAAACAAGCTTTATTTTTGTTGTTGTAAATGGGGTTTCTTTAAATAACCAGAAACTGAAGAATAATGTTGCCAGTTTCTTACAACTTTGCTTCAATAATTTTCTCTGTTCGGTTCCTCTGTTTTGTCTTAAGCTTCAACAGTATCTTTTCAACCACAGAGTTTGATTTTGGAACCTTGTCTCTCACCAGTTTGAAACTGTTAGGGGACGCTCACTTAAGCAACGGGAGCGTCAGGCTCACTCGCGACGTTGAAGTACCGGATTCCGGTGCCGGTAGAGTTTTATATTCAAAACCGGTGAGATTCAGACAACCAGGAACTCATAAACTTTGTAGTTTCTCCACTTTCTTCTCATTTTCCATCAGTAACCTTAACCCATCTTCCATCGGCGGTGGTTTAGCCTTTGTCATTTCACCGGACAGTGATTTCGTCGGCGCCGGTGGGGGTTCATTGGGACTTCTTGATGATAAAGGTCAAGCATTGGGTTTCGTGGCGGTGGAATTCGATACTCTCATGGACGTTGAATACAAAGACATTAATGGTAACCATGTTGGGTTGGATCTGAACAGTGTAGTTTCATCACAAGCTGCCGATTTGGGTGGTTTAGATATCGATCTAAAGAGTGGAAATGTTATTAATTCATGGATCGAATACGATTCTTCATTTGGGGTTTTGAATATTTCGATTTCGTACTCAAATTTGAAGCCTAAAAACCCCATTTTATCAGTGAGTTTAAGCCTTGATCAGTATGTTAATGATTTCATGTACGTAGGATTTTCAGGCTCAACACAAGGAAGCACTGAGGTTCATAGCATCGAATGGTGGAGTTTCAGTTCAAGGTCAGGGTCAGGATCAGGGCCAACATCTCCGCCGCCGTCAACTGCGACTACTTTAACAAACCCAACCGCGGATTCCTTTAAATCACCGCCGCCTCTTCCGCCGTCGTCTTCTTCTCCTTCTCCTCCTTCTTCTTCATGCCATAACCAGCTTTGCAGAGAAGGTCCAGGAGCTGTAGCAGGGGTGGTAACCGCCGGAGCTTTCTTTTTAGCTCTATTTGCCGGTGCTTTAATCTGGGTTTACTCTAAAAAGTTCAAACATGAGAACAAATTAGGCCAATCTTTTGCATCGGAGATAATCAAATCGCCAAAAGAATTCACTTACAAAGAGCTTAAAGCCGCCACGAGATGCTTCGATGCCAATAGAATCATCGGCCATGGTGCTTTTGGGACTGTTTATAAAGGTATTTTGCCGGAAAATGGTGACATTGTAGCCGTCAAAAGATGTAGTCATAACAGTCAAGGGAAGAACGAGTTTTTAGCTGAGTTATTAATAATCGGAACTCTAAGGCATCGAAATCTTGTAAGATTACAAGGATGGTGCCATGAAAAAGGAGAGATTTTATTAGTTTATGATTTAATGCCTAAAGGGAGTCTTGATAAAGCTTTATTTGAAGCCAAAACGCCATTGCCATGGCCTGAAAGGCAAAAAATTTTGTTAGGGGTGGCCTCAGCATTAGCCTATTTACATCAAGAATGTGATCGGCAAGTTATTCATAGAGATGTTAAAACCAGCAACATAATGTTGGATGAAGCTTACAATGCCAAGCTCGGAGATTTCGGTTTAGCTCGGCAAGTTGAACACGATAAGTCCCCGGATGCAACGGTAGCCGCCGGCACGATGGGGTATTTAGCTCCCGAATACCTTCTAACAGGACGAGCGACGGATAAAACCGACGTGTTCAGCTACGGAGCGGTTGTCTTAGAGGTAGCTAGCGGCAGAAGACCGATCGAGACAGGGAAAGCTCCGGCTCGTGTGAGTGGCAATTTGGTGGAATGGGTTTGGGGTTTACATAAAGAAGGTAAATTGTTAACCGCTGCCGATGCTAAACTCGAAGGTCGTTTCGAGGAATCCGCGATGAGACGAGTACTTTTGGTCGGGTTAGCTTGTTCACACCCTGATCCATTGGCTAGACCCACTATGAGAAGTGTGGTCCAAATGTTGGTGGGTGAAGCTGAGGTCCCAATGGTTCCAAGAACCAAACCATCAACAAGTTTTAGCACTTCCCATCTATTGTTAACATTACAAGACAGTGTATCTGATTACAATGGCATTGTCACCATCTCTAGTTCTTCATCAGAGAATAGCTACATTGGTCTTGATCTTGTGTGATATAAGGAAAAAAATATCAAACTCATGTATATTGCTTATTTGATTATTTATGTATGACAAAATAACATGTAATTTAAGCATACAAAAAAGTTTTTATACGAATAGTCAGATTATATATTATCTCATTTATTTAGAAAAATAGGTAAATTTATCTACGTACACTGAATTGAAAGATAATCAGTTTCATGTGACGTATTATGTATGTCTCATCCTGATAAAAGGAGTAATTTGTATTATGTATTAGAGGGGGAAATGCTGAAAATTTTGGGGGTTTCAATCAATTGTTAATGTTATCTATATGACAATGTAGTTGGAGACAAATGAAAATGGTGGGAGTCAATTTTCTTAATAGAATATGATGGGTATTTTATATTGTAGATGATGGTTAGATAGTTGCTTTCACAAGCAATCTCCATTGTTAAAAAGCATACCCATTAGTTTGAGTAGAGGCTTGGTAAAGTATACTTAAGGAAAGGTGCACATTTATTACATTTATTAATTATTATGACTTTTAAGCCAATATTTTTTAATAACATTATTATAAATTTTACATTTTTTTATCTATTTGATCATTATTTTTAATTAAAATTAGTCATTAATTTTTTTTAATGAAAATGTTGATCGAATCATTACTTTTTTAACAATACCGATGCAATATTTTTCTTATTATCACCCTTTAAAATTTATAAAAATATTTTTAAAAAACTTATAATAACAAAAAAAGAAGATGAAAGAAACATGAAGTTTACATTGATTGTAATGCGAGTTGTTATGTTTAAAAATTTAACATTTTAGTTGGTATTTTCGATTCTTTTAAAAGGTTTAGGGATAAATTTAACTTTAAACAATAAAAAATGAATATTTAAATAGAATATTTTGAAAGATTGTCTTGATTAAGGTTTTAGATAAAATAAAATAAAAAACTCATTTAGGCTCTTTATAATTTATAAAATTTTAAATTAATAACGGTAAAATTACTCTTTGTCCCCCTCAAAAATGATAAAAATTTGATTTAATCCTTTAAAAGTTATAAATATATAGACTATTAAAATGATTTAAAATGATGAAATTGCATTTTTACTTAGTCTTTTCCACTACACTAAAATTTCAAAATTGTCACTATCACGATTCAAATTTTCTCTTCTTTCAATTTTTTTTAAAATTTAACGTGACGTTATGATCGTTATTTTTTAATTTCGAAGCGTTTACATCAAAGGGTGACAATTGAAAAAAAAATTAACAAGTTCAACTTTGTTTGAGTTTGTATCATGTTTGGTAATAAAGGAAAAAATGATGAAGCAATTGCATGGGTGGGGGGGGGTTGTTGAAGAGAAAGGTAGGAAATAAAGTTTCATTTAATCTTGGAGTTTTGATTTACCTTTTCTTTTAGACTTTATTTAGACATTCTTTTCTTCTCCTTTTGCATCTTTTACAAGCATTCTTGGTTTTGCTTGAGAAAGTGGGATTTCAGCTTTCTTATTATAAGTTAATTACATGAAATGTCCTCAAATTATAAATCAAATTTTAAATTGGTCATCTATTTATACTTTTTTTAAATGGCTAAAACATACATTAGGTCCTTATACTTTTTGCACATTTTGATTTTAGTCTTTGTACTTTTATTTCGAAAAACAAGTTTAATTATTGACATAGTTAAAATAATTTTGTTAAATTTAGGTTCGATTTAATGTCTTTTTTTGTTATATAGCTAGTAAGTGAATATTTGTTTCATTTTAAACATCGAACTCTAGGTCTTCAAAGGGTTGTGCTTGAGATGGATAGTATGACTGCAATCCAATTAATTCAAGACGAATCAGTGGAGTTGCATCATTCAATAGTGTTGCGAGCTATTAAAGAAATTATTCAACGTCCTCTAGGCATGTATAGATATATGCAACCCTCGGATGAAATTCTTCAAAAGTTACATGACGATTGCTACAAAATAACTTGGCCCGGCCTAGTCTAATTATGGTTTTGTCCTTCTTAATGTACCAAAAAAAAAATGTTACACTAGTAAGTTTAGTAGTATAATTTTAACTATGTTAACAATCGGGCATGAAATTTGAAAATTTAAAAGTAAAATGATTAAATTCCAATGTATTAAGAGTACGTGGACTATAAGCATATTTTAACTTATTTAACACTAAATTTATATGTCTATTTAAGTTAATATCATGAGTCAACCAGACATCAATTTAATAGTGAAATGGTTAGAAGCATATTTTTATCTTTGAACTTTTTTATATAAAATTTATAAAAATAAATTTAAATCTATAAGAAATTAAAAAATATATATTCACACTTGATAGGGCTTAAACTTATGACAATTTGGGACTAAAGATTCAAATTTACTATTTCAATTAATATTTCATTTAATTTTTTATATAAATTTTTATAAATAAATATATTTTCACAGAGTGTGTCATAATTAAGTAAACTTTCAATTATTCCAATTAAGTCCTCAAATTAAAATATCATTTTGATCACGATACTTTATTTTGAAGTCCAAAAACTAATTTAGAATTTAACTCATAAGTTGGAGATATCTTATGTAATTAACCCTTTAATCTTGCTTTTTATTGAAGTAGTGGCGATGTCATATCACCCATAGCCGTTGAGTGTAATAAAAAAAATTAATAAATTAATAAATCAAAAAATTATTATTATTATTATTTTGAACAATCTCATTATAAATTTTAATTGTACATGTTCTTTTTGACACAATGTTTAGGATTATCCGGGAGAATAATGTGCTTCGGCGTACTCAAACTCACGTCCTTTTATATTGACAGCAATACTCATACTAATCGAGCTCAGACTCAATCGACAAAATTATATTTTTTAAACGTGGTTAACTTCATTCAATGTAATATTTATAGGTTAAGACTCTTCCTAGGCAGATTTTCATTAAATAATTTAAAATCCGAATTTATTTATTCTTTATAATAAATTTAATTTTTATTATTTAAATTCGATTAATAATATCATTGGCGAATACTGAATTCGACAAATATAATAAAAAATTTTAAAAAATTAGTTTTCTATATAGCATTATTTTTAGATAAGATAATAACAATTTTAATGTTATTTTTATATAATAATGTTGTATGAATTGAATTGATTTTTATTTCAATAGATTTAACTATTAATTCAACCATTACAAAAATAAAAAAAAATCAAAAACTCTAACAAAATAATAATAAAAAAGAATAGAAAAACCATGAAATAAATAATAATTAAAATATAAATATTTTAACTGACAAAATATAAACATTAAATATAAACATTTAAGGTTATTACATTAATAGAAATTTATGTTTTGATCGTTCAGATTCGAAAAGTTACAAAATAGTCGTTGACCTATTCAAAAGTTTCCATTTAAGTTATCGAGTTGTTAAAATTGTTGTTGTATGACATTTTCTGTTCGCACTACTTGCACAAATAAAAAGCTCTCATTTCCCTCATCTTCTACAGCTCAATTTTTTTCTTCATAAAATATATTTGAACATCATGAATCTACAAACCAAAATTTAAATAACTTTCTTTTCCGATTTCCAACACTGGCCGTCAAATAGACTTAGGTCTAAGATGTGTTATTCTACTTGTCATGGTACAGATCCATCACACAAATTATTAAATTGTTGCTTGGAGTTTGCTAACCAGTATTTAAAAAAAAACCTTAATAGCCTAATGATTTAAATAAAAAAATTTCGAATAATTCAATAATCATTTTGTATCATTTTAAAATTAAATAACTAAAACGTAAATTTATTAATAATTTAATAACTTTTTACGTGGGATTTACCCTTAATTAAAAGCGAGTTAGAAACAAAATCCCTACTTGTTTTCACGAATTTATTGAGATTATCATTGCATGTGGGTAGAATTATAAATGTTTTGTCATTTAATCATAAATTTACCATAGGGAAAAGATGAAAGATTCTTGTATTTTGTGTTGTTTTCATTGGCATCTCTTGGATTTTTTTGCCGACGTGCATTGTTCCTAATTTCAGATATTGAGACATTAAAAAAATAAAACAAAATTCTGACTGCCCTGACCAGCTCTAAATTTTATGTTTACTAAAACTGCTTCTTCACTGATGTTGATGGTGACTGTGTATTGTACGACTAAAATTTTAAAAAATATTTAGATTGTAATTTGTAAATGAATATTTTAATTTATCCAATCCTAGATAATTTTGTTGATTGTGGTCTAGGGTCTCTTTAGATGGACGGTGCGTTTATCTATAATTAGTGTAATTATAATAGTTGCGGTGAGATTAAATATTGTAACATGAAAAAAAAAAAATCTAAACACACCACCCTAGAATTAAACGTTTATCCAAATGGGCCCAAAGAAAAGAACGTGAGGTTAGTGTAAAGGGTCTTCGAGTCTTTATACCTGAGTTTAATTTTAATGTTTAATTTGATATCGAGATCAAATGGTATTGTGTAGCCTATGAACATTTAACACCGAAACCAAACTCATTACTTAATTGAGACAAAAGAAAGCTCAAGTATCAAATCGAAAAAATTCAGGTACCAAAATGAACATTAAAACTAAATTTAGATGCCAAAATGAATATTGAATCTAAGCTCAGGTATCAAATACTGCATTACCTTTTAGAGTAAAAAGCTCAATTCCTCAATTGGATCCATTACAAAAATGGGCTTCAAATTTCAACTGGATCATAAAAATGGCAGAAAAATACCCATATATTGAAATAGTCCATTTATAAATACAATCAGCTGCTTCACCTAAAAGTCGTGTTCATTTGATTTTTTTCCCCAAATTTCTGAATCTTTATTTGGTCCAAATTCGTGTTCACAGTTGAGTTCGCAGCGATGTCGAACGAGTACGAGTTCGCCGATAAGGTACATCCCTCTTTTGATCGCTTGTTATTTGTTTGAATCTCATTTTGACTGGCTATTCAACGAGATCCGTGCTAAATTAATTTGAAAATTTCCTTCTAGTTTATCGATCTGGTTTTATTTCTTTGTATTTTTGCATGTCATCGTCCCGATCTATTGTTTTTACAAGTTTAATTTCGGTTCTTTTTATTAATTATGAGAATTTCGCATTCTGATTCTCTCAATTTAGTTTTCCCCCTTTTAATAAGATCTTTGGAGATTATTGCATATAAATTATCGAATTTATTATTTATTTATTCATTTGGAGAAAATTTTTAATGCTTTCTTTGAGCAAATAATCTCCTTTTCGTTGAGACAAAGAAGAGAAAAGAAAAGAAAAAAGTATTTTTCTTGTTGATAATTGATGTGTTTTGGCCCAATTTTAATGCACAATAATGGTAATGATAGTAATTGATGATGTAAATATTGGTTTAGTCATTAATGTTTCCATTGATTTATGAGTTGAAGATGAGCTGAGAAGTCATTGAAATCGTTGTATGTTTGATAATTCTTGGAATATGAACACCATTTTTGAATGGGATTCGAATATTCAACTCGGACCGAATTGAATTTTTCGATATCAATACTCCTAATGAATTCTGAAAACAGGGTAAAGCATTAGGAGTCGGATTGGATTTTACCCTCTCTACTTAAAAAAGTGGGCAAATTAGTTTCTGTACGATAGATCGGAGTCCGGAGAGCAAACAAGTATTTTTGTTAAAAATTTCTTTCATTTCTACGGTTAAAAATTAAGGACATGTGGCACATCAGGTGTCATTGTCCGGTATACAAATGGATGAATTTTTTTAAATTGAAAGGATTAATTTGCTTTTTAATTTAACGACAGGGACAAATTTGCCCATTTTTTGAGTAGAGTGATTAAAATGCAATCGGATTCCTAGTGCATTGACATCCATGTTACTTTTACCCTGAAAACAGAAAAGAAAAGGGAAAATGGAGGCTGAATTCTTAAGTGGACAACCTGAAAATTCTTCCAATGGCTGTCAAAATATGATGTCCCTTAACAATTTCTTCTTTTTTTTTACTATCACCATTTCCCTAGCATAATAAATATGCCTGGTCCGCTTACATGGTAGGTTTTTACAGGCTTCTTGATTACGAAACATCTCCAGTAAGCTAGCAGTGTCTTAATAGAAACCTTGTGTAATCGATTACGGTAGATGTATCTTTTGATGCATGTATTTACCATCTATGCTACTTGGACTTTTCATTTTTTATATAAAAGTTTTTAGGGTCTCAACTCGCAATATAAACCTTGTGTGATCCTTTTACCTCTAATCATAAAGAACAATAGATGTATCTTTGGAAGCAATGCATTTATATGCATGTATTTACTCTCTATGCTACTTGGACATTTCGTTTTTCTGAACATATTCGAATTGGGTTCGGGGTCCTCCAAGTATCTGTGGTTTGCTACATATCTTTGTTCATCCGATATTTTACTTACATGGTAATAATTTAGTTTCTGGTGATGCAATAGGGAGACAAGATTATCTATGAAACCGAAGCCAAAGGGTTCAACCCGGGATTGATTGTATTGCTGGTTATTGGTGGACTACTGATAACATTCCTTGTGGGAAACTACATACTTTACTCGTACGCGCAGAAGACTCTTCCTCCTAGGAAAAAGAAGCCCGTATCCAAGAAGAAGATGAAACGAGAGAGGCTGAAGCAGGGAGTCTCAGCACCAGGGGAGTAGGAATTCAAGGTCCGACTTTTCTCTTTTTTCGCCATTGTTAAAAACTGTTTTGTTCACAATTTCTGTCCAGTTTCGAGAGTTAAAAACTTCAACATCTGAATTAGAAGTAAACCCCATACTCGGGTAAGACTAGAGAGTAAAATACTGTTCCTTTGTTCGTCGGATGCAGTTTATGTGTCACATTTTCATTGCATGTTTCCATTGATCTCGGTACTTGTCTCGTTTCGGTCAGCCGTCAACATGCAACCAAGGTAATGGCTATACTTGGGTGATGTTTACTTGATAGAGATATATCTCTAAGTATTCACCAAAAGAAGCCATTGGTGCTTCATAGGGTTACTTTTTTTTGGTTAGTAGCGTCAGATATTAGTGTTCAAACTTTGGATTATTTGAATGCATGCCATGTTGAAAAATAATGTCTTTTCATATATCATCATTTCAAAAACGGAAAGCATTGAAATCCGGAATTTAATTCAATTGGTTTATACCGATTCTTCTCGTCGGGCGAATTTTTGTAATTTCTGTGAAATTTGTAAATTGTTTTGCACAATTTATTATCGATTGAAATAAAATAGATTCGGATAATAAATATCTGAGAGTTAATATCCGCATCTTACTAATATTCTTTTTCAATCCACTACAAATTAGAAATCATAAAAAAATTGCATTCAAATATTCATATATAGTTGGTTTTTTTATCTATTATTTTATATTTATCATATTTTTAAATATTTTTCAGATACATGTATTTATAGTCTTAGTTTTAGTTTCTTGCTAAATTATATATTATTTTGGTAAAAGAACAAACTATCATATTATATATATAAATATATCTCAATTACATCTATATAAATATATTTATATGTAAATATAATTTTTAAAGTTATTAATTTAGGTTCAAATTTAATAGCTTTTAATTTAAGTATAATTATAGAAAATTTAAAGTGTTTAAATAAAAATTTAAAATTTAATTTAAAATATCAAAATTTTGTACCTATAAGTCAATACGCTTGATTGAAATAAGTTGAAAATACGCTAAAATTTTGACTGGAACGATACATAAGTTACTTTGTATCAATTTAAGACTAAAACGGTACATATTAGCCGGTATGAACGGTTCCGACTACCATGCCATTAATAGCCTTATGTGAGTGAAAGAAAATGTAATATATATTATAGTTTATTTTAAAAAGAATAGTAAAAATATATCTATAATGTATACAAATTTAGTTTAAGGAAAATTTTAAAAATATCATAATACTTTTTATTGTTTATTATATTATTAAATCATACTAAAATAATTAATTTGTTAATAATTATTATGTAATAATAACAAATTAATATTAATTAACTTTTAATTGACGCGATAATATATTAATTTTAGTCCTATATTTTAAAATAGCATCATAATATTATTAATTTATAACAATTTTAAATTTATAAAATATTCAATATAAATGAATAGATTAAAAATAATAAGAATTTGAGTTTTTATAATTTAAATAAATTAATATTTATTTACAAATTAAATTTTATTTTAAATACGATAATAATTAAATTTTATTCAATATAGATGAAATACATTTTGTAATTAGTTATTTGCCACTTTAGAGAACATCGAGGTCAGGGAATTAGCCATTGCTATCAGTAATGAATATCCTAGTTTCAACAATCATTACCACTTAATTAAATTTTGTATTCATATTAAATTACACTTATCATTTTAAATTAACTATCACTTTATTATTATTACAATAATATACTAATTAAAATTAATATTTAACCTTATAAATAGATACATGAATAAGGTATCTTCATTCATGTAATATTTAAAGAATTACTAGAACATATTCTTTTTGTAGTATTTGTTGATTGAGTCTTAGTTCAATTAACTTGGACATTTTTGTTAATACAGGAGGACGTGGGTTCGAATGCGCTTCAGTGAAGCGCATTATCCTTCTATTTATGGATTAGAGAGAAATAATTAGCAATTTTAAGTGTCAAGGAGAATAAATATAATCATATAATGAGATTGTTAACAAAAAAAAAAAAAACCTTTTCGTAGTATTTGATATCTTAAATTATTATTTGATTTTAATAATGCTTATCAATGCGTAACTATCTAGTTATTCTGTCAGCCACGCCAATTTTTAACAGAAAAAAAATAGATAAATTTTTTAACAAAAAAAGACCAAATTGCTCTTTGATTTAACGCATAAAGACTAATTTGCCCATTCTTTTATACAATGAGCAAAATGCCTAATATAAGAGCCTCCATAATACTTTTACATTCGTTCAAAGATTTTTCGTGTCAAATAAATTAACAGAGAAAATAGACTTCGGACTGAAAATTAACATTTCAAAATTTACGAGGACCATTTATTAACCAAATTATACAGACTGAATTCACACAAAACAGAAACCATCCTTACAATTTGACCCAAATAAAATATTTAAAACATAATATATTTATACACAAAATGTATATGATCTGCCCATAACAGAGCAATCAACTTTCATACTAGAAAATGTAACATAAAGCTGCTTTTTAACTTTATTTCCACAACACATTACACGCAATATATTTTTCACAACATAGACATCACGCAACAAAATGTTGTTGAGCTAGCTACTAGATTACCTTTAGTTATAAGGTAGGGAATGGGCAGAACATGAAATTAGGCTCCACGGGCCATGGTTTGCTCGCCAGGAGGGACCATGGTGAAGACAGGTTGAGCATTGAACCCTGGATGGTGCAACCTTCGACGAATCTCACGACCTTCCTGACAAACGGCACAAGGATGGCACAAGACATGGGTTGCTAAGTCACAGGTTAATTCACATTGTTCACGTTGCAACTCATCTTCTACGCAGCTTCCACAACATCCACATGACCTATGGAGTGCCTCGCAGCTTCCCTGTTCATCCAAAGGAAATTGATGTTACATGGACTCAAGTGTGAGTGTTAGATACGGAATCCATCCATTTGGACTGGACTGACTCGAGGTCAAATTTTCTTTGTCCAAGCACAAGCTAGATGGAATCGGATGCCAAAAATAGATACTTAAAACAGAAAAAGGAGTTGGACCAACATAGAAGATAACCACAAAATTAAGCCTTCAAAGGTAAAAGTACCATGAAGGCCCCTATAATAAGAGTCAAATTGTATTTTACCCCCTTTACTTAAAAAATGAGTAAACTAGCTCCTGTATGTTAGATCAAAGAGCAAACCAGTCATTTCTGTTAAAAATTTCATCTATTTCTACTATTAAAAATTAGCGTAGCTGATGAAGTAGTCAGATAGTTACACGGGGTATGCCATGTGTACTTCTTGTTGACATACATGGACAGTTTTTAATATTAAACATAGATGGAATTTTTAACAAATTAACCAATTTTCTCTTCGATCTAACATATAGGGACTAACTTGTCCTTTTTTTTAGTAGAGGGAACAAAATACAATCCAACTTCTACTATAAGGGCCTCCATAGTACTTTACCAGCCTTCAAAGCTTTTCCCCAGTTCATATAGTTCTCTTTTTCCGGTATAGGGAAAAGGCCATAACTTAGAAATAAAAGAAATGGTTTCAAATATTGGTATTCGAACTTCAAATCTACCATACGTCTCCTTTAAAAAGGTGATTGGATGAATCAACTAAGCTAAACCTGGGATTCGTATTGTTCTTTTTATTCTAGGCATAAAACTCCTTGTTGTCCTTCCACAAGAAAAACACAACCAAGGGATGAACTAATTCAATAGTTAAAGGTAACAATTTGTACGGAAATGAGTACACAACCAAACATCGACTTCCCTATAACCATAGGATGGTAGAAGACATCGAACTATGTTATTACTATCGGAAAAGAAACATCGGTTGACAAAATATTCTATATACAGATAGAAAGCAGTTTCAAACACCAAATGCAAAGCCACACTATGCTTAACGAACTAGTTATACTGATCATCTCAAAGATGAAGTTAAAGAAGATGAAAGATATGAACAACTTGCCTCGAGATTAAACTTTCGCCGAATGGCAGTACGAGTAGGGTACGAAAACCATGGTGCAAGGCAATTCCAGCCAAAAAATGAATTACCGATTAGGTAAAGAACTGAGTATGGCAAGCAGTGATTTGCAAATGTCCCGGGATCAGATCCAAGTCTTTCGACATTGGTTCCATATAGCACACAAGGGACCAAGCTTCCAAGGAGACCTAGCCAAAAAACATCACAATTAGAAATCCCAAGCAAAATAAGCACACATAAATTAATCCAAATTCGAACTACAGAAATCATAAAAGGTCTGAGATTTGAATCCAAATCTGCTAAATCAACTCAGCTAACCACATGAACCGGATTAAAACCTGAGTTCATAAGTCAAATCCGCTAAATATAATACAAGATATCGAAATTTGAATCCAAATCCGCTAAATATCGCCTCGGCTAACCTATGAACCGGATAAAGCTTCGAGTTCACTAGCCAGAATCTATCTTTTCTTTACACAAATATAATTGATCTTTTGATTTTTTTTTTCCATTCTAAATTCCAATTTCTCTACAATCAAGAACAATTTTCTTTTACACAAAAACAATAATAAGAATATCAGCTTTAAGCTAATAACTATGTTCAATCAATTGCATATATGGTGGCATAAGCATAGATTTCTAAGCAATTGACAATTTATCCTTCTAATCTATGGAAAAATCCCAAATTTCATAAATGATTAAAAAAAATCCCAAATCGAACAAATTCATCACAGTATCAGATCCAATAAAAAGACTTACAGACTTCAATGTCGCTGCTGCAAAATTCATCGTTACGGCCAAGACAAGCAAGGAGAGATGAGTTCCATTGAGATCGACCCAAGGGTTCTCCGACGACACTCCGGTGGACCAACGGCAACCCATCAGCCGTCCACCCAAACCCATCTCCGGTAGCAACTACCGGATGAGCTGGCACCTCGGCGGCAGCTTCTTTTGCCTTTTTACCACTAGGTTTTTCCTTCAAATCTTGGTCTGCCACTTGTTTGCTCAAAAGAGGACTCGATTCATGGTGCTCGTCGTTGTTGTTGTCATTAGAATTCGCCATTTTTTTGGTGGGATTTTCTCTCTTTTTGGAATTGATTTTGGAAGAGAAAGATCAAATTTAACACTCTAAAGAAAATCGTAGAATTAGATTCGGATCTAAATTTTGACAGAAAAAAGTATGAGTGGTCACAAATGGTCTCGATATTTTGGTGTCAGCTTCTTTGCGTGTAAGAAAAAAGAAAAAATAAAATGGTTTAATTCTGCTTCAAATCCCTGTATTTTTATGAATTTGAAATTTAGTTTCTCTACTTTCATTTTGTAGAGTTTAATCTCTCAATCTGTCTTACTTGAAGATTAAAGTAAGAGAGTATTCAGTTTTTTTCGATGAGTTGGATCAATTTTTTATTTAACTGCCTTAGCCAAACGTGATCTATAAGAATTAATCCATCTGAATTAAAGCTTAAGAATCGACGTAACTAATTTGATTTTAAGTCGATCGATTAACCGACTTAGTTATTGAGTTGGTTTTAAGCTTAAATAATATGAATTTATTTTATATATTATAAAGAGTTAATTGCATCGTACATTCCCAAACTACGACTTTCATTCTGAACTTCAAAATGTTCTAATTACATCTCAATTTTTTTAACCATTAAATGATATATAAAATCTTACGTGTCATAATTTAAAATGAAAATTAAAAAGATATATACACATTTTCCGCATAATTTTTAAAATTAAAAATTAAAAATAAAGTAAAACAAAAAGAAAGAGAGTAAACGGTAGTTTCTGTAAAAACTTCGAAACTTCAAAACTAATATTTTTATAATATTTATTTTGCTTTATAATTTTCATTTTAAATTATATCACATGAGATCTGGCATCTCATTTAACGGTTAAATTAACAATTTTAGTAATAGAAGGACATTATTAATATAACATCTATAGTTTGAGGATGTAATTAGAATATTTTAAAGTTTGAGGAGCAATTTAGATCTTTTTAAAAAATATATATATATTAAATTAATTTTTTTTCTCTCGGATCTGTTTAAAAATTCAAAAACTGATAATCAATCAAAATAATCAACAAAATCAAAAAAGTAACCCAACCACTCAAACCGACAATCAATTAAATCGACTTTTTTAATTTTAACCAAAAATTGTTCTCCCCTGTATCAAAATCTAATTATTATGACTTTTTATAGATTATCGATTTTGATATTTAATATTTAATATTTAATAGATAATATGTATTAAAATTTGACAAAAGTCAGTCACTAATGTAGTAAATTTGGATTTTAATTTTTTTAATCAAATAGGTAAAAAGACTAAACTTTTAGAATTAAAAGTAAAGGTATTAAATTTCAAAACCTCAAATATTATAGGGACTGAGGATTAAATTAAACCAAAAATGATTTATTTGTGTATTTATTATAATATTGCTGTCTTAGTACGGTAATTTTGATTCCATCTGTCGGAAGTTGATTTGTCTTTATCATGTCTTAAGCCCAAATACGGCCCATTAGTCAAAAATTGAAGTCTAAATTTAAGTTTGTTAAGTCATAAATAAAAATTTTAAAAATATATTATTATTATTATTATTTTTAATTATTAATTTTAACCACCAAATTTTTTTTAAAAAATATTCACTTACATTGTAAATAATCCAGCTCTAATTAATTTAAAGAATAAGAAAATGGTCAAATATATTTGACTTGTAAAAGATCTGATTATGGGTCAGGCTATTCGTCTAGGTTCGAAGGCTCATCTGAAAAGTGAAAGGGTTTGGGCAAATATATAGGTTCGAAAAATGAGTTTGAAAAAAAATATAATGCTCATTTTTTAAACGGGTTGAACCTCGAGTAAGATTTTTTGGCCCGCCTCAAATCTGCTTTTTTTTTTCTTTTTGCTACTATTTTGTTGTTGTTAAAGAGGTGATCATGGGCCGATCCTAGACAAAATTTTAGGCCCTTTTTCTAGGCCCCGGGCCCTGCTCCGCGTGAAATATGTCCTAAAAATTTGTCCAAGCCCGGCCCGAAAGAAAATTGCTAAGTCTGAGCCCGGCTTGGCCCATATTAAATTTTACAACACCAAAAAAGTATATATTTAATATATATTGGATTAAAAATAAAAATATATATTTAATATATAATTCGGCCCGGGCCAAAAAAGTTTTACCCGAGGCCCAACCAGTTTTCTAAACGGGCCTCGTTTTTTTCCCAAACCTATATTTCAGGCCTATATTTTTACCCGAATCCCCCTATTTTTCGGGCGGGCCGGGTAGCCCAACCCATGATCACATCTATAATTTGCTATTATATTGTTTTTATTTTGTTTTTTTTACTATTTTAGAGGAGTTTGTTTAATGAGTTGTAATTATCTCAGTGTTATTTAAGTATAAATATTTTTTAATGGATTTTCAAATGGTTAGGAAACATTTAATTTCTTTTCATATAAAAATATTAATACGAGCGAATTAGGCCAGATTCAGATTGAACATTTTTATCGAAATCAAGTTTGACTCGTTTTTTGAATTAAATTAAATTCTAAAAAACAGTTCCGAACTGACCCATTCAATATATTTTGATTAATTATTGTAGATAAAATTGATGTTCAACACCTTGGAATTAAATAAGTTTAATTAATGCATGCAATTATGAATTAGTACTTATCATAGTATGATTAACCATGATTTGACATTACTCCACAAAATTCATTTCTCTAACATGTGATTCAACAGAATAAATATTTTCGACATTTAAATTCAAACTCCACAATTATTGCCTCTTAATTTATGGTTTTTCGGCTCAAAATTTAATCAAATTAGCTTAATTTAATAAATTTATTAGTTTATTTCTATTTAAATGAAATAGAAAAAAAATCGAATAAAATTACGTTTGATAAATTAAAAAATTAACCTGAAAAAACAATACAGAAAAATTAATTGTTGAATATAAGTAATAAAATATATTTGATATATTATTTAAAATTAAATGTAAAAATAATTAGATTATTTGATAAAGAATAAATTAAATTAATTATGTGTTAAGTGATAGGTAAGTCTTGTCAAAGCCTAGAATTAGGTATAGCCTCCCCCACCCATAAATAAGAAGATAATACGTTTCGCCGCACTTAAATCCACGTCCTTTTGCATTGGGAATAGATGTGTTCATGGGTCGGGCAAGGTTGGGCCTAAGCATGATATTAATATACTTTATGCTTGCCCAAGTCCAACTTGGCTCGAAATATGGCTTAAAATTTACCAAAACTTGCCCATATTTGCAAAAGACTAACCCAAGCATTTTTTAGACCCGCCCATATTATCTTTAATTATTTTTAATTAATTTATTTTATTTTATTTTAATATTTAATAATTTTTTACATTTTTTATTTATTGAATTTTTTATATAGTCATCTTAATATTATTTTAATGCTTATATTTGAGTAGTATTATATATTTATTATAAGTTTATTTTTTTAATGTGTTCTAAATTACATAATATATATAAAAATAACATAATATAAAGTATTATAAAATTAAAAATGGGTTGGCTCAGGCTCGGGCCTTGAATGTTTAAGCCCGAGCCTATCTCATATTTTAAATGGCCCTATTTTTTTTGTTCAAACCCATTTTTCGAGCCTAATATTTTTACTCAAACCCTCTCAAACTTCGGACAAGCCTGGACGGATAGCCCGACTCATGAACAAGTTTTATTGGTAACAATATCCATACCAATCAAATTAATATTCAATCATCCATTCTTATCTTATTTAAATTTACATGGCAATGTAACTTTTTTTTATAAAATTTTCTCATTTTTAACGATTTTTATTCATTTTACTTAAACAAAAACGAAATAATAAAAAATGGAAACGAATGAACCTTTTTTTGGTTTTTTAATATATTTTCAAGTAAATTTCAACTATATATTTATTATTAGTAGAAGAAAATAGGGATAAATCTGAAAATTATATATGAATTTTTTATTCAATGTATAATTTGATACATAAAATTTTGATTGTGATTTAAATATATACATGAAATTTTAATTTTGATTCAACCATACATATTTAAATAAATACATTAATTTATTTTTATATTGGATAAATATTTTATTTATTTATGCAATATATAAACATAAAATGATACTATATCGTTAATTAAGTTGATAATTCGCGAGAATTTAATCGAATCAAAATTTTATGTATAAAATTACACATTAAATCATAATTTACGTATAGTTTTAAAATTTATCTTCATAAAATATTATAAACTTCAAAAATTTTGAGGGAATAATAATAGCTGCTATTCAACATTTAAATTCGAAATTTTTTTAATTGAAAATTAAAATTTATAATTTAATTGAGTAATTATTTTAACTCATCTGTAAAATTATATAAATATAATTTCATTTAATTAAACTCTAAATCTTATATATAGATGCAAAATCACACCATTTAAATTTACAAATTAGCGTCGATGATACAATTTTAAATAAATATCTCAAATTTTTTACATATGATATTCAAATCTAGAAAACTAAATAGCTATATATAAACTACAACAAAAGCTTTTAAAAAAACCCATTCAATTCAAAACTGTCTTATTTCACCCATGAATTTTATTTCCCTGCAAAATCAATCCAAAACCCAAATAAATAAATAAAATCAATGAAAAATGAATATATGTATATATATATAAACTTACACTTCTTAATTCATGAGTTGGTAAATCAGTTTGTTGGTGAACCGAACTGCGGTGGCCGTGACCAGGTGGAGGGATCGAAGTGTGTGTTTCTGGACCTCTATAATCAATCTCATAAACTTCTTTTTCCGAAACATCGAAGCTACCTTTGATTTGAAAAAAACAGCAACAACATCAAATTAAATTAAATTAAATTAAACTTCCTCCTAAAAAAGAAAAGGGTACAAAAATAACCTGTTGAAAAATAGTGTATGGAAAGTAAGAGAAGGAGAAGCAAAAGAATGGACATGGGTCTAGATTTGATGATAGTAAACTCCATGGAAATGAAGAAGAAGATGATGAATAATGTAAGTTATTAGTTGAGAAGGTGGTGATGGTATATAAAAGGGTGGATAAGAGAGAATTTAAGTGATGAAAATAAAGCAACGAGGGACCAAAAAAGAAATTGAATAGGGGGTGAAAATAATAATTGGGTATTGAAAAGATGAAACCGTCGGCATCTATACAGCAATGAGTTGAGAAGGTGTGTTGGATTTGGTTGGAACATTTATTAAGCATAACTAAACACCACACACTCAATTCCCTTTTAGTATGTCTCGTTTTAATGATAAAGTTGATGTTTCGAGAATTTCAAGTTTATGTTTCATTATGGGTAAATTACATATGAGTTTTCAGTTCAGATTTATTCTGATTTAGGTTCAGATTTATTTCGATTATCCGATCATAGTTATTTGGATACATTGCTTGTAATTAGGATTTCGGGGTTTGAATTTATACACGATATAAGTTCATGTACATCAATAGATCATATTATGATGCATCAATGATAAATAAATTATTTTTTAACACACGACTAAATATAAATCTTTCTAGAAATTATTAAATTATGACATACTCATGACGCGACTAAAAAAGATAGGTAACGAATTTAAGTTTAATTTGAATTTGGTTGTAATGGCAAATTTGAGACAAGGAAGATTACGGTGGACCTGAAAAATATTTATTTTTTTATAAAAATAATGGGTTTCATCGGTGATACAAATTAAAATAAATTTTTAAATAATATATATATTAAGATAAATATAATAAAAATATATGAATTTATACATTAATGATGCATTTTATGTTATTAATTTTCTAATATTTTATGTTATTAATTTTCTAAGAATTGAAGCATGGGACAAGTCCATGTGTGTGTTAAATGAGGGACATGCCATTGGCAATGAAGTCTAGCTGGCTGGATTTCACATTCTTCACACCTACTCTTTTGTTTTTTGTTTTTTTGTTTAATTTAATAGTTAAATTTTGATATTAATTACTTTAAGTTTAAAAAAATTAGTATTGTTGCTGTTATTGTTATTTTTTTCCTTTTTTAATATGGGATAAATATCAAAATTATACATGAACTTTGATCTAATGTGTAATGTTATACATGAACTTTGATTTTGTGGAATTTTATATATGAAATTTTGATTTGATTCAATTTTTATAAATCACTAATAACATTATCGAAGTAGCATTATTTTACGTTGATATATTATATACACAAACAATTATATTTAGGGTAGGTTTAAATGGGCGATGCGTTTACTTGCGGTTGGCAGTGAGATTTGATACTGGAGCGATAGTGTAGTATGAGATAAAAAATAAGCTAAATGCACCACACCGCAACCTCACTGCCTATCCAAACCCACTCTAAATTCAATATAGAAATAAATATACGTTTTGTTAATTTAGATGTGTACAATTGAATCAAATTTATAGTTTCGTATATAAGTATGAACTACGATTCAAGTTTTAAGTGTGTAATTATACTAAATAATTTTTATGTATCAAATTACATATTGAACTAAAATTTACGTATAGATTTGATATTTACCCCTTTTAGTAATGAAAGTTGGGGGCATAGTATTGATGGTGACATTAGTCTTGATGATGTTTATTTTAGCTTTGTGGTGTGGGGGACAGTCGGTGATGAATTTCCCCACCATATATTTGAACACTAAGTTGTTCTTTTTAACCAAATATTACACACTGTTATAATACGGTAATGATGTCGACGTGTCATATTTATATTGAAATTTTTAATAAATAAAAATACAGAATTTTAACTAGAATTATTCATGGCTCGGTTCGATCGAAAATTATGAAAATTTAGATAAAAAGATAGGTTTAGAAAATGGGTTTGGATAAAAAATAATACTCGTTTCCTAAATAGGTCGGGTCTCGGGTAAGTTTTTTTGGCCCGAGCTTGACCCGAATTTGAAAAAAAATGATTGTTTTTTTTATTGTTTTTCATTGCCATCGTTTCGTTATCATATTGTTACTATTTATGTTGTTATTGTTTGGATATTGTATAACTCTTGTTTTATTATTAATTTTACTACTATTTTAGAGGTATTTGATTGTTAAGTTGCACTTATCTTAGTGTTATTTAAGTACATTTATTTTAATATTTTTAGTATATTTGATGTATTATATTTTTTAAATTTATTTTTATATAAAGAATAATTTAAATATTTTAAGCCTATTTTTTTGGGTCGAGTCCATGCCTAAATTTTTTACTTGACTCAATCCGAACCTGACCTAACCCAAGCTATGGACAACTCTAACTTTAACTATTAAAAAAAATATTCCAAATCAAACTAAATTTAATTTCCAAAATTACTTTTTCGTTAATAATAAAATAATTGAATCATTGAGGTCACAATTGCTAAAAAAGGTAAAGATTAAATTGTAAAAATATATAAATGTTAAGGATCGTTTCTTAAATTATGCCTATATATACACAACATGTAGATACTCAATTACACTTAGAGGTGTTCATGGTCAGGTTGGGTTAAAACCCGTTTTTTTAAAGAATTCAAACTAAGCCTTTTTTATCTATTCAAAAATCTCGTTTTACTATTCAAAAATTAATAAAATATTAAATATATTTTATTATCTAAATTGAATTTAAATCAAGTCAACTTGAGATAAAAAAAAATACTTATCTAAGCTCTACCTAAATTGGACTGAGAGAGCTACTAGAGAAGGACAGGTCTAACAACACCCTAGTTCAGAACAAAAAACCGAAAATCGAATAAAGAATGAGGGTAGAATTGTCAGTTCAAATATTTAAGGACTCTCGTTTTATTTTGCAAAAAGTTAAAGGGTACTTTAGGGTTTTCCAGAGCAAATGAAGTCAGATTAGGGCATCTAATCTTAACAAGGAAGCAAGGACGAAATATCCAAAAATAATTATTTAAAAAAAAACTTTGTGGCTGCTGATGTGAGATGTCAAGTATGAGCCGTTGGATTATCTTTAATCCAACGGGTAAGAAAGAAACCCTAGTTAAACCAAAGTTGAATCACTGGCTACTTAAGCTAAAGGAGGCTGCCTCCCTCACTTGCTTTCTACTTTCATTTCAGCTATTACGTGGAGAGCCTTTTTTGTGTAGCGATTCTCAGTTAGTCTTTTCTTTAAGCTTACAGGTATAGATCCTATTCTTATATGTTTTTAATTTTTTTTGAAATTTTATTCTTTTGATTAGAAGATGTAAATCTCTTCTGATTGGTTGTTTGCTTATATGTCTATTAGTTCTACTTCTTACGTGATTTAGTTATAGTTTATGTTAATCGAAGTTTGTTTTTGGATTATTTTTTCTGGATGATTCGTTTATTTCGTAGTTCTTTATTTTTTATTTGTTTCGATCCATTTTATTTAGATTCTATGCATCTAAGGTGGAGTAAAATTCTAAATTTAGTTCTGGTGGTCATGATTCCTGTGATAACTGATATATAGAAGCTAGTTTTATTGATTTGAAGAAATAATCTTACCTGATTGTTTTTGCCGAAATATTAGTTCTATTTTTATGTGATTTAGTTGTTTACGTAAATAATCTAATCTGACTTTTTTTCCTTTGATCGATTTGTGTTTAGGTATTATGCATCTATGTTCGTTTAATATTTTTATGATTTGAAATTTTAATTTTATATTTTTGAGAAAATAATTTTTGTGAAAACCGATCTATTGAAGCAAATTCAGCCTAAGCGAAAATTTTTAATGAAAATTATCAAAACAATTAAAGATAGTTTTCATGGTAAAGTATATTTTAAGATCTAGTGGCTGTAGTTCAGTGGAAAGAACTCCATGCCTATGGAGGACCTGGGCTCGAATCCCAGCAGCCACTTTTTATCTTGTTGAATCTGTGGAATTTTAACTTGATTAGTTTTTCTTAACTTGGTAGGGTTTTAGATTTGTTATTTGTTATTTATATATGGAGTTTGTTGTTTTTGACTTTCAGCTTCTCTCCAGAGTTTTATAATGGGTAAGGAGAAGGTTCACATCAACCTTGTTGTCATTGGCCATGTCGACTCTGGCAAGTCGACCACTACCGGTCATTTGATCTACAAGCTTGGTGGTATTGACAAGCGTGTGATTGAGAGGTTCGAGAAGGAGGCTGCTGAAATGAACAAAAGGTCATTCAAGTATGCTTGGGTGCTTGACAAGCTTAAGGCTGAGCGTGAACGTGGTATCACCATTGATATTGCCCTGTGGAAGTTTGAGACCACCAAATACTATTGCACCGTTATTGATGCACCTGGACACCGTGACTTTATCAAGAACATGATTACCGGTACCTCACAGGCTGACTGTGCTGTTCTCATTATTGACTCGACCACTGGTGGTTTTGAAGCTGGTATCTCTAAAGATGGTCAGACTCGTGAGCATGCTTTGCTTGCTTTTACCCTCGGTGTTAGGCAGATGATTTGCTGCTGCAACAAGGTAAAGTTTAGAACTTGTTTATTGTATTATATTGTAATTGGTAACTGTTTTCGGTTGTTTGGAACTGATTTTTGATTGTCATTTGGTATTATTAGATGGATGCAACAACCCCAAAGTACTCAAAGGCAAGGTTTGATGAAATTGTCAAGGAAGTCTCTTCTTATCTTAAGAAAGTTGGTTACAACCCTGAGAAGATCCCATTTGTCCCAATCTCTGGTTTTGAGGGTGACAACATGATCGAGAGATCTACAAACCTCGATTGGTACAAGGGTCCTACTCTCCTTGAGGCTCTTGACCAGATCACCGAGCCCAAGAGGCCCTCGGATAAGCCACTCCGTCTTCCACTTCAGGATGTCTACAAGATTGGTGGTATTGGAACTGTCCCTGTTGGTCGTGTTGAAACTGGTGTCCTCAAACCCGGTATGGTTGTTACTTTTGGTCCTACTGGTCTGACCACTGAAGTTAAGTCTGTTGAGATGCACCATGAATCCCTCCCGGAAGCTTTCCCTGGTGACAATGTTGGGTTCAACGTTAAAAACGTTGCTGTTAAGGATCTTAAACGTGGTTTTGTTGCTTCAAACTCCAAGGATGATCCGGCCAAGGAAGCTGCCAACTTCACCTCTCAGGTTATCATCATGAACCACCCTGGCCAAATTGGAAATGGTTATGCCCCAGTCCTCGACTGCCACACCTCTCACATTGCTGTCAAATTTTCCGAACTGTTGACCAAGATTGACAGACGATCTGGCAAGGAACTCGAGAAGGAACCCAAGTTCTTGAAGAACGGTGATGCAGGTATGGTAAAGATGATTCCCACCAAACCCATGGTTGTTGAGACTTTCTCTGAATACCCACCACTTGGACGTTTTGCTGTCCGTGACATGCGCCAGACTGTTGCCGTCGGTGTCATCAAGAGTGTTGAGAAGAAGGACCCAACTGGTGCTAAGGTCACCAAATCTGCTGCCAAGAAGAAATGAGAGATTATTTGAGAGAGAATTATATCAGTTTTCATTACAGCTTTGGACAATTATCTTAAATTTGGACTTTAGAATTTACTTTTTGTGAGACTTTTTGATTTGCTTTTTAAACAAATCCTAGTTTTATATTTCAATGTTTTCCAATTCTGAGTGTTTATATATTATATCGATTGCTTCCAATAGCGACAGATAATTCACAGCCTTCACTGTTCTTTTCAGCTGTGCTCTCACTTGCGAATAGGTGAGGCAAATTTTACATAGCTATACTTTTTAGTATGGAACGATGACCAATTAAAAGTTCGGTTTAATTGATCTGTTTTGATTATTGATGTAATCGATTTAATATCATGTTTCAAATTGGCTTGTTTTTATCTGACGGATTTATTTATTTGTGATTAGTGTAAAAATGAGATTAAATATAATATTTAAATATTGTAGTGGTATTGTAACGTAAGATAAAAAATTAATCGTATTGTACTAGAGATAAACACATGTTCAAAGAGATCTTTAGTTCGATTCGATAAATTGAGTATGAATTTTATATTATTATTGAAACTAATTTATTTGATAAAAATGAAAATATTTATAATTATATAAAAAAGTTGTAGTGATTGGTGATCTGACAATTTTGCAAATATCTCAAGTTTTTGTGGCAGAAATCCATAGGAGAACATGAAAAGATAAGGCGCACTTTCTGGTTTGCCAAGAACTAGAGTTTAGAATCAATCAGTAGTCTCTTTCAAAGTTTAGTGGCAAAAATTAATAATTGCCATTTGTTCACTATGCTATTCCTCAACCATTGTTCTGGATCGTTGTGGAACAATATTCTGATACCAATAATGTATCCAAATTACAAAAAAAGAAAAAGAAAAAAAAGGGGTCATACATATATATGCATTTGGGTGTTTAAAGATAAATTTACGGTCTATGAAGATTAATCAGAGCTTGATAATCAAAGCAATATTATATTGAAACGCACTGAGCATCACGAGTGGATCGAGATCATCCATTTCGCCGACTTTCCAACGTTTACGGTCTCGATTTGTTTGGAGAACTTGAACAAATTGAGTATGTAACCTCACCAAATTCTTCCTCATATAACTTCCATAGTGCCTGCAAAAATCATGCTTTTGTTAGGTATATAATAATTTGAGTTATTCAACATTGAAACTAAAATATGGAATATAATATGCTGGCTAGTAGGTGGAAATATCAAAGCTCCTTTTGGTGGGCAAATTACAAAAATTAAATAATTAAAAGAAAATGTAAAACATGTTCTTGCTATAACATGTTTTTAATTAAATTAATTCAATGCAAATTAATCTACTTTGTCATTATTTTAATTCTCATCCACAGATTTATAATATAATATTATTGAATAATTTTTCTATGTGTCTCGTTAAAACAAACATTCATGTATTTAGACATATTATTACTGTTCATAGTTTGACTTTACTGTTCATGGAATTGACCCCACTATTCATAGGACTGACATTCTGAGTAAGCTTCGGGCATGTTGAACACGTGTACCGTTCTGGATTGCCTGCTAGACCTCACGGCCCATTATATGCGAACTCCCTTTGACTCGTGCGAGCTGATATTGCGAGCTCCCCTACCTAGCTGTCCTTTCGCTATATGCCTCGCACATATCCATCTGGCGGGGCCTGATCGGGTCGTGAGTAGGCAACCTGAATCTCATTCGGGTTTCGAGTTAGTAATCATTAGTGTATAACAAATATAATATAATATAATATAATATTGCTTCCTTAAATATATTTTATTCAACATTTAAAATCCTTTGGGACCTTAAGAGATGGGGTCACTAGGAACTTTGCAGGCAACTAAATATATTTTTCGAATCTGGACTTCGCATAGTTACGAGATTTCAAGGGCTAACATTCTTTGGACAGTTAAATCATGCATGTTTAATACGTGGGTAATTTCCATGTCATGTCCGACCCGACTTCAAATAGATAGGTAATACATTCTCTAATTATTTCTGTCCAGAGGAAGTTGGCCTTATTCTGGGAGATATCTTCTTAGAGTGTCATTCAAGAAGCTGGTTAATCCCTAAACGATGGAGGTATTTTACTCGGGCTTTATGTTTTGTCTCTTGACTTCGAGGAGATGTGAACAATTGATCTTGGTGGAGTTTAAACTTATGTCCTTAAATGACATTAGTGGGTAAGAACACTACCACTTGACTCTCGGAGTTGGGTGACAAAACCCGAGTATAGACACCTCAAACACAATACCTCTATTGTTGAGAGGTTTGTTGGCTCCCTGGATGACACTCTAAAAATTTATCTCCCAGAATAAAACCGATCTCCCCTCAACAATTTCCAAATCCATGTATACATGACTCAACCACTTCACTCCCTTTCAACCATGATATCTTATGCTTAATTTTTTTTTCTCGACTCTCAACACTATTATGTGAATCGTCTTCGACTTAGACAAATTTTTCCTTGCACCCATAAATGGATGGAATTTGTGATCTATGCTTAATTTAACATATTAACAGTTTGGTTGTCCAATATTATTACTTACACTGTTTTTATCAGTTTTACAATCTTAAAATAATATTGTTTAGACTCGAGTGATATTCGGATAAATCTTTTTCAATAATGATAATTTTAGAATTTGAACTCGACCCAAATACGTATAGAAGAAGTCTATTACCACTTTCTATAACCACTATTAATCCCAATGTTATTACTTCAAAATAATGTATTTTTAAGTTTGTATAATAAATTAACCAATTGGAATATGAAAGATTTTGATCACAATTATAAGGGGATAAGATCATCAATGTGTTTGTTAGAACATGGGTTTGTTAGAATCAAAAGTGGTTACAACTATAGTTAATTATGGGCCAAGCAAGGGGTATTTATTTGTCGGAAAAGAGTAATCCATCGGTTCGATTAAAAAAATAAAAATTAATTTAATCGATTAATTCTAAATTTTAATTGATTAACGAATCGATCATGATTATAACAAGTTAAATTGAATTAACTTAAATTTGATCAATATTTTCGATTAAACCAAACAATTTATAGGTTTGGCTAGTTTGTGAATTGATAAACAATTTGATTGAATTTGAGACCTGAGTTAAATATTTATATATTATAAATATATTTGAAATTTTATGGGCCCCGGTCCCCCTAAAATATTTAAAATTCTAAATTAGTAAAAGTAAAATTGCACTTTAGCCGATCTTAAAAATGACAAAATTTTGATTTAATCCTTTCAAAATTACAATTTAATTTCGACCTCCCTAAAAAAATCTTCTGACTTCGCCCCTGATTTTACCAATTTAATCAAATTCCGTCAATTAAATTGATTAAATCAATTTCAAAGTTCAGTAGGTAACATACATTTTGTCCATGGTCAAATTTGTGGACCTCTTTGTAATTTTTTTTATTTAGCCTCAATCAAATAATATTAATTTCTCCAAAAATATATTTTCTTTGTCGTTTTATGATTCAAATTTTAAAATACGACAGATATTTTCAACGGAACATTGAAATTTCCAACAAATTGGACCCAATGCCTATACAATTAAAATTTTTTTTTTCATTTAAACCAAGGAATTTCATATTATAATTTGGATTTTATTTTATTGTATTTTAAAATCAAATTATATTATTTGGACTTGGTTTTAATTGTGGGTGTCCAATTATTCTTGAAATAGACGTGTGTCCACGTCTTATATATTATCAAGCATAGACATGATGACAGCGTGACATTAACAAGCATTATCCTATAATTTAAATTAATTAATTGATACTAATCCATATAATTATCTTTATTCAAATTCAAATAATGGGAGAAATTATTTTATGGACCGGACCCTTTTCATTATATTATTTATAGTCTTTTTCTAATTATTTAATTATATTTCAGCAGAATTTTTCATGTCGTTGACACATAAATTTGGTAATTTTTTTTATCCTAAATCCTGAACATTGAACCCTGAATCTTAAACCCTGAAATTCAAAATTCAAGTTTAGGGTTCAAACTTAGGGTTTTAGTTTTGGAGTTTGAAATTCTAGGTTCTATGTTCGGTTTAAGGTTAAGGATTCAATGTTTGGGATTTGGGATTCAGGGTTTAAGGATTCCAAGTTCGGAATAAAATAATTACCAAAATTAAGTGTCAATGGCATGAAATTTTTTTGTTAAAGTGTCATTGAATAATTGAAAAGAGACCATGAATAATGTGATGGAAAGGGTTCTTAAAATAATTTTTTTGATGGACCCATCTAATATATTTTTATTGTTGAAATTAAATTAAAAACAAATTAGGACAAGAACGTTAGTATTTGTAGAGTTGGCTAGTTAGATTATGCCTCATTAATTATCTAATTTTTACCTTCATGCAATCATTAAGAACAATAGTGTAATTATGTGACCCAAACTATAAAACAAAAAAAGATGCTGGATCAAGTAGGTTGGATGGAGTTCGGAGAGAATTTAGAAATTTTTTTAAAGGACCGAATTTAATTATAAAATTCTAGGAGGTTAAATATAATTTCATCATTTATTAATTTATAATTTTAAAGAATTAAAAAGATTTTTTTATCAATATTAATTTATAATTTTATCATTTTAAAGGGCACTAAACAAGCAATATTTTTATTTTTGGAAAGGTCAAGTCCCATGGCTTGCCTCCTTTAAATTTACCTCTAGTGGTATTATCAAGAATCGTTGATATTTATTTCGTATAGTTGACAAGTTCTTTACAAAGGTTTATGGTAAAAGATAACTTGGGGTTCCTTGGTGAAGAACGAGTTTTTATAGAGAGCTCGAAGCTTGTCGTGCGTCCCATTGACTAAGGGTTTTAACACCTAGATTTCAGGAGTAGAGAGGCCCGTAGTTAGACCAATGGGTTGTTTAAGTTGACTTGATGTGATCAGTCGAGGTAAGATTTTGTTTTAACAAGTTGATACTTAATGATGATTCGAAAGGCGCCTATCTTCTCGAAGATTTACTTAATATTCGGTTGGTCCCCTTCGCATCCTTCTTTTTTGGGTGAGACAAATAGTACCCTTACTTCAAAGACAAGCTACGTGAAGGGAAAAATTTTGAGAAGACAATGTGTTTGCGGTACATGCCTTTTGGTTGATTGATTGTTGTAAGGTGGGTTGGGAGCCATGTAGGGAAAATGTTTCTTTTTGGTACTTTACTTTTTAGGAGGGTTTTATATAGGTGTAAAGGATTTTTTTTGGGTTCAAATATTCATTTTAATTCTTAAAGAAATAAGGGATTATATTAAATGGGGACCTGCATCCTATACAAACAAAAGCCAACAAAGCCATAGACCTAGCTACGTGAAAAAAAGGAAAGCAGTTGAGAACCTCGGTCTCATGCAAGACAAAGCCTCGAAAGTCATGTAAAGCATATCAGTCTTTAATAAACAAATGAACATCCATTACTTGAATCAAGCCTCCTTGATGATAGAGTGGGAGCAAGAAGAGATCATGATATATAACCTCGACACCTTTTAGCCATGGAGACAAATAGAGCTTTGATACGATGAGCCTTTATGCAAATCCTTATTGACATGATAGCGAAATCTTTTATGATTTGAATCATAAAAGATTAGGAAATTGGAGTCACTAGGAATTAAAAAAAAGTCACGTATGGTAACCAAGTGATGCCAGATCATGATGAAACCAATTGACAAAAAATATTATTTCAAGGGGCCTTTTCACAATATGCTTGGAAAATAACTAATGGTTGCCATTAAGGGCGTGACTAGGGATGGTGGGGGATGATTAACAGTTGCTCAATGGCCAAACAATTGACAACCATGAAAACTTCTAGAAAACTCCAGGCTTTTGATTCCCGCCCTGCCATTCAAAATGTCTTACAAGAAATCCTAAAAGGTTAAGTCTCTTAGCTGGTCAAGAGGGATCTTGGCGTGGAAAACACAACGATTGGAAAATGGTTTCTACAAACTTTGAGGTTTGATTTTGACGAATCCAAAAGAAGCTCAAGGCTACGAGAGAGAAAGAGAAGGGAAGGTTGGGGTGAGTTAGCCAAAATCTTTTGTTGTCGGGAGATGATGCCGAAACCTTTCGCGATTTTGTTGTTAAAAAAGATTCAAGGATAGTAAAAAGATAATTTTTTGGGCCTTTTCATAATCTACAAGAGGAATAAATTGGTTAAGTGTAAGACAAGAAAGATTATATTTAATATATTATTAAAGTCATTTTGCAATTATGTGTCCAAATAAAAACAAAATTGTGGTTAGCTGGGTTGGAATTTTTTTAAACACAATTATTACTATTATTTATAAATTTCTCTTCAAATTCTAAAATAAAAGAAAATACGTGTTTAAGTACATTCGAATTTATATATTTTTAATATTATTTTTATATAATAAATCTTTAAATTAATTTAAAAATTAGATTATATTTTGCTATTTATTTAATAAGTGTTTCTATTGTGAAATTTTGTTTTTTTCTTATTATATATTTTTTAGATTTTACTTGCCAGATTCATACAAAACAATAAAAAATAAATCAAAAAATATATTAAAATATATTATAACTTTGTGTACTTTTTGAAAGTTTCCAATCTAGTCCTTATATTTTTTATTTTCAAGAATTTAATTTCTTTACTCTTTTAAATTTTAAATTTTAAGTCCAACTATTAATACAATTACATTTTTTTTGTTAAATTTAGGTTAATTACAACATCACTTTTTAATTACACATATTTCAAGTGAGCTTAATTAAAATTAAAAAAAATTAAAAGTTACAATGAGAATTTTCAAATAGTTTCCAAAAATTTCGAGCGGTCTAATTAATTTTTCTAAAAAAATTCAAGGAAAAAAATCTTAAACTGTTTGTTGTCACCACTAGAGATGCTCATGGGCCGGGCGGCCTGGCCAGGCCCGACGGCCCGCCCGAAATTTGAGAGAGTTTGGGTAAAAATATAGGCCCGAAATATGGGATTGGGCAAAAAAACAAGGCCCGATTAGAAAACGGGTCGGGCCTCGGGCACAACTTTTTTGGCCCGGCCCTGGCCCGAATATAATAAATATATTTATTTTTTTTATTTTTTAAATTTTAAAATAATTTTAAAATACTTTTTTTAAAATTTTTAATTTTTAAAATAATTTTTTGGTATTTATTAAAAATGGGCCGGTCCGGGCTCGGGCTTATGATTTTTCCCGGTCCGGGCCTGGGCAAAATTTCAGGCTCATATTTCGGGCCGGGCTCAGGCCTAGGACCCGGGATGAAATTTTTTCTGGGCCCGGCCTGAACCCGGCCCATGAGCACCTCTAGTCACCACCAACTGAATATTGTTTTTATTTCAAAATATAACATCAACAAATTTAATAAAATAATTTTAATTAATGATTGAATTTAAAATTTGAAATCTAAAAAGTAAATGGACTAAATTTATATTTTTTAAAAATGCAAGGATATATAACATATTTTAACCTATATACACATATCTAAAATATGTGCAGTTGACGTTGAGTCTCAGTTTTCACTGATCTAAAGAAAACATAAAATCGCCATTAAAACACGAAAACGACAGGAAAAAAGAAAGCGGTGCCTTTTTTTAACTGTGTTAGTTACTAAACTTCGTGAAAATAAAAACAGCTGTTTTTTTTTAAAGAAAAAAAAACCAATCAGATAAGGAATAGGCAAATCTTTTCAATTAAAAGTGGCCCAATTTGACCAACCCAATAAAGTGGGGGGTTTCACTTAAAAACAGCTGTTTCTTCTTCAAATTTCCTCCTTCTCAAGATCTGTTTTTGTTCTTTCTCTGTAACTGTTTACCGACATACAAAAGAAAGTTCATTCTTTCGAACTTCTTGAGATCTGGGCATTACAATTTCAGGTACTCTCTCTTTCAAAATCTGGGTACATGCCCAATTTTGTTAGAACTTTAAATAGCTGGGTTTTTTTTTGTTCTGTTTGGTTGATGAGAAAATTTGGGAAAAAGGAGAGAAAATTTTTAGCTGAAGTAGGAAAAAAAAATCACCTTTTTAGCTTGGTTTTTAATCATGTTTTGGATTGTGTTAATGAATATACATTAACATGATAGATCATGGATTTTCTTTTTTTGTTTTTGAAGGATCATATCGAGGAAAGAAAAGATGGGAAAGAAAGTAAAATGGCTATCTTCTTTAAAGAAAGCCTTCAATCCAGAGTCAAAGGAAAAGAAAAACCAGGTTTGAAAATTTTCAATTCAGTCCATAATTCATGTTAAATTTCTGGTCAACCCACATGTACTTAATTTCAATGTTTTTTTGGGGGGTCAATTTGTGATTTTGATCCTTTTGTTATACTCAAATTTGAGATTTGTTTAATTTGGTATAAGGCGTCGATTATTTAGACTAATGAGATTATAAAAGGGTAAAGTAGCTAGGAGGTCCCTGTATTGTAGGGGCTGGATCAAATTCATCCCTCTATTATTAAATGAATTAATTGAGTCCCTATACTGTTAACAATTTGTAACAGAGTTAACATTTACTGTGTAAAAAATGTCTTAAAAATTGTTTCTTTCAATTTTAGTTCAATTCCAAAAGAAAATGTTTCATTTACAGAACTATAAAAACTTTAATAAATATTACCTTTGCCAAATAGTAAATGCTATTTTTAGAGGGACTAAATTGATTTATTTAATAGTAAAGGGACTAATTTGATCAAGTCTTTATAATAGAGGGATCTCTAACGTACATTCACTGATTATAAAAGTATATGATAAAATTATGTCGAATTAAAGTATATGGAATTTAATTTCAAGGTTGAATATAATAGAGGGACTAAAATTATAATTTTACCGCTTTTCTTTTCATATGTAAAAAGAGCAGATTTTGGATAAGCAAGTGCATTTGGGTCCTAGTAGTTCTAATGCAGCTGCACCCACATTAGAAACTGTTAATTTGTCCCCTCCACCTCAGCCGGAAGATGAGAAAATAATCAAACCCGAGACGGTTGCTGAAGCTACCGATGATGATGTTGTTGTTGCTCCAGCGGTTCCGACCCCGGCTGCTGTTACGGTCGTTCAACGCCGACTTAATACAGATTCTCGGTTTGCTGGAAAATCTATGGAGGAAGTTGCAGCGATCAAAATTCAGACAGCTTTTCGAGTTTACATGGTAATGTTGGATAGTATTTTGCAGGTAAAAGTGTCATTGAGGTCTTTGTATTAGGAGTCAGATTTTATTTTGTCGTTTCCCCTAAAAAATCAGTAAATTAGTCTTTGTACGTTAGATTAAAGACTCAACTAGTCATTCTGTTAAAAATTTCATCCATTATTACAGCTAAAAACTGGTCCCTATACGTCACGTGTAACTGTCTGGTTATTTTGTTAGATACATAAGTTTTTAACAGTAGAAATGGATGGAATTTTTAATAGAAAAAGCTAATTTACCCTTTAATCTAATGCACATAGACTAATTTATCTATTTTTTGAGTAAAGAAAGCAAAATGCAATCTGATTCCTAGTAAAAGTGCCTCCATAGTACTTTTACCCTTTTTGCACGATTCAAACCGAAAATTTAAGCAATGGATTCATTGATTATGTATGATTTTCGTTTTAAAGGCGAAAAGAGCATTGCGTGCTTTACGAGGACTTGTGAGGCTGAAATCGTTAATGGAAGGACCTGCGGTGAAACGGCAAGCGACGAGTACCCTTCGTTGTATGCAAACACTTTCTCGTGTGCAGTGTCAGATTCGGATGAGGAGAATCCGTATGACCGAAGAAAATCAAGCTCTTCAGAGACAAATCTTGCAGAAACATGCGAAAGAGCTTGTGAATTTGCAGGTAAGTTCTATAAAATCGGGGTTATTCAATTGTTTGAATCAATAGAGTGCATTTTTGAGTGATTTTTGTTATATATGTTCATTAAACCGCTTAGTTTTCTCATCGGGAAAGTGCCGGTTTTGGTTGTTTAAACAGATGGGGGAAGATTGGGACGATAGCTTGCAATCGAAGGAACAAATCGAAGCGAGCTTATTGAGCAAACACAAAGCTGCAATGAGACGAGAAAGGGCAATGGCTTATTCATTTACTCATCAGGTAATTCCGAGCATTACGATAAACTTGAAACACTAACGGATTGAAATATAATAATGGTGATGATGTTCTAAATATCCCAAATTTGCAGCAAACTTGGAAGAATGGTTCGAAATCCATGAATCCGTTATTCATGGATATGAACAATCCGACATGGGGTTGGAGTTGGTTAGAACGATGGATGGCCGCTCGACCATGGGAAGGACATGGCGTGACGGGAAAAGAACCGAACAACGACCAGTCATCGGTAAAGAATGCACATTTCGAAGGAGAAATCAGCAAAGCTTACGCTCGTTACCAACTCAATTTGGATAATAAACAATCCCCGAAATCAAGCCAAAAGCCAAACCGAACATCAAGTCACCTATCCCCTTCTCCGAAACCACCTTCCACACCATCCCGAAAGCTGAAGTCCGCAAGCCCTAGCGGCAGTATCATTGCCCCGGATGACGACACAAGAAGCATAGTCAGCGTGCAATCCGAACGGAACCGAAGGCACAGCATTGCCGGCTCATCGGTGCGTGACGACGAGAGCTTAGCAAGCTCGCCGTCACTTCCGAGTTATATGGTACCAACTAAATCGGCAAGAGCCAAAACCAGGTTGCAAAGTCCCTTGGGACTAGAAGCGAATGGTACACCCGATAAAGGACCGATCATGTCGACCAAAAAACGACTGTCATATCCACCTTCACCGGCCAAGCCGAGGCGGCACTCCGGCCCACCGAGAGTCGATACCAGCATTATTACTAATACAGAAGTTGGTGCGGTGAATGATGGAGTCATTTAATTTCTATATGTTTTTAATTCATACATGTTTTATTTGTGAGGTTTGAGAACAAAACTACGCATAATTTTAGTTCATTGAAAATTTGTTCATTATAATTCTTGTGCTGCTGTTGTATTGATTTGTTTAATAAATTATATACATTACTTGTTTATTTTGAGGTTTTTACACTGTTTAATTGTATTTTATGATATTTATCTGTTAATTTATTGATGAAATTTGATAAATTCGGAACGATTTAATTGTTAAAATATTAATTTTAATTAAAGGGATAAATTTTAAAATTATACATTAGTTTCGATTTAACATGTAATTTTATAAATGAATTTCGATTTTGTGTAAATTTATACAAAATTTTGATTTGATTCAATTCTTATATATTATAAACACAACTATTGGCATAGCATCGTTTTATACTTATATTTTGCATATACGAATAATTATATTTATCCAATATAAAAATAAATTAATATATTTATTTCTTCAAATGTATATGAGTGCATCTAAATTAAAGCTTATGTATTAAATTGCATTAAATCAAAGTTCATGTATAAATTTAAAATTAACTTGGTAAAATTAAGATCAAGGAATTTGAAAAAGGTTTTAATGACAAATTTATCCTATAATGTCTAGTTATTTTGTCAATTTGAGCTTAATCTTTTTCTTTTCACTTTGGTCCTTAATTCTCAAACTTTAATCAAATTGTTTTTTTGGCGAAAATTTGACGGGACTATTAAAATTTTAACAATGATGACATGGTAGTCCGCATGATGGATTATGTGTACTTTATAAAAAAGATTATCCGCGTAAACATTGAAGTACACGTAGACTACCACATAGGCTGCCATTTAATATTGTCAAAATTTTAACACTATTAGTTTTTCGTCTATCAAAAAACAATTTGACTAAATTTTAAAGGTTGATGATTAAGGTCATCCCAAAAAGGAGTTGAGACCGATTTGATAAAAGAGATAAAACTTAGGGGCTAAACTTAAAATTTTGCCTTTAAGAAAACCATAATTTTTTATAAAGAAAAAAAAAATCAGCGGTCCATAAATTAGAGAGAAAAAATCTAAAAGAAATGTTTTCCTTGGGAAATACGTAAAAGCCGGGTCGGTGGTGGGTGGGTCAAGTAATATAAATAACAAATCGGGTCTTTTTTCTCTCATCACATAAAAACCCTAAAACCTAAAATCTCTTATAACGAAATGCAACAACAATCCAGAGATAGCACAGAAATGGTGAGTCCCTTAATTTGATTCTCCTTTTATGTCAAAAATTATAGGTATTTAATATTCAAAAATGCTTAAAAAGGATTTGGGTTGTTCTTTTTTTTTTTTAAATTTTAGGTTGCTCCTTTAATAGCCGGAATCGCGGTGGCGGCGGCTGCTTATGCGGGGAGATATAGTATTAGGGCTTGGCAGGCGTTTAAGGCAAGACCGCCGACGGCTAGGGTTCGAAGATTTTATGAGGGTGGGTTTCAGCCTAGTATGACACGGAGAGAAGCCGCTCTTATTCTCGGCGTAAGGTATTTTTTTCTCCTCTATTAACCCCTTTTTTTGTGTGTTGAATTTTCTGCTTTATGTTATGAAATGTTTGAAGTTGAAGTTGAAGTTGAAAATTGAATTCAATGAAATGGGTTTTGTTTGATTTTTATGGGTTATTCGTCAAATGAATGAATTTTATGTGGGATAATTTGAGGGTAGAGGTAATTAGTATAGTTCCAATATGGATGATTGTTAATCATTAATGGTGTTTGATGTTGTGAACCTTGTTAGTAATCATTAATAATGATTAACTCCTTGTTTGTCTCAAATAATTTATGCTTTATAGTAGATTTTAATGAAACTGGCTTTGTTTGATTTTGTGGTTATTTGGCATATTAATGAGGTTTATAGGTTCTATTTTATTGATGTTAGTTTTATGATCTTAGCTGAGATTTAGTTTAAGATTGGGGATTGTTAAGAAATTAATCATATATCCAGGGTTCAAGTTCGTTTCAAGAATGAACAAAGGCTGTATTGCTTTGGGTTCTTTGAATATATTTACCCTAGTTTTCTTCCGGCCATTGCACCTTGTCTCGCAAGCAATTTCATCTAAACAATGTTCTTTTGTGAGCTTTTGCTTCGGTTATTGCATTTAGGGTTCTTTGAATACATTTACCTTAGTTCTCTTCCGGCCATTGCACCTTGTATCGTAAACAATTTCATCTAAACAATGTTCTTTCACGAGCTACGCATGAACAATTTTCTTTCTATATATAATTTTTCCAAACAGAGAAAGTACTCCGGCGGAAAAGATTAAGGAAGCGCATAGGAGGGTGATGGTTGCGAATCATCCCGACGCCGGTGGAAGCCATTACCTTGCATCGAAGATCAACGAAGCGAAAGATATGATGCTGAGGAGAAACAAAGGTGGCAGTGGCTCAGCATTTTGATGTGGTTGGAGTTTTACGATTGTTAACTCGAACGGTGTCGTTTCTTACCCGGATTATACACTTCTTGTGATTACCGTATGACGAAATAAGAGAGCAAAGGTATTTGTTCATATCATTCTTTTGACCCAATAGTTGTAGAGCTGTTTGCAAAACGAGTACCTTTTATATGATTGTCAAAATTTTAGTTTCTAATTTGATTGGATGTTTGATAGAGGCAATATAATTGTAATGGATACAATTTTTGAGCTAAATTCATAATAGAGTTGGCCGTGCTTTAGGTTTAGGGGATGGCATGGCATTAGGTTTAATATTTGGAATTTTTGTAAAATTCAAATTTGAAACCCTCAACTTTGCTTTAATGCATTCTCTTTAGAATTACTATTCAAATTCAAATATTTATTTAACATTTTGTAAGTATAAAAAGAAAATTTTAAGGCGGAGTTGGATTTGATATTCATTATGCGAACACGCCAATCCATCTATTAATTGTTGGGATTTCACTAGACTTGTTTATAGGTTGGGTTATACGCTCGAGTATACTTGCTCACTTGAAATTTGGGTTAAAAGATTAGGCCTATATCTTCAAGCTTGAGTTTGGTACGGCTTGGCCCGATCCATTTTTTAAGTCTGTAATGTTTTATATAGTATACTTTTATATATTATGTAATTTATAACACGTGAAATTAAATCTATACTAATGTACAATATTTTAATGTTCATTAAGATGGCTGTATATAAAATTATAAAAGTAAAAATAATTAATAAATATTTTCATTTTTCAAAATAATATGGCCGGGTTTAAAATAGATTTGGGTTAATCATTTACGAAAATGGGTAGATTTGAGTAATATTTTAAACATATATTTCGAGTTAATTTAGATTTAGACAAAAATAAAATGTATTAATATCGTATTTAGATAGATTTAAACTTGATCCTGTCCGGCTGATAAACACTTCTAGATTCGGCTATGGGATAATCTTCTTTCAAGGAAAACAACAAATCACAGGAAATGGGAGCCGATTATGTCTCATACCAATTACTTCTGTATTATTGCAATATTTTTTTGGTAAATTATAACAATAGGGTAAATTTTGAATAATTAACGGAATTAGTGCGACTCGAATTTAGTTTACACTTGGGGTGATGAATCTAATTTATACTTGAGGCGATGAATATCCTTAACTATTATGCCATCATATGGGGTCCTTGGAATAGGTAATTTCAAGTCATCTATTGTGAAGTCAGGCAATCATGTTGGCAAAGAGAACAACTATTTACTAGATTTAATAAAATTTCTATATTTTTATAATATATAAATAATGGTTTTCTTACTGCAAAAAAAAGTATTTTTTTTAACTTCTAATAATTTTTAATATAATACTTTAATAATATTAAAAAATTAAACACCAATTAATTTTTAATTAAAAAAATTAATTATGTTCTCTATTTTTCCCCCCAAATTAAGTGACTTACCATACTATTACCATACTATCACTTTTTCTTGGCATTTAAGCCTAAATTTAGATATTTTATTTTAAGAACTAAACTTGATCCTGAGTCAGTTTATCCGTTTCGACCTAAAGTCTATTTGAAAAGTGAAAGGATTTGGACAAATTTAAAAAATGGATTTAAACAAAAAAAATGAGATCCGTCTTCTAAATAAATCGAGTCTCGGGTCAAAGTGTTTCAGCCTGGGCTTGATTTAGCTCGAATAATTTACTAAATTTTTAAGGTTTAACATAACATTTGATATCTGAATTGACACTTTTTTTTCTAATTTGGTATCTAAATTTAGCCCAATTCGGTACCTGAACTTGACATTTTGTCTTATTTGGTACTTAAGCCTTTTTAGGTTCAATCTGGTACCTAAATTTATTAAATGTTATACAAATTATGCAGAACACTAGCGGTATTTTTTTTTGTTATGCTACAAAAATATTGTCAATATTAGAAAATTCATATTAAAAAAATAGGTATTGAGCTCTGCTTAATGAATTAATATTAAATAAGTAAAATTAAGATTTTTTAAAACCTCAAATAAAGAAATTCATTATCTTCAATTAATAAAATAAATAAATAATAAAATTAAAAGTAATTGAACATATAAAATACAAAAAATATCATATCATATCACATGTTGGTCATACATTGATATTTTTGCTACTTTATAGAAAAATAACATTGTTAGTATAGTGGAGTAATTTGTAAAATGTTTGATAAGTACCAAATTGAACAAAAAAAAGATTAAGTACTAAATTGGGGAAAAGAGTTAAGTTCAGGTATCAAAGGACCCCGAAAAGTTTAAGTATTCACTTAAGAAAAAGGGTCAAGTTTAGTACAAGTTTAGTACCAAATTAGAAAAAAGTGTCAAGTTTAGGTACTAAATTAAACAAAAAAGTTTTAAGTACCAAATTAGTAAAAAAGGGTCAAGTTCAGGTACCAAATGTTATATTAATCATTTTTAATTATAACTGACCTGTGACGTTCCCTTATTCCCAATTTCCGAAATCAATTCCTAAAAACAAAAAATCCCCTAAGTGCCGCTCATCACCTCCAGCTGTCCAGCGCCGCTGCCCGTCGACAGCCGTCTCCACTCCGGCTGTCACTCTATCTCCCGCTTACTCTTTCGCCGGCGCCCATCACCGTTGCGTCGTCCCGCTCGTTCTTCCATCAAGACACTGTCGTCGTTCCGGTCAAGCTGCTGCTTCCTCTGTCGCCGGCGTTCACCACTGCCGTCGCCTTCTCCGCTCCAGCCTTCAGACGTTGCCGTGCCGCTGTGCCGCCGGTCAATCTCATCCAGTTCCAGGTATCTTCTATTTTCTGATAATTGCTCTACTCAGAAAAAAAGAATTGCGGCGAACAATTGGGTTGCTTTGCTAATTAATTAAATTCATAAATAATAACTTTTGGTTGCTTTGATTTCATGGCGAAGACCTATGTTTTTTTTGGAACTGCTTCTCCGTGGCTTCCATGGACAGTTGGTTTTTTTCTATGGACAGCTGCAATTTCTTGATTTTGTTGACGAAAAATTAATTTTTGTCTTTATTAAAATTGCAATTTTTTTAATACGTTACATTTTTGTCTCCACTCTACTCAATCCACCAATTTCTCCACCAGCCACTACCATCATCGTTCCATAGGCACTCTGTTTTTGCAGCTTCGAGTTCTTTTAGGTGATTTTCTGTTGGAGCTGTTTGGTCGGTGAGAAAATAGGCTGAAACTGCTACATCCTCTGCCTTTGTTGTATTTTGTTTGTTTGTATGTAAATAGCATGAAGTTGGGGCTCTGTTGGTTTCTTAGTTCACTGTATCTGATCGTTCGAGCTTCCTTTCTCTATATGTCTCCAATTTTCGAGATCTGTGGATTTATTTTCTACATGGTTTCGCGGCATTTATCTGTTGTTGCTGGTTTTTTTTATTCAACCATTAAGAGAATCTTTGACTGATTTTGGGCGACTGTAATCGTTGAGAAGAAGAACAAAAAGACCAGCACTGTTTAATAAATGTAGAGTTGGAATATTAGCATTTGCATTACTGTTTCTTTTGTAAAAAAATATATAAAACCTTGAATCAGAACAGTTAGGAAGAGCTGCAATTTGCTTTCTATTTTGCTCTTCCATAACTGTTATGATTTTAGTATTTTGCTCTTCCTAACTGCTTTGAAATTTAAAAGCTCAAGTCTTTTCCTTGTTTTTATTTTAGTATTTTGCTTTACTTTTGAAATTTTCTTTTTATTTTGTTTTTTAAATCTGAGTTTGTAAAATCATATGTATTTGCATATAATTTGAGGTCTAATTTATTAAGTAATACATTTGTAATAATTTGCCAACTTCACTAAGGTGCCGTAAAATATCATCTATTTCATTAAATAATTTGCTATCCCATCTATTTTTCATAAATTTTTTTATTTTCATGTATATGAATAATATTGGGTGTGATAATAAAAAATCTAATATGATGGCAATTCCAGTACAATCTTCCCTCCTTTATTATTTGAATTTTGAATTGTATGTAAAAGTCTGCAACTCATTGATCTTAGCTCTTTGTTTATATATGATGTATGATAGCTTTCATGGCGGATTTAATGGCCAATGTCCCCTTTTTAGTACCTTCAATTATGACCCTCCATCTCTTACATCTTTTGTTTCTTTCTTTCCTCTTTATTTTCAAGGTGTTTTTTTCTTCTTTTTTTCAATTAGTGCTTGTTACCATCCATTTCCAGCTATCAACTAATGTCATTTAGTAAGCAACTAAAGCTAAATGTTCACTGGAAAATATTCATTGGAGATGGCTTAGGAAATTCTTCCTAAAATACGGGCCGGGCTTGGGTTTAGAATCTATAATCCAGGTTGGGCTTGGGCAAAATTCTAGGCCTATTTTTCGGGTTGGGCCTAGAAAATGGGTTTAAAATTCTGTTGAGACCTAGCCCCGGCCCATGATCAGATCAATTAAGAACACACTGTTAATATTTTTCTCTGAATTTCCTTTATAAACTTTTGACCCAGTCTGAGCTCATCCGTCTTGCCTTCAAGTTTCCAACCAGACCAAATACCAGAAAATTAATTTAAGGTAAAATTTGAAACCAAACTTAACTTAGAAGATTTCTACTTTGACTCATGAGATTTTGAGTTATGGCTCTGATTGTGTTATATGCTCTTTGCTACATCTGATTTTCTGTTTTTGATATTACTGCTTGTTACTCTGTTTAATCTCATCATCTGGATTTCGCTATTGTGGTCACTAGCGGTGGTGAATGCCGCTGACACCGTTATACCACTAATTGCTTTTTGAAACCCTGGCCAGCTTAAACCAGTTTAGTTTCTGATGGCGACGACAACCCTGTTTAGTCAAAATCAAAGAAAGCGTGGTTTAGAAGAAGCATTAGAAAGAAGGTTTGCCGTTGCTAAAGCCGAGCTTCTTCAAGAACAGAAGAAAAACAAAAAGACATTGGTTGAAGATGGAAAAGAAATTTCTAGCACTAAAGCACCCATTGCTCCTTCCTCCAATTTGTCATTGAAGAAAGGTTTCCAAAAGTTTTCACTTTTCTTCCCCTATATATATATTCAATGTTCATTTGGCTAATTTATGTTCCATTTTTGTGTTATATTTAGGAAATTTTCCCTTCTCGGGTCCCTCTAGTTCACAAGGTAGTTTCTAGTATTGCTGATTGTGAACATTTCAGTATGTATTATATCTTGGTTTTGATATATGATGAATTATAATTTTACATATATAGATGTTGAAGAAAATAGTGAAGTATATTCCAAGCTATCGGAACCTATGCATGAGAAATTGTTACCATCTGATTCCAAGGTAACATTTTTTTGTTTGAATAGCGGTGCTTTAAGACTTTGTAGTTAGTAGAACTGATGTAATTTTGATGTCTTTTGTTGTAGTTTTCCAACAAAAAAGGAAACATGGCAGATAAGATACTGCATGAACTTCTTCAAGGTGGTGATTCAGCTCAGAAATATATGCAAGGATCTAGAAGTATCAAATTCGAAAATTGGATCCTTCTTGATAATTTCGTGAAAGGTCGACTTATGTCTACCGGCTCTCAAATCAGGGCTTTGAAGAACCACTCTAAGCGCTCTAAAAGACATATGTCGATGAAGCAGCTTAAGACGTCTGGATTATTTGAGCTGCCTCAAGCCATGCAAAAGTGAGTGTTGTAGGAATATTATTATATGCCGTTGTGTTGCATTGTTCTTCACTTCACATTGAAAGAGTGAGGATGTTAGCAAGTGTTTACATATGTCTATCTGGAAATAGATTACGGGGATCTTTTTGTTCTGAATATGAAGAAGAATAAGGATAAAACAGCAGATCTCCTTGTTGATTGTTAAAACAGAAAGAAAGAGAGATTAAAACTAAAGGATTTTAGTTAGTACTCCTTTGTCAACGGGATACTTTATTTACTTTTTATATGTTTGTGGTTTAGTGACAATGTTCATTTCTACCATTTATTTTGAAAATATTTGGTATGTCTTTGATCTTCAGGTTTGATACATTTAAACCAATGCATGAAATGTGGAAAGGCTACATGAATCAACTTCTCAAAACTAGTGGGTGAGATATCATCTCATTTTACTTATGTTGGTTCTTCAATCATGCGGAGGTGGAGGGTACTATTTATTATTGAGTCATATGATCGTTAAATTCTTTTTGGTCCAATGATACATCTGTTCCTCACTCAATTGTAGGAAAAATCAGTTGGCTCAATGTCTTATTGGTGCGGATCTACATGGTGCTCTCATTCTAGGTCAGTCTATACTTTACTTCTATAGCAATAATTCATATTATTCGTGCAACTTTATCTTTTTATGAAGTTGTAAATGCATTTAGACTCTACCCACTTCAATCAGCCTACAACAACATAAACTGTACCAATATATGTTGATTTGATGGGAACAGTAGGGTATTTGAGTGAATGCAGTAACAAAGTTTATTTTGAGGGACCTTCATTTTCTGTGTTGTTATGAAAGAACTTATAAACTCTTCTCGTTGAGGTTACAATGATTCCTGAAAATTCAAAAGCCAATTTGGAAAAAGGAATCCATAGGAGCCATTATAACTTCCTCTATTGGTACCCTTTGTCTATTCTTTGGTCAATTTTTCCAAATCAATTCAAAAGGGTAACTAAAGAATTTATTCACCTTTGATTTGTTGAAAGCTTTGCTCTAAAATGTGTAACTAAAGAATGTTGTGTATGCTATTTGGGTTAGACAATGAGCACACAGGCTTAAATAATGCAGTAATTACTAATTCTAACTAATTGAATTCATCTGCAAACTTTATACTGATGGTTTTCAATTTTGTTGTTGTTGGTTTTATATTTATTTCTGTTGTAATCTTCTCTCTATTTTCTGATAGTGGCTGAGTGTAAGGTAACCAGTTTCACTGGAGTGAGTGGTATTATGATTCGTGAGACTGCAGAAACATTTGGTCTAATAATGCAGGACAATAAATTCCGAGGTAATTCAGCCATCTATCTAAAAAGTGTGGCATTTTAAAAACTTTTATGTTGTTTTTGTGATTTTTTGTTATAATTTATTTCATTTTAACAACAATGATTTAACCATTCAATTTTATGCTGTTTGCAGTTGTCCCCAAAAAGTTATCTATCTTCATATTCCAAGTTGATTGTTGGAAAATTACATTACAAGGCGATAAACTCACTTCAAGAAACTCGGGTTTGTGATGTTTTAACATTTATACTAAACATCCCATTTTAGGCTTTCCTTTTCACTCAGAGTTCCACATGGGAGACTATTAAAGTAACTTTGTTATCATTTTTTTACCTTGAGAGAATATACCAGAAGAAGAGAGATATCAAGGTATAGTTCCTTTACAATTAGAAAATTTAGAGAATGCTGTTGTGTTTTTGCCCATTTCCTTCAAGAATTAGAATCAAATTGCTAAGTTTCTATCCTTTTTTATTTTGTAGTCTTTGTATTGGACCCATTAATGGTTGCTTGAAAATAAAATTACACATTTTATTTTGCAGTCTCTCATTTATTTAGTTTTCTTTATTATTTAAATAGATTATTGTTTGGCACGGTTATTAAATAATTATCTTTTCTAAACACCAATTAAGAACACATGCTGACTTTAGGTAAATGAGACATTTTGCATACAATGACCAGAAATCACGAATAAAATCAATATATGAGACTAGAAGGCAATTTACATCAATAAACAAACAAAGAAGGCAAGTTGTCCATATTATTATATTCAACATGGCAAACATATGGTACCAGTAAAATTATAAAAGATCTTATTTATGTTTTTTTTAATAAATAGCAGTGTCATCATTAAAAATTTATGCGAATGCTTGGTTGAAACTTGAAAGCAGGAGCCAACACCCCACAATTTTAATTAATTCCATGTTACCATATGCGTATGTATATATTATATTCCTGCCTTGAAGGTATAAGCTCAGCGACCTCTTGGAACCCTACTTCAAGTGAAAAGAACCAGCCAACATGGGTATGTTTAATTATTCTCACTTCATAGCTCAAATTCTTTAGTTTTTCTATTGTTTGTTTACACTGCTCTTGCTGATTAAATTCTTTAGTTTCTTTTTTCTCTTGCCTTGGGAAGTACTTTCTTTTTATGCAATACTGATTTTTATGTATAGCTTTAAGTGTATTGCTGCTGCTTTTGATGAAAACTTTGCCCCTTTTTCAGAATTTTGATAATTTGTTGCTCAGAGTATTGAACTGAAATTCGATTTAGACCGCTCAATTTATCTAACTCCTTTTTCCATTTTACTGTTTGTCTTTTTCATGATTGTCTTCTTCTAAAATAGCATCTGTAGTTGCTACTCTTTAGTGGCACAATGTAAAATGTAGTCCTTTAACATTTATATCTTTTGTTAATTTGGTATCAAATTGTATTTTGTCAATTTTGGGGTAAAAGTACCGTGGAGACCCTTATATTAGAAGTCAAATTGTATTTTGCCCTCTTACTCAAAAAATATATAAATTAGTCCTTGTACGTTAGATCAAAGAGTAAACTGGTCTTTTTATTAAAAGTTTCATCCATTTCTACTGTTAAAAATCGGTCTCTGTATGTCAACATGAGCTACACTTGGCATGCCACGTGTTATTGTATGGTTATTCTATCAGCTACATAGTTTTTAACAGTATAAATGGATTAACTTTTTAACAAAAATGATCAATTTGCTCTTTGATCTAACATACAGAGACAAGTTTGCCCTTTTTTGAATAGAGGGAACAAAATGCAATCTGACTTCTAATATAGGGGCCTCTATGGTACTTTTACCCTATATTTGGTTTTCAACCTTTAGAAAAGAGTCAAATTTGATCAACCTTTTGAAAAAGAATCGTAATGATATTTTTAACGAAAATACTTACTAAAATGTTAAAATTTTAAACGTGGTAGCTTACATGACAATCTACGTGTACTTCATTTTAATATTTTTTTTTGAATTTTTTTGAATTTTGATTTATTTTTTATTTTTAAATTATTTGTTGAAGTGGCATAATAAGACAAACAATGTCATGTCAGCATGAATTGCAAGCGAATTGCCATGTAGGTTGTCACACTAACAACATTGAAAAGTGATAGCTCAGAAAAAGAATAAAGGCTAAATTGATAGAAAATGTAAACTTTGAGGGCTAAATTTATCATTATGCTTTTTTTTAAGGTAGATTTTATGTTTTCATTATAAATGTGTCCCTAAAATACCATGACTTGTTAAGAAAACAAAGGCTAATTCACAATGATTGCAGACATTGAAGAGCTTTCCTCAGCTGAGGCCATTGAAAGAGTGGTGGAGTTCATGTCAACACTCTGAACAGAAAGTGGGTGGAATTCTTTCCAGCCTCTTCACTTATACGAAGGCTTTTGGACCTTCCCTCATTTCCTCGAAAGCGTCATATTAGCTTAACACCGTTTCAAGCCTAAACCAGGCGATATCTTCCTCTGTAGCGCTCCGAAAAGTGGAACTACTTGGCTCAAAGCACTGAGTTTCGCCATCGTCACTCGAAACCTTTACGACACCTCCAATAGTCCATTACTTACCAAGGGTCCTCATTATTGTGTCCCAGATATGGTCGGGTTTGAACATAAACCAGACATACGTCAACCAGGTATCCCACTCATACCCACCCATGCACCTTACCATTGTTTGCCCAAATCTGTTTTGGGTTCCGGTGATGTTAAAGTTGTTTACATTTGTCGAGACCCCGAAAGATGCGTTTGTTTCCATGTTTCACTTTGCAGCCAAGCAAAGGCCGAAGGAAAACGAACACATTTCGATAGAGGAGGCTTTTGAGCTTTTCTGTCAAGGGAGGTCTGTTTTTGGACCGGCTTGGGATCATATTCTGGTTATCGGAAAGCTGGTCAAGAACGACCGGAAAAGGTAATGTTTTTGAAATACGAAGAAGTGATGAATGATAGTGAGTTGTATGTGAAAAAATTGGCTGAGTTTATAGGGTACCCTTTTAGCTTTGAAGAAGAACAAGGTGGGCAAGTGAAGAAACTAATAGATTTATGCAGTTTTGAGAACTTGAGTAATTTAGACGTGAACAAGACGGGAAAACGACATGAAGACGACGATGAGGCAACGAACAAGACGTTCTTCAGAAAAGGCTAGGTTGGAGATTGGCAAAACCATCTTACACCCGAGATGGCTAATCGGCTCGACAATATAGTGGAGCAAAAACTGAGTGGAACCGGTTTGAGTTTTGAACTCAACAATGGATCATCTTGATGGACTAAAATCATTTGTCTTTTGGGTAATAATTGTGTGTTCATTTGCAACTGTGTTTGGTTTGGATGCTTTGAATTTCTTGTTCAAAGATCCAAACATGTTATTGAAACCTATTTCTCTCTGTTATTGAGATTCATGTTTGGAATAACTTGATTAGTGATGGCAAGTGTGATAAGCAAGAAAAATCCAAAAAACTGACCTGAATTTGTGAAATGAAAATTTAAAATTTGTTGTTATTCGAAATTGAATTAAGAATTTAACTCTATCGAATTATATTATGATTGACGGTTTAAAAAATTAATTGAATCGAACTTGGACAGTATTTTAATATTTATTTTAATCAAAATTTACAGTATTATGTACGAAAACTTAAATTTAATCTCAAATAATTTTATTTTTTTCCAATTATAAACAATATTAAATTCACTCCCCAATTATAAAAAAAAACAAATTAATACATAAATATAATCTAAATACATAAAAACAGAATCCCACAATCAACAATAATAGATTGCAATTATTACAACCTTCATAATGCTACTGCATGGCTTGGGTAATGGACTGTTCTACCTTTATCGAGATTTGAGATCTTAGTAATCTGCAATTCCAATATCAATAGCAGTAATTTATTACTAGGGTAAATTATATTTTAGTAAGTTTTAATTTTAAAAAGTTATAAAATAATTATTAAATAATAAAAAAAATTTATTTAAGTCACTAGATTGTTAAATTTGTTATTGTATAGCCTTCTTTATTTACATCATCTATACCATTCAAAAGTTCTCTCCCTATCTTTTCCTTTCCTATTATTATTCAGTTCTTTTTTCTCCGATTTTCTAAAATTCAAACAGTTTTTTTCTGGTTTTTGACACTGACTTTCAAATCGACTTATATCTAATGTATGTTATTCTACTCATGAATGGGTACTAATTCACTATACCGATCTCCAATTCATCGTTTGAAGCTCGCTAGTCGAATTTCTTTTAGAAAAAAATTAACAACCTAATAACTCAAATAACAACTTTTGAATAGTTTAAAGATCATTTTTTAATCTTTTAAAATTCAATGACTAAAGCATAAACTTACTAATAATTTAGTAAATTTAAGTATAATTTATCCGGAAAATAAAACATATACTGACGTTTAACAACTGGTCTCCACTCTCCACCGTCCTAATTCCAAACTACCGTTCCCACATTTTGTCTAATTTGGCCAAAGGACATTTATTTATAAAAAAATTACAAATTAATCACTCAAATTTTCAAAATTAATAATTTAAGTTACTTCTTCGTTAGTTTGCTAGAAGGATCGAAAACATAATTTTTCATTTTATGGGTGTGTTTGGTAGTAAAGATGAAAAACTTGAAAAAAAATCATTTTATTCATTGATTGGTAAAGTTGAAAAACGAGAGGAAAAAAATGAAACATGTGAAAAATGCATACGTTTGAACTAATATACGCATCTCTCATTTTCTCTCCTCTCATCTTTCCAATTTGAAAGGATTGATTTTTATGTATTATGATGGAAAATGATCATCCCTCTTATTTTATTTCCCCTCACTTTTCTTCTCAATCAAATATACTCAAAATTTATTTTCTTTTCGCTTTTCTATTACCTCCTCCCATCCCTCTACTTTTTCACCCAACCAAACACACCCTTAATCTTATTATTTACGATATTACCTACATGCTTCAAAATTAACTGTATAACAATTAAATTCCTCACTTCTATAATTCATGGACTAATTTGCTCAAATGTTATAGTACAAGGACCTTCTGGAAAATTTAACCTTTTATTTTCTAGGGATCCACAAAAACAAAATGCCATAAATCACAAGGTGCCCCTTGAAAAATCAAATTCAAATTCTTTAAAAACTATTTTTTTTGTTAGACTTATTTTATTATTAATTATTTCCTTTTGACTAGTGCCAATGTCAATAAATATTATTTCACTTTACATATACATATACATATATATATAAATATATATATATATAACACTAAGTTGTCATGTTATTTGTTTTAGTCCCTTTATTGTCCAATTTGAAAAGAGAAAAAAAATCAAAGATCACAAGCAATACATTATTAGTTGTTGCTTTCATTGCAAACAAAGCAAATGTCTAAAACACATGAAAACACCTCTTTTCTATCTCTCTCTTTTTTTGCAAGCTTATCCTTTCATATGCAAAGAGAGAAAAAAAAGGTTTTATTGCAATCCAATACATAAAAATATGATTGCTTTCTAATATTTGAAACCCTAAAAAATTAGTTCTTTCTTTTATCCCAATTCAATGTCATTGATTGGTTATTTTGTGATATTTATATTGACGTATTAGTCTTTGAGACGCATTGTCTGACGTGTATTTGTATTATAAGTTAACGAGAAGTAAAAACATAAATATTTTAAATGGTAGTAAGTTTAAACATTAAAAAGTTAACTTGTTGTGTTTTAAAGTAAAAAAAAAAAACCCGAAATTCAACAATTTCGGGAAATTATTGTTTTAGACCCCAAGCTTCATAAAATATTAAGTTAATATATAGTAAAATTATAATTTGGTCCCAAAAATGCTAGATTTTTTATTTAGTCCTTTTGAAAACTACAGGAATGTAAACTAATACAATGATGAAATTACAATTTTTCTCTTTTAAAAATCTATAACTTAATCTCTACCCATCCTAAAAAAATTCCTCGCTTCGCCCTTGGTCAACCTGACGCTAAGAGCGCTTTTCGTCTTAAGAAATAGAGATGAGTTCTTGGTAAGGTAGCATTTTTTAAAGTTTATTATTACGCATTTGCTTTAAAATAAAGTATATTACAATATTAACAATTAAACTACTCACTTTTATAGTTGAGGGACTAGTTTGCTCAAAGATTACAGTACATGGACCTGTTGGGTAATTTAACCTTTTATTTTCTAGGGATCCACACAAAAACAAAATGATGCCATGAATCACAAGGCTTTTCGCATGTGAATTGCTTGGTTGAAACTTGAAACTGGGATCCAACGCCCCCACAATTTTAATTAATTTCAGTTACTATATATATATATATATGGGTTGGATTGGCTCATTAGGTTGTCTCATGTTTCACCATTGTCAATGCAAAAGGAAAGTTCCAAAAAGGAAAATTTGAGATTTTCTAGGAAAATGTATAAATAAATTATACAAGGGTTAGTCGGACAGCAAAATTCTATATAAGAAAAGGAAAGGTCAAATTTTGAATTTGGCCCATTTATTATACTCAAATTTAGGATTTAGTCATTATACTTTAATTTGGTATAATTTGATATCTCTTTTATAATGTTATTAATTAATTTAAATAGTTAACATCGATAGCTATTATGATTATAATAGTTACGATCATTTTCTTAAAATGTTCTCATTCAATATGATAAATTAAAAGAGATGTTTTGCAAAAAACATTACGCCACTATTTTACTTGAATAATCAAAGGACCGATAATATTATAAAAATAAAGGTAAACTACATCTATGGTCACTCTAGAATAGTGTCTGTGTTGTTTTGGTCACTTCAATTTTTTTTTTCAAATTAGTCACTCTAAATAAAATAATTGTGCGAACTAGGCATTGCTGTTAAAATTATCATTTTCTTATAACGAATTGCTGACGTGGCACATTGAGTGACTGACACGTAACACTTTTCATTGTAATCATTCTGTTTGAAAAATTTTATCGAGTTAATTGTTTTGATAAAAGAAAAGTTTACTTACAGATTAGCTCGTTTAACCGAAAGATTCTTGTTTATTCATAATATGAATTGTCACCAAATCACATAAAAATTCACTAAACAACTTCTCCATCATATCTTATAAAGCTCCCAAAAGTTTTATCCTTGATTTATAAAAGTTTAACCATATCGCATCCAAATATAGCATTCTACGACCTTACTATCAGTTTTTCACAAAATGACACGTGTTTGGAGGGGTTCGTGCTAAAGTCCAATCTCCATATGAACTTACTATCGAAACTTTGCTCAAACTGTTTCATGACTCACCCACACGTCTAACCATTATTAACATCTTTCAAATTTTCGTGTAAGTCTTTTTCGATCTCTTACACTAATCTTATATCAAAAGTTTCAAATCAGAATTTGAGTTTTAATAGAATAATCAAGATATCTTTTATCTATGTTATACGATTTATGGAGACTAATTCTTTCAAGGTTCATGACTACTCCTCTCAACAACACTACCATCTTCGGAATTCAAAATCAAGTTCTAATCATAATGCTAAACTGATATATATATTATATTTAAGAACTTTATCGTTAAATTTCTTACATTCTATGAAGGTATCCTAAATGTTGTTTGGCAATATTAGGAGGAAAGACGACAAAGAGTAAGATGTCGTTTGTAATGGCCGTAATAAAAGTTCTAAAATAAGGAAAATGGCACGTGAATGATGATCGTGAAAGAGTGTAGTGTATTGCTTCTTTTAAGGTTAAAGTACCTGAGAGGTCCTTGTATTATAGAAATTTGATCAAATTAGTCCCTCTATTATTAAATGAATCAATTTAGTCTCTATATTATTAAAAAGAATCAAATAAGTCTAAATTGCAACATAATTAACATTTAATGTATAAAAATTATATTGAAAATTATTATTTTTAATTGCAATTCGATTCCAAATAAAAAATCCCATTTATAGAACAATAAAAACTTCAAAAATATTAATTTTTTTAAATAGTAAATGTTATTTCTATTCTAGTTTAACCTTATTTGATTCTTTTTAATAATATAGAGACTAAATTGATCCATTTAATAATAGAGGGACTAATTTGATCAGGTTACTTAATAAAGGGACATCTCAGGTATATTCACCTTTCTTTTAATAAAAAAATCACAAGCTTTTCTGTAAACGTCCCAATAAGAGCCATTGTTGCCATTGCTTAACCAGAAAAAACAAAAAAAAAGTGAAACATAGAAACAAAGAAGGAAAGATTTTTATTACACTTTTGCTTTAGGGAAAATGAGACAAACAGCTGAACTCTCAAACAGAACTTAATATTGTCTGGTTCTTTTTTTCTCCAAGCCTTTTTCTTTTTCAAGCTAAGCCTCTCTTTCAGGTAAAAATCAAGTCTTTTTTTTGCTTGAGACTTGTGTTGTTTCATGTTACATTTCATTACTGAGCATTGTACTTTTCTTAGTGTTTGATGTTTTTGGTAATGTTTTCAATACTTTGAGTATGATTTTCTTTCTGGGTTTTGCTTATCTCCTTTTTTTCTGTTTCATTTTCCAAGAACATTCCATTTTCTCGGAAAAGAAAATTCATGGCTTCATTTTTTTTGCAACTGCCAAGCTTGTTTAAAGCTAGCTCTCGACTAGCCAGAGTTTAGTCTTCTCTGATAATTTTTTTTCTCTTTGATCCTTGAAACTTTGTTTTCTTCAAGTTCGTCTTAAATTTTTACATTAAAAAAATGGGAACTTTTGATTTAAAAAAAGTAGTAGTAGTTTTCTTTGATTGGATTCAATGAATAAAACATAAATTTCATTAAAGACAAAATGATTCACTTTTTGGTCCAAAATCATAATTTTTCATTTCTGGTCTCAATAATGGAAGGACCCAAAAAAGACAATAAAAAGTGGAAACATGTTTTTTTTTTGTGTGTAATGATATGTAATTGAATTCATTTGATGGCAACCTTATTCTGTTCCTTTGTTTTTAAACTTCGTCAATTGGTTATGGTTGGTGGTAGTGGATGTAGTTCCTATTGAGTTTCTTTGAAGGAATTATTTGTATTATTTGTTTGTTAGTTAGGTCCTTCATACATGCATATATGTATATATATAGCCTCTTAGCCCATGATTGAACTATTTGCAGGTTTTTGAAGCAGAGGACATATATAAATCCTTCCGTTTTCTCGATTCGACTCGGGGGAATCATGCAAACGCCGAAAGCAAGGTACGATAGGTTGTTAATCGATCTAATTATTGCATTTTGATGATTTAGATTGTAAAGATTTATATGTCATATTGTTAGAAATGGTGCAACCATCAGCTTCTTGGCTTGACCAGCCGTTTTAACCGATGGTCGAGTCGTATGATGCACCGTGTTGTTTTAGGCTTTTAGCCATAGGCTTCATTGGTTTTCATGTTATGACAGTAGAACAAGCTCGGTGGTAGTGCCTCGGAAAAAATCTCCTATGACACCACAAACTGCTCGACAATTGAAGATACCTGGAGCCAATTCGGGTTCTGTTTCGTCACCAAATACGGCAAGTAAGGCGTCAAAAGACCGAAGTCCTAAGGTTACCGAGCGTAAAGCACTGAAAAGTCCGGTGTCTGAGGTATTCTTTAGTCACTTATATTATAAAACATTTGTTTATTTACTCACGTGCTTATGTGATAGCCATTTGTTGTATGAGTTCTAGAAGAATGGACTGAGCCAAGTGACGGAACTTGAAGCACAGCTTGATCAACTCCAAGGTGATTTGAAGAAGACGAAGGATCAACTAACTGCATCTGAGTCATGGAAGAGGTTGGCCTTACAGGAGGCTGAGGCGGCGAAGAAAGAGGTATTGATAATGTCATCTAAGCTCGAAGAATCTGAACGACAATTGATGGAAATTTCTGCTTCTGAGGATGATCGAGTGGAAGAACTCCGTAAAATCTCGAAAGATCGAGATAGAGCATGGCAGTCCGAACTTGAGGCTGTCCAGAAACATCACTCTATGGATTCGGCTGCGTTGGTTTCCGCTATGAACGAAATTCAAAAGCTTAAAGTTCAGCTTGAAAAGGTCTATGAATCTGAATCTATTCAAACGAAGCATGCTGAATCCGCACATGCTGAGATTCGGAATATGAAAATTGAATTAACCGAAACTCTTTCCTTGGTTGAAAAACTCAAGTCCGAGCTCACTGATTGCCGAAAATCTGAAGCACGGGGTCTCGAACTTGTTAGCGAAACCCGAATGCAACTCGAAGTAGCAAATAAAACAATCGAAAAGCTACGTTCCGATGCAACCAAAGAAACCGAAGTTTACAACATGTTACTATTGGAGTTGGAACAATCAAAAGGTAGAGTTAAGTCATTAGAAGGACTTGTTAGTAAGCTACAAGTAGAACTGGTTGGTAATGGCTGCATTAAGGATCCTGAACAACAGAATGAAGAAAATGAGGAGATAAAACGGGTTAAGACCGAGCTTAATTTTGCGAAACTTGAAATCAGTCAATTGAGATCGGCATTGGATGAAGCTGAAGTGAGGTACCAAGAAGAATATATCAAAAGCACATTGCAAATTAGGAGTGCTTATGAACAAGTGGAATGCATAAAATCAGAGTCGTCCCAAAAGGAAGCCAAACTCGAGGCTGAATTAACGAGAACCAAAGCCAATGTTGAAGAATTAAGATCACAAAATGAGGGTCTTCGAGAATCTGAACTTGCAGCGGAGTTGAAGAAGTTAGAGTTTGATTTGAAAGAATTGAAAGATAACTTGACCGTCAAGGAAACCGAACTGAACACCATAACTGAGCAAAACAAAATTCTCAAAAGGGAAATCGAGAGCAAAACGAAGAGTGATGAACCAGTTGTTGTGTTGTTAGAAGCATCAAAGGCTGCAGAGCGAGCAGCATTGATGAAAGTCGGATATTTAACGGAAGAAACCGATAAGAGTAACCGAAGAGCAGCTCGGTTGACTGAAGAGCTCGAGTCAGCGCAAGCAGCTAACACAGAAATGGAAGCCGAGTTGAAGAGACTTAAAGTACAAGCAAATCAATGGAGAAAAGCAGCTGAAGCAGCTACTGCTATGTTGTCTAACAATGGGAAATATTCAGACAAGACAATACCTTTCGATATAGCTATCGGATCACCGAAGTGGGAAAACATCGATGACGACGATGATGACGATCCATTGAAAAAGAAGAACAATATGTTGAGAAAGATTGGTGTGTTATGGAAGAAAGGTCAAAAATAAAGATTAATTGTATTTGCATTGCAGGTTTGCATATAATTCTGATATAAACATTTTTATGTTTTTTATTATTATCTTTTTTATGGTTATTTTAAGGAAATTTTGTCTTTTAATTTTGCTTTTAAAGTTGTCTGTTTTTAAGGGTGATTTCAATTGAGTTTAATGGAAATTTTTTTACATGGAAACCGCACTGATCGATTAGTATATCTACTCAATTTGTATTAACAATAATATATGGCGAATTGAGTATTAGTTCGATTGGTATCGGTATTGTTACCAGTGTAAGAGTATATAGCTTCGAGTAAGCTTTAAGGGTTGGGGAAAGGTTATGAAGCATCGAGTTTTAGTTGGTTATGGTGTTCAGTTGGTCGAACGTTCAACCAATAGAACTATTCCAGTACCACTAGGCTAAGAGTTGGGGTTTAATTGGTCCAACATTAAAATAATTTTTTTAAAACTGAAACAGGTTATCCCAAATTACTATTTACTAATAAAAATATTTTATTTATTTAAATTTAATTATAAAAATATAAATTTATTTTTTAAATAGTAAAACGGGCCATAACCTCAATGGGCTTAGACGAACAGGACCCAAGTTTTTGGACTTGGGCCTAATATCCTAAAGAGACTGCTTAAAAAAGGTTAGTATTGGGCACAAATTCCAGCCCACTAAAAGTACTCATATGTGTGTATATATATATTCCTTTTCTAGGGTTAAAGCCTTGAAGGTTTGAGCTCAGCGGCTGTGGTTTCTTCTGGCTTTCGATTCAAATCCCTTTTGGAATCAATTGAAAACAAGCAGCCAACATGGGGTATGTTTCATTGTTCTCAGTTCTTAGCTCAAATCTTTTAGCTTTTCTATTAATTCTTTACACTGTTCTTGCTTTTGATGGGGTTTTTTTTTTGAATTTTTTGATAATTTGTTGCTCTAAAGTATTGAACTGAAATTTAATTCGGATTCGTTTTATTGATCTAATTTGGGTTCTGCTTATGATTGTGGAGAATTGTATTTGAATAATGATTTATTTGTTGTAATTTTTCCTTCACTGCTAGTGTTATTGTCTCCATATTCATTCATATATTAGACTAATTAGAAAGAAAAAAAAACCTTAAATTTTTGGGTCGTTTCGGTTTTTGATAGTTTCATTCAGATTTCATGCTTGGGGTTTTAGTTTTAGGTTTAGGTCGTTTTGGGTTCAGATTATTTCAGATTCTAGTCACTTTGGGCTTGTTGTGAGGTTAATTGTGGGTTTTGTTCATTTTAGTTTCTGTATTTTTTGATTTGGGTCATTTTCTATTCGTGTTTTTATGGTTTTAAGTTGGAATGCTTTGGAATTTTTAACCTTTTATGGTGAAATTGGATTGAGTTTTCGAGTTCGGTAGACAAATTAGTAGGTCTATATGGTATGATTCTCCAAATATATGAAAAGCAACTTATAAACTTCAACATACTTGTATCAAATTCATATTTATGTTATACACTCATTGCCGGAATCCGGGTATTTAAGGAGTTGGATTATGTCATTAATGGTGTTCCTTTCAGGAAGACACGAGGTATGGGAGCTGGACGTAAGCTGAGGACCCACCGAAGGAGGCAAAGGTGGGCCGATAAGTCATACAAAAAATCCAACCTTGGTAATGAATGGAAGAAGCCATTTGCTGGTTCTTCTCATGCCAAAGGCATTGTCCTTGAAAAGATGTAAGACTAGATCCTCTCTTTTTCATCCCTTTTTCTTTCATTTCCTCGAAAATTGAAACTTTTGTACTAATAATTTCATATCATGCAGAGGTATTGAAGCTAAGCAACCTAACTCTGCTATCAGAAAGTGTGCTCGAGTTCAATTGATCAAGAATGGAAAAAAGATTGCCGCATTCGTTCCAAACGACGGTTGTTTAAATTACATCGAAGAAAATGTGAGTAGCAGTACTTGAATGAAACCTTACAATATATTTAAACCTTACAATATATTTAAATTGTTTTTAAGCAATGTTCTTACGAGGATAATACGTTTGTTGTAGGATGAGGTGTTGATTGCCGGATTTGGACGAAAGGGTCATGCCGTCGGTGATATTCCCGGTGTTAGATTCAAGGTTGTGAAGGTGTCTGGTGTTTCATTATTGGCACTTTTCAAAGAGAAGAAGGAGAAGCCTAGATCCTAAGTTTGCAACAATGAGGATATCTTTTATGATGTTTTCATAGTTTTTTTTGGGATTGAATTTAAAGCAATGTGTTTCTCGTTAGCTTTTGTTGGTAACATTTTTTTTAATCTTCTGGTTATTGTATTGAATTTTGTGATGTTATGTTTTGATCCAAAAGTCTTTTGGTGTTTTCTACTTATTGTTTGGAATCTATAATTTTTCCGGGTGTTTGTGTTCAACATTTGAAGCATATTTTTATAAAAACATCTATGCTTATTAATTAGGAAATTTACTTACTTAAAATTAAATTATTCAAAAACCTATTTTTTGTTTTTAATAATCTAATTAATATTAATATAATGATATTTTTATATGAAATATTAAAAAATACTAAAAAATGAGATAAATATAACATCCTAATTTAAATTCATGCCTTATATATTATTAGGATAAATCTTAAAATTATTTGATGTGTTATTGTATACATAAATTTTAATTTTGTGTAATTATACATGTGAGACTCTGTAATTATGGTTTAAATGTATACTTAAAAGTTTAATTTTGATTTAATCATATACACATTTAAAGAAATAAATGTATTAATTTATTTTTATATTAAATAAATATAATTATTTATGTATGCAATATGTAAACATAAAATGATGTTTATCAATAATTGTGTTTATAGTTTACGAAAATTGGATCAAATTAAAATTTCATGTATAAAATTATACAAAATCAAAATTATATATATAATTACATATTAAACCATAATTTATGTATAATTTGAGATTTATCCCCATATTATTTGGTTTTTTTTTTATTCTTTTTAAATTATCTATATCTGATATCTACATCTAGTAGATGGGAGTTTGGAAAGACATCCATACATGCTATAGGATAAATATTGAATTTATATATAAATTTTGATTTAATGTACAATTTAATACATTAATTTTGATTTTATGTAATTATAAATATGAAATTTAATTTGTAATTCATATATATACATGTTAATGTTTGTAAAATTGCACAAAATCATAGTTAATGTATAGTTCTGATATTTATCCCTATCCATAAATGATATGATATTCGTTTGAAATATTGGTTCTATGAAATATAAAACTATGAACAAAATAGTTTTGCAAAATTCCATAAGAACAAGAAATTCCATTACATGTTGAGATTTGCAGACATGATTCTGTTCCATGAGATCTTATAATGCTTGCTCTCAATTCTCAAACTAAGATAAATCTAAACCTAAAAACTTCAAGTTCAGCCCGGAAACTCTGCGAAACGCGCATCATAAGACACTACCTACATGAAAGAAAATATCAGATTCGAACTTGGTGAAATTCGAACTGTGATGGAACTGAGTACAAATTCTACTGAATTACCAGAGTTTATGATTGCATCTACAAGATTGTATCAAAAATTCCAAATAAGAACAATTGGAAAGAGGCACATACCAAGGTACCTTAAAAAGAATATGAAACTAGACTGTTCCACTTAGATATTATTCTCTGGCAAGGTGCTCTCCGACAATGGTAATACGGTTGTCTTCTCGGCCGCAACTGTTGATCCCGATAAAACATCAAGTGATGCATCTGTATTGCAAAAAGAGTCCTTGACCGAGAAAGGTATCCTTGAGCCACAAGTAACTTCAGAAATCATTGGGGATGGAGATGTCGGAGTGGGAATTGACATACTGTTCTCGAAGTCAGCAATGGGTTCTTTCTGAACAGCGACAATTCGGTCTTCAACGGGAGCTTCTTCCTTCTTGAAGCATGGATAACCGTATGTCTTGTTTTCAACTTCTGATGCAATTGTGTTTTGAACATCGGTCTTGGAAGCTATATCTGCAGTTGATTGGTTTACTCCATCAAGAGGAACAATCTCTACTTTCCCGGCTGAACCAATGCCCTGAGCCTTAGAGTAACTTTCTCTACTAGTTCTTGGACAGGATGTACTCTGGAGTTTCGGAGATATGCTGGGACAGGTTTTAAGGTTTCTCAAAGAACTTGGTACCTTTGTTGCAGCAACCGGAGATTTTTGGATAGACAAGGAAGATCTCGATTTTACAGCTGAGGAAGTTTGTTTAACATCTACCTTGGGGCTCTGGATTACAGTGAGAGATCTAACAGGTTGAAGCTTTACAATCTTTGCCTTGTTTGAGTTTCCACTTGGACTAGTGCTTTTTGCACCAATTTTAGGCAAGCCACTAGTTACACCAGAATGACACAGCATACTCCCATTTGGAGTATGTCCCGATGATCGTACCTGCATTCATCACCAATTTTAACCAGGTTATACTCCTTGATCGACAAAGCAAACTAGAGCTTAGAAGAAACAAGGAGGTGGTGTTTATCATATAGATTTCATAATTGAAAAGGTTGTCGAGAAACTTCAAGAAATAAGAACTAACCCCATCAAAGAAGCCAAGTTTTGGTGATGGCATTCGGAGGCCAGAGGGTTTCACTGAACCTGGATGAAGAAGCCGACTCGTTCCAGCTGAGACTTTGTTTTCACTTTCATCAAGTGAGCCATTAACCTCAGTATCATCTCCCTCTGAGCCAGTAGGAAGGTTCTGCGAGTCCAGAACTTGGTGGGCGTCACGTTTTGTAGTAAGTCCCTTGCGGGAGCCAGTGCCAAGGCTATCTCTAACAACATTAGAACTTCGATTAGTGGCAGAGATTGATGATGATGACTCTGAGGACCATTCACTGATAGAGCTTGTAGGAGATATACTGGAAGAGAACTTTGTAGAAGACTTCAAACATGTTGGGGGCTTTGAACTTCCTGCTTGAATTTTACCTTTTGGTGCTATTTTGGATCGAGCACTAATAGTGGAACCAGAGGAAGGGTTAACAATTCGGGGGCCATTTTTGTGTTTAATCAAATTCAAGGAAGATTTATTAGTTCTGTTAGATGAAAAACTGGCACAACTTTCAAGTGAGGAACACGAAGATGTCAGCTCCGTTTTGCTAGAGGCTGGGGAGCAGGAAGAAGATTTGGAGGATAATTTAGGCCTAGGCACAATGTTTCTAGAACCACCCAAGGCAGGAGTTTTTAATACTGTAGTCCCTCTACCTGCAACCATTAAAATTAATTGAAGAATGGATTAAGCAGAGAGCAAGAAACATCCTCGATTTTCAAAGAAGTTAATCTGTAAAATTTGTACTTCGAATTACCAGTAACAGTTTTTGCATCCTTATCCATTTTGACATTCTTAGCACCCAAGGAAGCCCTTTTGGTTGGTGTATGACCAACACCACTTAATACTTTTGGTGGCTTATGAAGAGATGAAGTTGATTCTCCGGCTCTAGCAACGGACCGTACAGTCTAGAGTTTATTAAAAAAAAATCAGTCTTCAGTGATAGGAAATAGCAGTTATATGGCTGCATGTCTAGCAGTTACAATAAGTGAACTTTTACAAGCTTATAGCATAGTTTTCTATGAACCTGTAGTATAACACAAGCAGCCAGTTAATTTAACTTAAATATTTAGATTTGGAAGTTTAAGACTTACTTAGAACAATATATTGTTGAATAATAATATTTCTATCTCAACTAGAAAAGGCAATACAACTATCAGTTCATTTGCATGATATAGCACTGTACATGCCTGTGAAATTTGTGGATGGACAACAACCTGCTTCACTGTTTTCCCAGAGTCTTTGACACCAACATTAGGCTTCTTTGGAGTAGCTTTCTGCTTAATCTGGATTTTCTTTTAAAAAAAGAAAAAGTTATTGAAGAGAAATACAACAAACTTATTAGTAAAGAAAAATTACTGCAGCTGAAATTTCTTCAATGTACCTTATCTTGAGTTGGAAGTTCTACCTTCTTTGAAGCTGCAAATAAAAAGGAAACTGTCAGTTTGAGAATACTTTTGTTCCATGAATATGCATGTCTAGAGTGTTAATTTGAGCTTTAAACTCCATGGAATACTCTTTACAGAAAAGAAGGAAGAAAGCCACAGAATATGATCAAAGGGCATTCTAGGTAACTAGGTGATGAATGTTCATTTTCCCTATGCTCATTTCAATGAGTATCATATAAGTAGAGTATAAGTTCCATATAGCTAATGATCACATTGCACAGAAGAGGAACCCTTTGAAATTATATATGTGGTTGTGTGGCGTCAAACACAAAAATCAGGGGTGCACTAGAATAAAACAATGCAAAGACAAAAGGGAAACAAACTATACTTACATGACACAGTTTTAGTATCTGTTGTTTTCAACTCCTTTTTGCCACTAGAATTTGCAGTGACAGAAACTTTGTTAGATTTCTGGATTGAAGCTCTTACATCCTCAAATAAATCAGCCTCAAGACTTTCCAAAGTCAAAGTCTCAGAATCCAACGTTGTTAATGAATCATAAGACTTGTTTACATCCTCTTGAATCCCAGGCAATGCTTGTAGTTGACCTTTCTCATTGCCTCCCAGCATGCTAGACAACTCCTCCGGCTCCAGAAAACCTTAAAAAACAAAGCACAAAACATTATGTAAAACCGGAATTTTAGAATCATAAATGGTCAAATGCAAGTAAAATCAAAATATGCAGTCAGCCAAATGCTTAAATGAAGTTTGAGATTTTGTCCATTTACTTAATAAGTTGAAAACTACTCTCTTGCTTTTCGATTTAAAAGTCTCGGATCAATGTTGACAATTTTTTGTGAAAATTTACCATCAATACATTCATGCAATCATACCAACCTCAAAAGTAAATTACTATAAACTCAGTAGGCAGAAGGAAAATTTGACAAAGAAACTACTAACAGTATCAATTGAATTAGTATTTTTAAACCAAAGAAGGTAAGAAGATTTAATTTTTAACTTGTAACTACATGAACTGAATCTCATACTTCGTCAAACTATATGGACAGAACATATTTTGACCTAAAATTAAACAAATCTGTACCTTCACTAGTAAAGAAAGCACTATCCCATGCTAAACTTTTGCGTAAATTATATTTTCCATTTTTGCTTGTCTTCTCTTGTTCTGAAGACTCCGATGGTTCCTTTACCTTTCCAGCTTCTTCAATGGAGCCTACTGCCATTTCTACGCTCTCGGGATCCACAGCGAACCTAACAGTCTTGGTTTCACTTCCTTTCTCTGTACAATATAAAACCCCAACAATAAAAATACGATTTAAGTTCCAATTTCAACTCGAAAAAAGTAAAATGGGGGGAGGGGTATCATCATGAAGCAGCCCAGAATTTATCCCAACAAATTTAGTTCGGAAAAGAAAAAAAAGGAATCCATTACTAGTTAACGGAAAAAGAAGCGAGCTGATTGCAAAAATCACTTAATATCTAACACTTCTTTTCGGAACTAATTACTGATAATAACTAATAAAATCAGCCAAAAACATTTAACACGATCTTAAAACATGATTAAAATTTAAAAGATACTCAAATCAAGCAAATCTAACCATTTGAACAGGGGAAAAATAGAAAACATTGTTACAATCGAATCCGAACCTGAAGATTTAAGGTTTATGGGATCGGCGAGTGGCGAATTGATGAGAGAATCGTCTTCGGACGAAACATCGATGAGGCTTAGCCCTTCCATATTGAAATTGCTTTGTTTCTCTGAATCAACCATTTCCACACAGAGATTAATATCAATTTGTACTTTTTTTTTAAAAAAAACGACGCCGATTAATTTAAAAGCTTGATCAAAGATGGAGAAGTGAAGGCGAGATGAGTGAAAGGAATGAAAAAAAAAGGGAGAGTGGAAAAATTTTGAATTTGGGAGAAGAGGCGGTTCAAAATTAAATTTAATTAAATAAAGCGAAGAAAAAGATTTTTTTTTTTTAAAAGAAAAGTTTGGGATTGGTTTATGTATAAAACACTTTCACGAGGTTTATCTACGAATACTTTGTGACTTTTAGTGGTGGTGATTAGGTGATTTGGACCGTTGGATTTTGAATCATCCAACGGTTGTTGAGATTTAGATATTAATAGGTCCTTATATTCTTCGCAAATTTAAATTTGATCCTCATATTTTTATTTTTTAGGAATTTAGTCCTCCTATTTTTCAGATTTCAAAATTTAGATCTAAGTATTAACTTTGTTCATTTTGTTGGTGTTATATTTTGAAATTAAACAATACTTGGCAGTAATGTAAAATTTAACGAAATAATTTTAATAGTGTTAATAACTGAATTTAAATCTTGAAATTTGAAAAGTAAATATATTAAATTTTTAAAAATAAAAATAAAAACATTAAATTTCAAATTTATGACGTGTGAATTGCGAAAGAATTGAATGGCATAATACATATCATTTGTTTTATGCATAATTTATATTAAAAATTAAATTACATTTTATCTCTAAGTTAAATCAAATAATAAATTAATTTTTTTTATAATATACTTGACACATCTTTGATTTTTTTTTATCAACAATGTAAATAGTAAAAATTGATGAAAAAATAGTATAATTTGTTGAATTTGTTATATACTTGTTATAGATGAAATTAAAATGATTCAGGATCTAAGAAATTCCGTGTATTGTGTTTGTATAAATATTATTATAATGTGTTGGGGCATATTATTTCCTCTCAGATGATGAGCGGGTAAGGTGATGATAAGAAGGCGCTGCTTGCCACCTTCAAACCTTCATCATTACAATGCCATATGGGGGTTTCAAAATGTGCCCTGCCATTCACCCCAGATGTTTGAATAGGTCAAATATATTTTATTATATCCAAAAACACCATTAAACTCATTGCAATAATGAGATTATCAACTGAGTTAAAACTAAATAATAAAAAATTATTACTATATTATTTTTTTAAAGGATTAACTTATAATTTTATTATCAATAACCAAACTTTAACAAATTTGATAAGTTCTACAAACTACCCAAGTAATTCAAATAAGGAAAAGTCAACTCATCATACACTTTAACACAAGATCCAGAAATTCACAAATGTGCATCTTTGTACCTTAAAAACTATTCAATGAAATGAACACAAGTGACTTGACTTGATAATAATAGAACTCAAAGGTATAATTTGATGAAACTAAATATTTGAGACTTACTAATGGTTCCATCTTTTATCTGAAAAAGCTGTTGCAATTTAAGAAAACATCTGATTCAACAAGAAATCCATACTCAAAATGATGCTTTGATGCTTAAGGATTTCTATACAACACCCACAGAAATAGAAAAAGCAATGCAAAAAATGTGGTGAAAGTGAATGTAAAAGAAGTTTTGACCACAACAAAATCAAAATGTAAGAGATGGTTAGCTACTCAGCCATAAGTAAATTAACCCGCTTGCCACTAAGAATTTGATAGCTAAATCAAGTGTTTTGATACTACCAACATTTTCAACTAATACAACCTACCAAGATAATTGTATATAATAATATAATTTTCATAAAGAAAGGCATTTTAGAAGTTCATACCTTGAGCTATGAATGGCTTAACCTTTCTTTTCTACATCAACTTTCACCATACTATAAGCCATCATCAAGTAGTATTTTCATCTTCACGTGTTTCACCCACCCTGAATCGCTTCGTTGAACCGGTAGAAGCTTTAATTGGTGTAACAGCTAGTCATTTGAGGCGGTAACTAACAAGTGAGGGACCAAAAATGCTGTACTTTCCGGAACTGCTGAAGGCCGTTTCTGCGTCTGCTCGTCTTTTGAAAACCACTTTGGCTCGGGTGCTCTTTTTGAACACTTCAGCACCTGGTGAAACCAATGGCCCGTAATGGCTAAAGGTCTTATTAAGGTCTTCTACCGAAGGAACTGAATCGATGTCTGAAAAGTTCAGAATCAGTGCAGTTGGAGTTTGATCCTTCGTAAAACTTTCATCTGAGTCTGCTATCTGCTGCTTCTCTGTTTCTGTTCCAAGAATTTCACCTTCCACTGTATGTTTCGGTTCAGAATCCGTATTGACACTTGCTTGAACAGTTGGTTGTGTGTTTGGAGAAACCTCTGAGGTTTCATTGTCCTTGTCAACCGGTGATTGCTCTTCGGGAAGGCATCGGATTATCCTGTCAGAACAAGAAGAGTCTTTAATTGAGGCCAGCTCAGACCTTCCAGTAACTTTGGAACCGGTTGATTTCTCCCTCGTTATATCATCCGTTCCTTGATCTGAAGATTGTTCAGACATTTCAAAGCAGTTAAGATCCGTAGCAATTGAATTCCTCAGTTCTGTAAAGAAAGAAACTATAGGGGTCAAAAAATTATAACCTTTCAAGGGATCTGTGGCAGCCGAGCAAAGCTGTGAGTGAATCCCAGTAGGTGATGAAGCATCTGTCCGAGAAACCTTCCCAGGAGACTTGCCAGACATAGATTTTCCTTTCTTTTTGTTGTTAACTGCAGATTTTTGAGATTTCCCATCGCAATGCTTAAATAGTGGAGATGAAACCGTTGAACCATTGAGTAGACTTGCAACCCTAAGTATGCTAGCTCCAACCCTGAAAGTTTGCTTAGACTGCAAAGACTTATCACCAGACCCTGGTGACACATAACTTTTGTTCAGTTTCGATGCTGAGTCATCATGCAGAGTGTCAACGGCCTTTAGTTTTTTCACAGGGGAAGAAGAAGTTAACTTGTCACCAGCATTGTTATTCAATTTCCTTTTAACTTTCTGCAAACTCAACCGTCTTTCAGCTAAAAACTCCGACAAGCTTTTCTCCTTTTTGCACGAACCTGCAGGGATTTTATCTTGATTATCGGGCTTCTCTTTTTCAACCTTGGAACTAGGAACTTCAGTTTCCACTTCCTCAAAGAAAAGGATTTCTGCATCAGTCTCTAACAAGCCACCAACATTTAGAAACTCAGGTAGCTGGGAATAACCTTTCCAACGATGGAATGCCAATAATTGTGCCTGTGATGTTGTGAATTGCAGTCTATCAACCTCACTGTACAAAGGTGATAGGGCCAACGCTTTCATAGTCTCAACAAGTTCAGAAGGGTCAAAAGAAGCAGCGGTTGAGAATCGATCCCCACCAACTCTTCTACTAGATTCTTCCCGGATCCCAGCGTTAACAATTATCTCAGTTTTGACCTCAGCATATGCTTCCTTGGAAATGCAGGAACAGGCCAGACCAAACTCTACCCGTCTAGAAACCTCGTCCAAAGCACAATCCACAGCATTGTGAAACTCTTCCATATTGTTCTGCTTTTCCATACGCGAGAAATGAGGCCTAAACGGCTTGATCCGTGACTCTTCATTCCAAGCAAATGTCTGATCACCATAATACGCAATCAAATAACAGCCCTTTTTAAAATACTTCTTTGCCTTCGATGAGGCATCTGAATAATCAAATATTTGTCCTGGCCACCAAGGGTGACTCCTTACTTTACCCCACACTAAATCCGAGACACAAAATTCAGGTTCTTCTGGTTTTACACCTTCATCCTCATCCTCATCCGTGCTTGTACATTGATTCGAGTCTACCCCATCATTTAACACACTAGACCTATTTTCTGCATTTCGTTTCTTTTTGGTATCATCGTGTGCATCAATTTCCATATCCCGGCTTTCTAATCCACAAGAAGATCGATCGTTCAAACTCTCTTTCTGGTCCCCGCAAGGTAAAGAGTTTTCATGACTTAAATCTCGAGAATTCAGCCTCTCGTCACCAGAATGAGTAGCATCGTCAACAATTGAGATAGACCGAACACTAGTTCCCTCTAGCAACGAATCCCCACTACGACACATTCCAACATTAAGGTCTTCAGCTACCTCACTAGAAGATTTCACAGCCATTTCTTCAGCCACCACTGGTTTCTTATCTTCCACAGAGACACACTCACCATCTCCATTTCCTTTCAACTCTCCATCAACCTCCATCTTCGAAACCTCACCCGAGCCGAAAGCCACCTCTTCACCTAAAGACCCAATATCAGCTTCCAAATTCACCTCTTCATCTTTTACACTCTCAATTTTGCTTTCTTCCCCTGCCTCATTTACACTTTCTTTCAAACAAGTTCCAGAATCCCTAATATTTACATCATTATCCCCGTTTTCACGGTCAACCGAAACAGCATCACAGTTCAAGTCGATTTCGTCACTAACTTTTTGCGACATTAAAGCACCCTAAAAATCATAACAAAAAAAGAAAGAAAGAAAGAAAAGAAAACATCAAAAACTCTAAATTCACTAGAATAAAACAAACCTAGTAAATAGTTAAAAGAACAAAAAAAAGTACTAATATATGAAACTAATTAGCAATGAGATTAACGAAATTACTTGATTTTGGAGCAGCAGAGAAATGAAGTTGCCCTAATTCGAGAGTCAAATATGAATAAACCTGAGAAATTTGGGAAAAAAGGGTTTTTGGGATAGAGAGAGTAAAAAAAAAAGTGAGGGAAGTGGAATCGTGTCTGGTGTGTTAAACGGGATTTTCATTTTTCTTTTCTTTTCCTCTTTTGGTCTAATTTTGTTTTTTAGTCCCTCTACTATGTTGAAATTTGATATTTAATCTCTCTATTTTTTTTGGTTAACCTACATTAAAGATTATTAAATTATTAGTAACTTTATGTTTTGTTCACTCAACTTCAAAAAATTACAAAACGGTCACTGAATTATTCAAAAGTTTTCATTTAAATCACCAAATTTTTCGAAAGTTTTTATTTAAGTCTGGGTTGTTAACTTTTTTTTCTTATAAAGTCCGACTAGTGAGGATCCAAGCGATAATTCAACGATTAGTACGATGAATCAGTACCCATCGAGGAGTAGAAGAAGAACATACTTTAGATCCAAGTCAATTTGACAATCAATGTCGAAGATCAGAAAAGAAAGCTATTTGAATTTCGATTTGTAGTTTCATGATGTTGAAAACTATTTTATGAAAAAAAAAGTGAATTTGTAACGATCCAATAGTCAGGGGTGTCGGAAAGTATATTCCCGAAACTTCGTTTCCGTAAATCAGACTCGTAAATATTTTTAATAAATATTTACAAAGTTAGTTTTGTAGTTAATTAGGTTTCGGTTAAGCGAATTTACTTGAATTAAAAGTAATTAGATATAAGAACTAAATCGCATTTGAGTTAAAAGTTGAATTATAAATTAAAAATTAATTAAAGGGCCAGTGTAGTTATTATACCTATATATATATGTATAGTGGACGGCTTATGTTATAAAAATATGTTATAATTTTAAGAAATCTTAATTATTAAGTTAAATGTATAATAATAATAATAATTATTATTATTAGTATAATAAAACAAAGTAGGTATTAAAAGAAATAAAGAAAAAGAAATAGAAAGACATGCAAAATTAAGAAAGAAAAAGAGAAAGAAAGAAGAAAAGAGAGACCCACGGCCTAAGGGCTTCAAACTTTCAATTTTCAATTAGTTAGTCAATTTAGTTATTTTTTTGTAATTTTTATATTTTTAGAATCTCGGTGTTAAGTACTATCCGACTCATGTCAGAAATTTTAGCAATTATTAAGATTTTAAATGTTGTTAATGTTGAATAGTTTTAGTATTAGGGATTAAATTGATAGATTTTAATGCTAGAAATGGAAAAGGATTAAATTGTAGAACAAATTATAAATTTTGAGTAATAGGGACTAAATTGTAAAAAATTAAAAATTTAGGGGTTTAATTGAAAATAAGGAGTTAAATTTATTTTAAAGTGAAATTTGTATGAAATATAGAATTAAATGTAAAGAATAAAAAGTAGTCTCGGTTTAGAGACTAAATTAGAATTTAGGCTAATATTGAGTAAAAATTGAAATATTCAATATAAAATTGAATTGTGTTGTATTGATGAATTTTAATTATTTTAATTCTGTAGCTAATGTCGTACCAGAATCCTTGACTAAAAAGAGAAAGGTTAAAATCAACGTCGAATAGCTCGAAATTCATGGTTTGTATTTCTATCATTCGAACCTAGTTGTTAACTGTTGTAATTCGATTTAATGCATATGGTAAGTGTTTGATGTGAATATTTGACATTTTGATAGTTGATTGAAATGGGTTGAATTGGTATATAAATTATGAATATATTGATTATTAAATTGAAAAGAATTTATGTGCTAATGTGAAAATTGGATATTGATTATTATAGATTGAATATAATTCATGTGTATATGTGATTATATGAAAATTTTATATTGAATATTGGTTGTTTTTGAAACGTGAAATTAAACCCTATTAACTGTATCGGGCTAAGTCAGATATAAATGGCATGTTATAGGATAGGAAGAATTCAGGAATTTCTTCGACTTCGAGTCGATGAGGCACTGGGTGCCAATTTGCTTTGGTTTAACTGATGAGACACTGGGTGTCAATGTATATAGCGGTGGGTGCAGTTATTACTTCGAATTTATTTAATGAGGCATTGGGTGCCAAACTAGTGTGTTGGTTGGATTCATGTATCCGTCCGAGTCTGAGTCGTGTTAATAAGAGTAATTAAATAAAACAGTTCTATAATAGATATTGGATGACATTGTACGTGAATTGAAAATGGGATAGAGATTCGAAACATGAAAATGAGATATTTTGTGACTAAATGAGATACATGAGTTATGTACTCATGAATTGAGCATTGAATGGCTAATGCCAATGTATAAACAATTGTGGTTTGATATTTGAATAGCTATTTATATAGCAATTGTGTGAATTGGGACATTGTTAAGCAAATAAAAGATGTTAGCATGTGCAGTTTGAATATAGTACGAAATAATGTTGAAATGATGTGCTAATACGTATGAATTCAAAAAGGTTGACATATGATAGTTGTGATCTTAGTCATTAATATGTGTTTATATTTCAATTGTGCATTTTGTATTCTCTTGTCTTTAAATGTTCGGATTATAAAAATATCACTGAGTTTTACTCAGCGTATGATTTTGTTTTCCGTGCGCAGGTTAGATACTTCTTTTTTGATCGCCGATTTAGCATCCAGCAACGATCCCGAACTCAAATGTGGTGATGTTTTTCTTTTGTGTCGGCATGTACCTAGGACGTCTAGTTGATAGTTATTTAGTAGATGGATTGTAATAGTCTAATTTTCAATGGTGTCGAAAATAGTGGTTTGAGACCACTAAATCCGACGAGTGAGTTAAAAATTTTCATTATTTATTTATTTACGAGCCAAGTGTGATTTTAGAAAGATCTTTGAATTTGTGATGTGTGTTTTAGAAGGATTTATTAAGTAAAGTGGTTTCGAAAATGAGGTATCGAGACCTCGATTTAATAAATCGAGCCATAAATATTTTTATAAATATTTACGGAGTGTTATTAAGTTAGCATTAAAGTTTCGTTAGAAAATTTTAACGTTTTGATAGTTAATTAATTAAAAATGACTAAATTAAAAAAGGTGCAAAACTTGTTAATTAAAGAAATAATGATTAAATAGCTCAAGTAATAAATAAAGGAGGACTTAAAAGGAAAATTAGCCCAAATATGACAGCTTGGGCGGCATAGGCAGAGAAAAATCATAAAAGTAGGTGAAATAAGGGCAAAATTGGAAAATTGTAAAAATTTAACTTACAAATTGAAATTAAAAGAGAATTCTAGAGAATTTCTTCATATTTCTCAGCCAAAAACACCATCAAAGAACCCTTAAGAAGCTTATTTTCATATTTTGCTACATGTGAGTTCAATTCTTGTTCTTTTCTTGAAATTTTTGTGTTTTTAAGACTTTTACAATTAGGTCCAACTATCTATTTCATTAGTTTTTTATTTTATGGGTAATTTTGAAAGTTACCATTGATGAGTGCTAGATTTTCATGATGAATTAATATGGATTCAGGGCTTTAATTTTGTTATATGATGATTTTATAAAGTGAATTTGATAGATATTGATTTTAGGACTACATTGTGAAGAATTTAAGAATTAGGGTTTGCTATTAAATTTATATGTATCAAAGGCTGTAAGATAGACTAGAATACTTAGATAAATTGTCAATTAAAAAAATTAGCTCATTTGGTGGACTAATTAGTAAGGGACTAAATTGCAAAAATTGTAAAAATTAGGGTAATTGTATAATTTCAAAAATTAAAGGTTATTAATTGTGAAATGAATTGAAAAAAAAATACTAATGAACGAATAATTTTACATTATAGATCAAGAGCCCGTAGACAAACGTGAAAAAGGGAAAATAGCCGAATAATCCCTGGACTACTATAAATTCCACAATTTAACCCAGGTAAGTTCGTATGGTTAAATTTTAATGTTATTTGTTAAATTGATGAACAGTAATATTTATTTATTCATGTCATTTGTTGAAAATAAAATTTATTGTTAAAGTTATGAAATTAAAATGAGTGTTTGAAGTGAACAGAACGCGAGATTGAGTACAGTCGTTCAGTATAAATGAGGAATTGACGGTAAATTACTCAAGTAAATCGAGGTTCAGCATTTGTTGCGAACTTTTGTGTTTACTTTCCGTTTAGCTCTCATGAGCTTCAGTTAACTCATATATGTTTCAATTTAACCTTAATGGGTTTCTGTTTAATTCTTTTGAGCTTCTGTTCAACCATTACGTGTTTTCGTTTAGCTCTTTCGAGCTTATTTTTAACCCTTACGGGTTTCTGTTTAGCACTTATGTGCTTCTGTGCAGCCTTCGGCCTTTTGTATACGATGTACTCATATTTGTAAGACGTTCTCTGATTTGACAAGGGTTGGTAAATACCATATGGAATTAATATTTAAAGACTTAAACTTATCATTGATATTGAGCTCAAATAAGTGAATTCATCAATTGAAGTTGTGGTTGGCAGGAAATGTATATTGAATGATTTAATTAAATGAATTGTTATAGTATGTTCGGTAAGATTTATGTTTATATCCAACGAACTTACTGAGCATCATTAAGCTTACTTGTGTTGTTTAATGTTCGGAAATGTATATACTCGTATGCATGTAATTAGTAGTAGATTTTGGTAAATCAATGTAATAGGTTAAATTGGTGAGTTTAGGTAAATGAGTATTATGAGGTTATGTCATGTTTAAAATATGATTTTGGTTTGTGTTCATTGCTTGTTTGGGGCTTATTGATGTATTGAAATGTGGTGTATAGGTTAATATCAAATGGGTGAGAAAAGTGGCCTTAAAATGACCTATTTTTGTCCACACGGGTAGAGACACGGGCGTATGTCTCAACCGTGTGTGACACACGGCTTGACTCATGGGCGTGTCTTCTAACTATGTGAACCACACGGCCGGGCACACGGGCGTGTGTCCTTTGTTTTTAAGAAAGATTTTAAGATTTTACGAAAATTCTCTGAGTATCCGGTTTAGTCCCGATTTACTTCTAAGGTGTATATTGGGTCTCGAGGGCCCGTCTAAGGGACAATATGAGTATTATATGATTTATTCTTGATCTGTATAATAAAGGTTGTGAAATATCTGTACTTAATCTGTAAAGTCTGGTAATACTCCGTAACTCTATTTTGGTGACGGATAAGGGTTAGGGGTGTTACATGGATTGTAAATGAGGTTATAAGTGTAATGTTGGCTTGGTATTTATCTAAACATGTGTTTGTGTTTGAAGCCATAGTATGGTATGGAGAATTGAAGCAACGCTTGATATGTGCATGTGAATTTAAGTTAATGTTTTAGGTAGATATGAGCTAGGCCAAATTGATGGATTTTGGCATGTTTATAATTTTAATTTGAATGATGTATTGATGATATGTTTTGATGATATAAATGTGGTACCAATGAGGGTACATTGGTTAGGCACCTAGGATGATTGTTTTGACATGTTTTGAACGTGTTTGATCGTATTTTGAATAGGTTAAACGAACGATTTTTTAGTTACTTAATGCCCAAGCAAGTAGGAAATGGTAAACTTGTTGTTTAAGGCACATTTTAGGTCCACACGGCCAGACACATGGGCGTGCGAGGCCATTTCGAAGGGTACAAGGCCTGGCACACGGGCGTGTGGCTTGGCCGTGTGACCCAAGTCAGTGAGTTACACGGGCATAGACACGGTTGAGACACGACTATGTGTCTCTACTTCGAATGCCCACACGGCCAGACACACGGGCGTGTAACTTAGCCATGTGAGTCACACGGCCTGACCACACGGCCGTGTGAACCTTGCGGTTAAAATTTTTCTAACTTTTCCTAAAATTTTTAAATGTTCCCGATTTAGTCCCAAATTGTTTCTAAAGTGATTGTAAGCCCTAAAAGGCTTTAACAATGGACTCTATGCATGTTAATGATGAATTATATTATGATTTTTTTTAAAAATGCTTGAAAATGAATGATTTAGATTACGGTTATGTGGTAATACTCTGAAACCCTATTCTGGCGACGAATATAGGTTAGGGGTGTTACAGAACTGTAGAAGAGAAAGTAAAAGAGAGTTTTTAATTGGTGCAGATGGTGCGAATAGAGGAGACACATAACAACAAAAAACTTTCGAATAGTTTAGTGACTATTTTGTAGCTTTTTGAAATTAAGTAACCAAAATATAAACTTACTAATAATTTAGTGACCTTGAGTGCAGCTTGCCTTTTTTTTTAACGAAATCTCTATACTTTAATATGATATAGTTTTTGATATATAATATTATTAGTATGTCCAAATTGATAACATTGTTAACTGTTTCTATTAAATTAACATATTATTCTACTATTATTTGATCACACAATCAATATCACATAAAAATTCAATTATGTTCAACGAATAATAAATTTACATAACCCTAGTCATATAGTAGTTGCCTTCATTATTTGCGGCGTTTTCCAATCCAAAAATAGCACCAACAAACTCTTTTCCTTCTCCCCTTCTCGAATTTTTAAATAGTTTTTCTTAACAGTGATATTGAAAATCATGAAATTGAGGCTCACGTTTCAACAAAATCTAAACTCGATCTTAAAATACAGTCGTTTGATCGACCTTCAATTCCGACCGTGATTTCTTCTCAACCTTAACGATGTACTCATCATTCGAATTTTCTTATTGACTTTTGAATAATATCCTACGTTTTTTTATTGATTATTATTTTTTCTGGATTTAATTTTATTTCCTTAGAGATTGATTTTCTAGTAGGATTAAGTATTTCAAGATTTGAATTTCTTTGATATTGCGTACACTATTTTTAATGTTTTTAAAGATCGGATTTGTTTGGATGCTGAGAAAGTTTGAGAAAATGAGGAGATACAATTGGAAAGTAAATAATAGTATTTTAGTTGACTTCCTAAACAAAAATTGCTTTTTTGGAAAGTAAATAATATCCTGGGTATTTTAATTGACTTTTGGAGGAATTTTTTTTATTGTTTGGATCTCAGAAAATGACGGAAAATAAGGAGTTGACTTAAAAAAGTAAATAATATCCTGATATTTAATTGAGTATCATCATTTTCTTCTTTTGGGTTGGCTAGTGATTTAAAAATTTAAGAAGCAAAAAAAAAAAAAAACCTCCTACGTGTGAAAAGAATACATACCAGTGTTCAATTAGAGGTGTTCATGGATGGGGTTGGTTTCGGGCCAAGTTTTAACAAAATTTTAGGCCCAATTGTTAGGCCTGGATCCGACTCAAAAATGAGTCTAAATTTTTGCTCAAGTCTAGTCTGGATAAAAATACTAAAATTCGGGTCTGACCCATATTAATTTCTTTTAATTTTATTTTTTATATAAAAAATTAAAAAAAATATAATACACCAAATGCATTACAAATATTAAAATAAATGTTTTCCCAATAAATTGAAAATAAATTAAAAAAAGTCTTTATACTTAAATAACACTAAGATAAGTGCAACTTAACAAGCAAATGCCTCTAAAATAGTAGCAAAATTAACAATAAAATAAATGTTATACAATATCCAAACATTAACAACAAAATAGTGAAAAGGTAGCAAAACAGTGGCAAAAATTGGGAAAACTACAGTAAAACATGGAAAAAACAGTAGCAAAAACAACAGTTTTTTTTTTGAAAATTCGATCGGGCTGGGCCCAGGCCAAAAAGCTTTACCCGAGGCTTTGCCAGTTTTCTAAGTGGGCCTTATTTTTTTCCCAAACCCATTTTTCGAGCCTAGATTTTTGTTCAAGCTCTCCCATTTTTCAGACAAACTTCGCATGGACAACTCTATGTTCAATTAGAGAATTAATAGATGAGTGACAATAATCAATTTTTATAACATTAGTGATGAAATTAAAATTTTTCATAAATATGTGTTTGAATATTTAAGTTCGAGTTTCATTATACGTAATTGTCATATATATGTCTTCAGTTTCATCGTGAACTATTATCATACATGGGTTTTATTTAATTTAATTGATGACTTTTATTTTGGATTTTGATTCTACTTTGCAAGTATTTTAATTATATTATATTTATAAATTCAAAGAAAAGAAAAAATAAATATCAAATTTCAGTATAATAGTGGGACTAAAATCATAATAAATTAAAGAAATTAACAGCTAAAAGGCAGTGCCTTGTTGATGGCCAGAAAAGAGAGAAAGGCCTTATGTTTTGGCATAGCATATCTGCTGTTATTCATCGTTAATTGCTGATCTCTAGCTTCTTACTTAACTGCCCTTAATTGGCATCAGAGCCAGTAATTCCAGATTTTCTTTCACCAGAAAGACTATGATCTAGTAAGAAGAGAGCTTTAAATTAGAATCATGGAATCTTCTAAGTAATCCACTACAAAAGCCTCACTTTTATTACCAGAATCTCCTTTCCGCTCTCACTCTGCTCGAAAAATTTCCTCCCTCTATGAAGTTGAATATTTCACAGAGGAAGAAAAAATCCAGGCTACTAATATTCCTTTAGTAAATCCATACTCTGCTTACTAAAAACCTTCTTTTTCTCCTATAAAAAGTATAAAGTCCCTTATTACTACCAAAAGAAAAAATGTTAAAGAGTATGCGCAGTCCTCTAAATTTGACAAACACCTTATTTATGGAGGCCAAGAAGAACAATTTGTCACTTTAGAAATCCCTTCTCATTTTCCACAAGAATGGTGTCAACATGGATATTCTCACATCCATTTTGGAGCAGTCCGTTTGGCATTAAATTATCATGGAACTTCAGGGAAACCTGTAGTATCCAGAATTGCTCTGTTAGATTCCAGATACAAACGCTACCAGGATGCTTGTATTGGAACTGTAGAAGCAACTCTAAGCTCAGGAATGGCCATGGTAACCCTGTTTCCCAACTTTACTATGTCCTTACAAGATCCCAATCTGCTTGATGCTCTCAAGGTCCAGATTCAGATTATTGGAGCAGAGATGGTTGAATCGGCGGTAACTGCAACCCTGCACTATCAAATAGTGTATAGGGTCCAAGATCATGCCTTTAAGCTGACAAATCAAGGATCTGAATATTCTCTTTTGATCTCTGTAAACACAAAAGAAGATACCCACTGCATCCATGTGCCTAAAAAGATACCTAAACAAGAACTTTTAAAGCTCTTGCCAGAAAAGTGGGTGACTAATTACGAGCAGATCCACCAGCACAACCAGCCGATTAAATCCACTAGAAGTCAAATCATGACAAAAGCTGATGGGACTAGTGAAATCTGATTTGATCACAGTCACCTAAAACAGCTTTCAACACCTCCTGTCTTTACTACTCAAATGATGTTCCAGCCATTATCCACAGAAGAAGTAGTACCAGGACCAGAAGCAAAGTTAATCCAGAGCTTTCAACCAGATGGAAAGCCTCTGTATTATTTCAAAGACCCTTCAGGACACTGTCCGTGGGATATCAACTGTTCATGTGAAGGGTGCTGAAATGATGCTTTTGAAGAACTCGATGAAGACATCAAACGCACCAGAAAGAAGAAATCCAGCAAAAAATCAACACAATCAAATTTTTATGAAAGATGGATAAATGGAGATCCAGATATTGGCCCCTTAGGAGAAGATAACGGTAAATTTGTATACCTTGTGGACTATTTTGTAAAAAAGCCACAATCTCCTAAGATCCAAGATCTACCACAAAATCCTCCTCCATCATCTCCTTCAAAAATAGACCCTGACCAGAAATGGCTAGCTAAACCTTTAAAGCAGCCATGTTACAAAAGAATCAACAAATGGGTTCAGAAAAATAATCAGTTTATGACATGTAATCAGGAACACAAGTTGGAAGTTCCAACACCCTTTCAATCAATCCCACAAGTTCAGATGTACGCAGCAACTTCCTCTTATGATTAAGATTTTCCGCCGCTTGAAGAATTTACAAAAAATGAACATCTTCATGCGCCTAAAATCTCTTCAAAACTCCAAGTTGATGCAGAAGGAAGGCAAGTCAAAATTGCAGCAGCAGAAACCACTTTAAATTGGCAGACAGAAAATGCTGTAGCCCAGAATGCTGCAATCAAGAAGATTGATCATAAAGTAAGTCAGATTGATAATAAGGTTTCAAAGATCGAAAAAACGACAGATAAAAACTCTGAGATGATCAAAAACCTTATTAAGATCTTCTAGAAGATACTTAAAGAAGTTGCTCATGAGCCAGCTGCCCCAGGACAAGATTTCTTTTCTCACATTGCACAAAGAGAAAAAGAAATCCAAAACCTCAAAGAACAGATAAAATATCTGAAAGAAAATGGGAAGCTACCACCACCACAGCCATCAAGAAACGGGATTGAGCTTTTCCCGTCAGTCAGATAGACAGAAGGCCCTCGACATTTTGGGACACAACCACTTATCTTCCCTCCACCTGAGCCAAAGAAAAAAAGCTACAATTAGCGAATTATTGCAGCAGATCAAAGCTCAGAAAGCAAAAGAAAAGAAGGATGCTGCAAAAGAAAAAAGAAAGAAAGAAAAGGCTCGAGGCAAGAGACCGGTGGAAAAGCCAGATGATGATGAAGAAAGCCAATTCTCTTCACCTCCAACATCTCCTCCACCAAAACAGATATCCAAGTCTTTGATGGTGCAAAATAACACTGTAACACCCCTTACCCGAGACCGTTTCCGGAGTCGAGCACGAGGCATTACTTAGCTTATCTTACCAATTCGGAGCATAAAAACTAGGTTTGAAAATTTATTTCATTATTCGCAGCAAATCTGTCCAATCGCGCAGCAGTTACTAAATTAATTATACCTTGAGCTACAGAACTCGAAATTTAATTCCGTAAATTTTCCCTGAAACTAGACTCATATATCTACTCGTCATAAAATTTTTAGAATTTTTGGTTCAGAAAATTAGTACAGTTTATTAGTTAAAGTCTCCCCTGTTTCACCACCTGACTGCCCTGACCTCTAGTCACTAAAAATAAGTTTTCTCACTGTAGGATTTTCATATGAAGTTCTTACTTGTTTCTACAGAAAATAGACTCATTAAGAAATTTAAGCATGTAAATTTCAACTCATAACCATTTTTGTACAATTTGTAATTATTTTCCAAACTCAGAACAGGGGACTCCAAAAACAGTTCTGACCCTATCTTACTAAAATTCACATATCTTAAAATATAAATTTCTTTTTTCTACACCGTTATTTTTCCATGAAAATAGACTCAACAAGCTTTAATTCCATATATCATTCACCCTCTAATTCATTTTATACTATCTTGGGTGATTTTTCAAATTCACGTCACTGTGCTGCCTGAATTCTGTTTCTTTGCAAAATTTTATCCTTTCATGATTTCCATGCATAATTTATCACCTAATCTTTCATAACAACAAACACCTTCATCCTTAATCATTTTAATAACCATACATCATCAAATACTTACACATCACTCATTAGCAAAATCATCATTACAAACATACAAAATAACTAAATCCCTATACATGCCATAACTCAAACGTTTTTCGATATAAAATACCGAGCAGTTGTAGTTGATAGTGTGGCCGATCTCCGACTTCTTTAGGATCCTTGAAGTAGCTTTGCAATACTATAAGAGAAAGAGAAATAAAAGAAGTAAGCATAAAGCTTAGTAAGTTTACTAGCAAATAAATAACAATATTTAACTTAAATAATTAAACTCAATGTCTATATCTCTAGTTTACTCTTTAGTTAATCTCATACTAGTTCTCTTACTTGTTTACTTAGAATACTTGTGTGCATAACTTACTCAATCCTTGCTGCATCGTTGAACATCAATTGATAGTATAATAAGTTCTTAAGTCTTACAACTTACCCGAGCTTGCCATTTATGCTTTAAACTGAACTTTCATGAACATGATTCGTTTACAAGCCCGTTGAGCTACATTGGAATAATAAGGATACTCGGGTCTCTTCTGATAATAACATGCCAAAGCCATGTCCCAGACATGGTCTTACATGGGATGTTCTCGTGATGGTGCCCATGCCATGTCCCAGACATGGTCTTATAGGGGACCTCTCATCTCGGTGCCAACGCCATGTCCCAGACATGGTCTTACATGGGACCTCTCGTCTCGGTGCCCATGCCATGTCCCAGACATGGTCTTACAGGGGACCTCTCATGATCTTAAGGATGCCAATGCCATGTCCCAGACATGGTCTTACATGGGATCTCTTTACCCAAATGTCATGACATTCGTATCCAGTACCATCCTTATGTATCAACGGGACTTTTAAATTTTAATTCTCTATCATTTCATGCTTGGATCTTCATCAAATAAATTCATAAAATAAATTCATAATTGCTGGAAATTAACAGCATTAATAATAAATATTGGAATATTGCATTTATTTACCGTAAACTTACCTCGGTACCAATTATAGCCAAATTCACCAACTTAGTCTTCAACTTTATTCTTCCCTTTGTCTAACCTCGAGTTTCGTACTTCTTGATCTAAAATAGTAAATTTAACTTATTTAATAATCACATTCAACAAAACAGCCCTCGACTCTAACTTTTTCAAAATTACAATTTTGCCCCTAAACTTTTACATAATTACATTTTTGCCCCAAGGCTCGGAAATTAAACTTCATCTCTTAATCTTATGTTTTATAACATTCTGAACATTTTTCCCTTCTATGGAAACATCAAATTCCCACTCTAACATGTACTTATGAACATTAGGTATTTTTACCGATTATGTCGTTTTACTCGTTTTCACTTAAAATCGCTTAGCAAAAGTTGTTTAACATAATTTCTAGCTTCATATTCTATCATAAAACATCAAAATAAACACTTTTCACCTATGGGTATTTTTCCAAATATAAACCCTAGGTTAAATTATTGCTAGAATAAGCTAAATTAAGCTACCGGGATCTCAAAAACGTAAAGAACATTAAAAACGGGGCTTGGGATCACTTACTATGGAGCTTGGAAGCTTGAAAACCCTAACTATGGCTTCCCCCCTTGCTGATTTCGTTCATATGAAGAAGATGATGATTTTTGCCATCTTTTTCCCTTTTAATTCATTTTAATTACTAGATTACCAAATTGCCCCTAACTTAAAAATTTTCTATTTCACTTATCTCATGTCCATTTTTGTCTACCAAGTTACCAATGGTATAATTACCATATAAGGACCTCAAATTTAAAGTTTCATAACAATTGGACACCTCTAACATGTAGAACTCAACTTTTGCACTTTTTACAATTTAGTCCTTTTGACTAAATTGAGTGCCCAAACGTCGAAATTTTCGAACGAAATTTTCAAAAAATCATTTTGTAAAATTGTAGACCATAAAAATATAAGAAAGATAAAATTTTTCTCATCGAATTTGTGGTTCCGAAACCACTGTTCCGATAACCTCAAATTTGGGCCATTACAACTCTCCCACCCTTGTTAGGATTTTCGTCCTCGAAAATCTTACCAGTAAAGAGATTCGGGTATTGCTTCCTCATTGTCTCTTCCGGTTCCCATGTTGCTTCCTCAATCCCGTGCTTTTGCCATAGCACTTTCACCAGATTTACCTTTTTGTTTCTAAGCTCCTTTGTTTCTCGTGCTAATACTTTAACCGGTTCTTCATTATAAGTCATATCCGGCTGAATTTCTACTTCTGTTGGAGTAATAACATGTGAAGGATCTGATCGATACCGTCGTAGCATAGATACATGAAATACATTATGAATTTTGTCGAGTTCCGGTGGTAAAGCCAATCGGTAAGCAACTGGTCCAATTCTTTCTATAATCTCATATGGTCCGATAAATCTTGGACTCAATTTACCCTTTCGACCGAACCGGAGAACTTTCTTCCAAGGAGACACTTTTAAGAATACTTTATCACCCACCTGAAATTCAATCTCCCTTCGTTTAAGATCGGCGTATGACTTTTGACGATCGGAAGCTGCTTTTAAACTATCCCGAATCAGTCTTACTTTTTCTTCTGTTTCCCGAATCAAATCAACCCCGTGTATCTTCTTTTCACTGAGCTCTGTCCAATATAATGGTGTTCTACATTTTCTACCATACAAAGCTTCATACGGAGCCATTTTAATACTGGACTGATAACTGTTATTATAAGCAAATTCAATCAAAGGTAGATACCTTTCCCAATTACCTTGAAACTCTAATGCACAACATCGGAGCATATCTTCCAATACCTGAATTACACGCTCAGATTGGCCATCTGTCTGAGGATGAAATGCAGTACTGAAATACAACTGAGTACCCAAAGCTTCTTGCAATTTGTTCCAGCAACGAGACGTAAATCGGGGATCTCTGTCTGATATAATGGAGACTGGCACTCCATGTAGTCTAACAATCTCAGATATATACAATCCAGCCAATTTATCTAAAGAATAATCCATACATACTGGGATAAAGTGCGCGGACTTTGTCAATCGGTCGACAATTACCCAAATGGCATCTTTCTTCCTCGGAGATAACGGTAACCCAGATACAAAATCCATAGTGATTCTTTCCCATTTCCATTCCGGTATAGTGATTGGCTGAAGCAACCCCGAAGGTACCTGATGTTCAGCCTTAACCTGCTGACATACTAAACATCTTGATACAAACTCAGAGATATCACGTTTCATACCCGGCCACCAATACATATTTTTCAAGTCATTATACATTTTATTACCTCCCGGATGTACGGACATAATACCACTGTGTGCTTCGTGTAAAATCTTCTGTACAAGTTCTGAATTCTTCGGTACACATACTTTGCCTCTGAATAATAAACAACCATCAGTTCCAATCTGAAATTCTGAATCATTACCTGACTCACAATGCACCCGTTTAGCCTGTAATTTCTCATCATTCCTCTGAGCTTCACATATTTGTTGACGAAATGTCGATTTAGCTCTCAATTCAGCTATGATTGAACCATCATTAGACAGTGACAACAGGGTATTCATAGCTTGTAAAGCAAATAGAGATTTTCGGCTCAAAGCATCAGCTACCACGTTAGCCTTACCCGGATGGTAATCAATAACCAAATCATAATCCTTTATCAATTCAAGCCACCTGCGTTGTCTCAAATTCAAATCTTTCTGTGTCATCAAATATTTCAAGCTTTTGTGATCAGTATAAATATGACACTTTTCACCATACAAATAATGCCGCCATATTTTCAATGCAAATACAATAGCAGCTAACTCGAGATCATGTACCGGGTAGTTTCTTTCATGTGGCTTAAGTTGTCTTGAAGCATAGGCTATTACTTTATCTTCTTGCATCAAGACACAACCCAGACCATTTAATGATGCATCACTATAAATAATAAATTCCTTACCCGATTCAGGCTGTACCAACACAGGTGCTTTCGTTAACAACTCCTTCAACCGGTCGAAACTTTGCTGGCATTTTTCTGTCCATTCAAATTTAACATCTTTCTGTAATAAACGGGTCATTGGAGAAGCTATCATAGAAAATCCTTGTACAAATCTTCGATAATAACCAGCTAAACCCAAGAAACGTCTAACTTCAGATACATTCTTCGGTGGACTCCAATTGACAATAGCTGAAATTTTACTCGGATCTACCCTGATGCCTTCTGCGGATACAATATGTCCGAGAAAACCTACCTCTCGAAGCCAAAATTCACATTTACTGAATTTAGCATAAAGTTTCTTTTCTCGCAGAATTTGCAACACTATTTTCAAATGTTCTGCATGCTCAGTTTCATCCCGAGAATAAACTAAAATGTCATCAATAAAAACTACTACAAACCTATCTAGATACGGTCTGAATATCCGGTTCATCAAATCCATGAATACTGCAGGTGCATTAGTCAACCCAAACTGCATAACCAGAAACTCATAATGCCCATACCTGGTTCTGAAAGCTGTCTTTGGCACATCTGGCTCTTTTACCCGTAACTGATAATAACCCGATCGGAGATCAATCTTTGAAAATACTGTGGCACCTTTCAGTTGATCAAATAAGTCATCAATTCGAGGCAATGGGTACTTATTCTTTATAGTTACCTTATTAAGCTGCCGATAGTCAATACACAATCTCAAAGACCCGTCTTTCTTTTTCACAAACAGAACTGGAGCACCTCAAGGTGAATGACTCGGACGAACAAAACCTCTGTCAACAAGTTCCTGTAATTGTGCCTTTAACTCTTTTAATTCTGTAGGAGCCATACGATACGGAGCTATGGAAATTGGGGCAGTTCCCGGAATCAGATCTATAGAAAATTCCACTTCTCTTTCTGGTGGCAACCCTGGTAACTCCTCTGGAAATACATCAGAAAATTCACATACAACTGGCACTGCCTGTATCTTTGACTCAGATACCTTAGTATCCAACACATACGCCAAATAAACATCATACCCTTTTCTAACACACCTCTGAGCTGTCATAACTGAAATCATATCGGATAATCCCTTTGTCTGATTAGATTTAACCCAAAGTAATTCTCCATTCTGGCATTTCAACACAACATATTTTTGCCTACAGTTTACTACTGCATCATGCTGAGTTAACCAATCCATGCCCAATATCACATCAAACTCATCAAAAGGCAATAACATCAAGTCAACCGGGAAACAAATACCTTTTACCATCAGTGGACAATTTTTACAAACTTTATCCACTATCACAAACTGGCCCAGGGGGTTCGAGACTTTAACCATAAATTCAGTAGGTTCAACAGACAAATTTTTAACAAATGCTAATTTTGTGCATATATATGAATGTGTAGAGCCAGGATCAATTAATGCAATAACAGTAGTATCATAGAGAGAAAATGTACCCGCAATTACATCAGGAGAGGACGCCTCTTCACGAGCTCGAATAGCATATGATCTTGCAGGTGCTCTAACATCTGATCTAACCGCTGAATCTTTGAATGCACCCCTATTACTTGCCCCCACTCCTGGGTTTCTCTGCGGTCTACCTCTGGTAGGAGCATTACCTGATCTCGCACTCGTTATTTCTTCTCTTTTAGTTGTTTCAGGACAATCCCGAATAAAGTGATCGGATGCTCCACATCTGAAACAAACATTTTCACCTGCTCTACACTCTCCGGGGTGGCGTCTCCCACATTGAGGACATTCCGGTCTAGGAGGTCGAGTACTGCCAGTACTTGCAACTGTAGTGGTTTGAGCTCTAAAACCCTCGAATCTTCTACTTCTTCTTCAGCCAGAATATATATGTGGAAAATGTGATCCGCTAGAGAGCTCCCTAGGCCTCTTAGATGTAGACTGAAATGATTTACTCATTTGCCTCTTCTTTGTATCCTGCGCTCCAGCTTCAGCTTTGCTCTTCTCTTTTTCTTTTAACAAGTCTTCTACTTTACAAGCTCTTTCTACCAGAACAACAAACTCTCTGATTTCCAATACACCCACTGATAGTCGGATGTCATCATTAAGCCCATCTTCAAATCTCTTGCACATGTTGGCTTCGGTGGATACAAATTCCCGAGCATACTTACTAAGTCTGACAAATTCACGTTCATATTCAGTCACGGACATCTTACCTTGTTTTAGCTCAAGAAACTCCTTCCTTTTCTGCTCTGTAAATCTCTGGCTGATGTACTTCTTTCGAAACTCCTCCTGAAAGAAATCCCAAGTAACCCTCTCACTCGGTACGATAGACACGAGAGTCTTCCACCAATGATAAGCGGAATCTCTGAGAAGTGAGACCACACACTTCATACATTCTTCCGGTGTAAAAGATAATTCTTCAAAAACCCTGATGGTATTCTCAAGCCAGAATTCTGCTTTTTCTGCATCGTCATCTTTGGTAGCCCGAAATTCTTCAGCCCCTTGCTTCCTAATCTTATCAACAGGTGGTCTCTCCCTGATAAATATACCTGCAGCTGGGGAAGCTACATGGGGAACCTGTGAATCTTGAGGGGGTGGAGGTCTTACAGCCGGATTCGTACGAACGAACTCGGCAAACCAATCAGTCATGGCTTGGAAGAAGGCTTCTCTAGCTCCTCCTCCCTGTCTATCTGATGCAGGTCTTTCACTAACATTAACATCTGATGGCACCGTCCCTTCTGCGGGAATAGGCGCATTACTCTCTACTTCATCTGTACTAGCTCGTTCAGGATCCATAACTATAAAAGAAAACATTTTAAAATCGTCAGGAGTCGTCACACTATCAAAATATATAAGTATGGCATGTATAGGTAGACTCTTATTCTTACTGAGTATTTCCGAGAACCGACTAAACCTGCTCTGATACCAATAAAATGTAACACCCCTTACCCGAGACCGTTTCCGGAGTCGAGCACGAGGCATTACTTAGCTTATCTTACCAATTCGGAGCATAAAAACTAGGTTTGAAAATTTATTTCATTATTCGCAGCAAATCTGTCCAATCGCGCAGCAGTTACTAAATTAATTATAACTTGAGCTACAGAACTTGAAATTTAATTCCGTAAAATTTACCTGAAACTAGACTCATATATCTACTCGCCATAAAATTTTTAGAATTTTTGATTCAGTAAATTAGTACAGTTTATTAGTTAAAGTCTCCCCTGTTTCACCACCTGACTGCCCTGACCTCTAGTCACTAAAAATAAGTTTTCTCACTGTAGGATTTTCATATGAAGTTCTTACTTGTTTCTACAGAAAATAGACTCATTAAGAAATCTAAGCATGTAAATTTCAACTCATAACCATTTTTGTACAATTTGTAATTATTTTCTAAACTCAGAACAGGGGACTCCAAAAACAGTTCTGACCCTATCTTACTAAAATTCACATATCTTAAAATATAAATTTCCTTTTTCTACACCGTTATTTTTCCATGAAAATATACTCAACAAGCTTTAATTCCATATATCATTCACCCTCTAATTCATTTTATACTATCTTGGGTGATTTTTCAAATTCACGTCACTGTGCTGCCTGAATTCTGTTTCTTTGCAAAATTTTATCCTTTCATGATTTCCATGCATAATTTATCACCTAATCTTTCATAACAACAAACACCTTCATCCTTAATCATTTTAATAACCATACATCATCAAATACTTACACATCACTTATTAGCAAAATCATCATTACAAACATACAAAATAACTAAATCCCTATACATGCCATAACTCAAACGTTTTTCGATATAAAATACCGAGCAGTTGTAGTTGATAGTGTGGACGATCTCCGACTTCTTTAGGATCCTTGAAGTAGCTTTGCAATACTATAAGAGAAAGAGAAATAAAAGAAGTAAGCATAAAGCTTAGTAAGTTTACTAGCAAATAAATAACAATATTTAACTTAAATAATTAAACTCAATGTCTATATCTCTAGTTTACTCTTTAGTTAATCTCATACTAGTTCTCTTACTTGTTTACTTAGAATACTTGTGTGCATAACTTACTCAATCCTTGCTGCATCGTTGAACATCAATTGATAGTATAATAAGTTCTTAAGTCTTACAACTTACCCGAGCTTGCCATTTATGCTTTAAACTGAACTTTCATGAACATGATTCGTTTACAAGCCCGTTGAGCTACATTGGAATAATAAGGATACTCGGGTCTCTTCTGATAATAACATGCCAAAGCCATGTCCCAGACATGGTCTTACATGGGATGTTCTCGTGATGGTGCCCATGCCATGTCCCAGACATGGTCTTATAGGGGACCTCTCATCTCGGTGCCAACGCCATGTCCCAGACATGGTCTTACATGGGACCTCTCGTCTCGGTGCCTATGCCATGTCCCAGACATGGTCTTACAGGGGACCTCTCATGATCTTAAGGATGCCAATGCCATGTCCCAGACATGGTCTTACATGGGATCTCTTTACCCAAATGTCATGACATTCGTATCCAGTACCATCCTTATATATCAACGGGACTTTTAAATTTTAATTCTCTATCATTTCATGCTTGGATCATCATCAAATAAATTCATAAAATAAATTCATAATTGCTGGAAATTAACAGCATTAATAATAAATATTGGAATATTGCATTTATTTACCGTAAACTTACCTCGGTACCAATTATAGCCAAATTCACCAACTTAGTCTTCAACTTTATTCTTCCCTTTGTCTAACCTCGAGTTTCGTACTTCTTGATCTAAAATAGTAAATTTAACTTATTTAATAATCACATTCATCAAAACAGCCCTCGACTCTAACTTTTTCAAAATTACAATTTTGCCCCTAAACTTTTACATAATTACATTTTTGCCCCAAGGCTCGGAAATTAAACTTTATCTCTTATTCTTATGTTTTATAACATTCTGAACATTTTTCCCTTCTATGGCAACATCAAATTCCCACTCTAACATGTACTTATGAACATTAGGTATTTTTACTGATTATGTCGTTTTACTCGTTTTCACTTAAAATCGCTTAGCAAAAGTTGTTTAACATAATTTCTAGCTTCATATTCTATCATAAAACATCAAAATAAACACTTTTCACCTATGGGTATTTTTCCAAATATAAACCCTAGGTTAAATTATTGCTAGAATAAGCTAAATTAAGCTACCGGGATCTCAAAAACGTAAAGAACATTAAAAACGGGGCTTGGGATCACTTACTATGGAGCTTGGAAGCTTGAAAACCCTAACTATGGCTTCCCCCTTGCTGATTTCGTTCATATGAAGAAGATGATGATTTTTGCCATCTTTTTCCCTTTTAATTCATTTTAATTACTAGATTACCAAATTGCCCCTAACTTAAAAATTTTCTATTTCACTTATCTCATGTCCATTTTTGTCTACCAAGTTACCAATGGTATAATTACCATATAAGGACCTCAAATTTAAAGTTTCATAACAAGTGGACACCTCTAACATGTAGAACTCAACTTTTGCACTTTTTACAATTTAATCCTTTTGACTAAATTGAGTGCCCAAACGTCGAAATTTTCGAATGAAATTTTCAAAAAATCATTTTGTGAAACTGTAGACCATAAAAATATAAGAAAAATAAAATTTTTCTCATCGGATTTGTGGTTCCGAAACCACTGTTTCGATAACCTCAAATTTGGGCCATTACAAACACATCTCCTTCTAATCCTTTATCACAAATTTTAAGGGATTATAATAGAGAAATTTTGCCAAAAATATCTGTTGCTCGAAGGGAATCAGAAATGACTCTAGTTCCAGATTTTGATCCTATTTCAAATGAAGAAGATTCAGTATCTTTTTCAGGAACTGATGAATCAGAATCCATTGAGACCCAATCCAATCCTTTTTCACAAGAAGAAATTGATGATAACCAATCAAATCTGCCAGAAATGATGGCCACTCCAGGAGTAAAAGTAGAAGAACCATCAGATGAAGATATGACTGAAGCAGAACCATCAAATGCTAGAACAACTCCACATGTTTCTACAACAAAGATGGTTTTCACTCTAGATGATATTCCAATATCAAAATGGCCAGCAAGATTGCAAGAATTCCATTCATGGCTTGATACTAGAAGGCTTACAGAAGAAAGTCATTATAACATCCTGTCTGAATTTGTTTCAAGATTCACAGGAATGTTAAAAGACTGATGGAACTCAGTTACTCAAGCAGATCAATTACAGTTCTTGGTGTTAACAGATTTTTCACAAAACATAAGGATTATCCATAGTTACTTTATAGGTAATCCTGAAGATCTGTTAACTCTGAAGAGAATGGAGTTTTTCAAAAGGAAATGCTGTTCTTATCAGAAAAAAGATTTATCAAAACATTTTTATGTTATGATGAAGCTTTTTTATGCTCTTGGATCGGAGCCAAGCCTGAGGCAAGCAGTTGTTGCATCCCTTCCAGATCCTATTCAGGTCGCGATTAATCAGAATCTCTATAGGCAAAATAAAAACATTCTCAATCTAACCATGGGAGAAATTCAGCAAGAAACTTTTATTGCTCTTGAAGACATCTGCAACAGAAGAAAAGTTTTCAAAGATTATCTCCATAGAGACAAGAGGATAGACAAAGCCTGTACGGATTCACATTTGAAGATTAAATGCGGCAAAGAGGACAAATCATGTTATTGTCCAACAAAGAAAAAGAAGCATTTCAGAAAAGAAGAAGGAGCCAGAAGGCTAAAATCAAAGAAGAAATTCAAATGGAGATACCTCAAGAAAAGGAAAAGATTCTCCAAGAAAACCAAATCCACAAGATGCTACATCTGCAACAAAAAAGGTCACTTTGCAAAAGACTGTCCAAAGAACAAGAAAGGAGCAAAAATGATCAAACAAATCCAGCAGAAATCAGGAGTCAAGATAACGGATGAAGATGACATAGAGTCCTTATTCTCTATTAATGATGAGCCTAATGATCAATCAATATGTGCTATTCAAAGCTTTCTATTCAGTGATTCAGAATTCTCTTTATCAAATTCATCATTGATGATACAGCCCCAGAAAGATTGCTGTTCTCTCTCTACTCTTCCTCAAGAAGCATGCATGGAAGTCACAGCCCCCCATATTCCAGTTTCCATCTATACAAGTAAATACAGTAAACCTGTTACTGTAATTGCTTTTATTGATACTAGAGCAGCAGAATCCATTATGAATCCAGAAATTTTACCAAGAGAACATTGGGAGCCCCATACCAGATACTTCAGTTCAGCATCAGGAAAAGTCTTTTCAACAGACTTGAGAAGCAAACCCATCAAGATCCAGTTTTTTCCAACATGTTCCGTTATCACTACAGTTTTGGGATCAAAACTTCCGGGAAAAGATCTTATTGTTGGCTTTGATTAATATCTTAAAGCCAAACAATTAAGAATTCTTCCAGATGGAATAAGGTATAAACAAATGTTTAAACCCTATGTTCCAATTCCCAGATTATTTGCTATTGATGCTGACAAGATCCAAGAAGTTGTTGAAGAATTGAAGCAAAGAACGTGTGCAGAATCTCATTCAGATTTTCTAAAAAAATGCAATCATCCTTTATGGAAAAATTCAACATTCTTCATCAAACTTCCTTTCAAAAAGAATGAAGATATAAATCCTACAAAAGCCAGTCATGTCGGGATGAATCGAGACCATCTCAAATTAGCTGAACAAGAATGCCAACAGCTACAAGCAGAAGGATTGATAGAAGCCTCAGATTCACAATGGGCATGTGAAGCGTTCTATGTCAACAAAAGATCTGAGCAAGCTCGTGGGAAACTCAGATTGGTAATTAATTACCAGCCTCTCAATCATTTTCTCCAAGATGATAAATTCCCTTTACCCAACAAAAATTGCCTATTCTCTAGTCTTGCGAAAGCCCAGGTATTTTCAAAGTTTGATCTTAAGGCAGGATTTTGGCAGTTGGGTATAGAACCTAAAGACAGGCCCAAATAGGTTTCTGTATACCAAATAAGCATTTCCAATGGACTGTGATGCCCTTTAGACTCAAAACAGCCCCTTCAAAGTTTCAAAAGGCCATGATCAGAATCTTCCAACCCATCATGGATCAAGCCTTAATCTACATTGATGACATCCTTCTCTATAGCCCTGATGAGCAAGATCATGCACTTCTTCTCAATAAATTCAAGCAGATTATTCTTGATCTTGGGATAATGCTTTCAGAAAGAAAGATGCAAATCAACAAGTAAGAGATTGAATTTCTTGAGATGATCATCAAAGATGGAAGGTACCAGCCATGTCCAAATATTACAGAAGAATTGAAGAAATTTCCTGATAAAAATCTCTCCCAAAAGCAAGTCCAACAATTTCTCGGGATAGTTAATTATCTTAGGGATTTTGTTCCCAAGATAGCTAAGTTAACAAATCCTTTGAGGAAAATGCTCAAAAAAGATCCACCTCCTTGGAAATCCAAACAGACAAAAGTTGTCCAGCAGATCAAAGAAAAAACAAGTCATCTGCCACCATTACAGATCCCATCTGGTGACAAAAGAATTTTACAAATTGATGCAAGTGATAAGTATTGGGGAGCTATTCTCTTTGAAGAAAAACATGGAAAGAGAAAACTTTGTGGATACAAAAGTGGAAGATTCATAGATGCAGAAATCCATTATCACTCCACCTTCAAGGAAATCCTTGCTGTAAAATATGGAATTACTAAATTCCAATTTCATCTGACAGGATATTATTTCCTTGTTGAAATGGATATGTCATCCTTCCCAAAGATGCTAAAGTTTAAACAGAAAGAAATTCCTCATTCCAAGCTTCTCAGATGGGCAGAATGGTTTTCCAGATTCTCTTTTGATGTTATTCACATTAAAGGGAAAGACAATGTTCTTGCAGATATTCTCACCAGGTTACCCGAAGCTGCTGAAAAACCCACTCAGATCCAAACCCCAAAACCTATTGAAGTTTTCATGTTTCAACCTCCTTCTTCCTCAAAAGGAAAAAAGAAACAATCCCAACAGCCACCCTCACATTTTTCTCTTCCTTGTAAACCAAATTCTCATCCAGAACACCCTCCAGAAGTTTTAAGCTTAATCTTAGAGAAAAAATTCCATAAAGAAGCCATGAACATGATGCTATCTTATCAGTTAGATGTCTTTAGGAATTTTGGAGGATTATTTCTTAAACCTTTAAGACTTCACCCTGATTATCCATTCATAAACCCAATTAAGTTCCAATTTGGTGAGTTCCCTGAAGAATTGAAATGGATTTTTTGGTATCTAACTCATCTCTTTCATATAGGGATTGAGTTTTTCCTGCCTGATCTCCAACACTTCTTAACAATGGCAGCCCGCAATGAAGAAGCCCCTGAGATGAAAAACTTAGCCACCTTTTTAAAATGGTTCTATCCTTTAGACTACTGGGTAGATATGCTCATGTTTGAATTCTACAAAAATACTCGTGTCCAATGGATAGTAATCATCTTTTATAAACCTCAATACTTCATGCAAAATGGATCAGCCACACAGTTAGCCTCTCTTCCTAGTTCCTGGATCCATAAAACATATGTTTAAGAGGTTTATGAGAATCCTTTTGATCTCAAGAAGCTACAAAAATATTTGTGTCAGATCAATAAGATTATTCCTTCAGAAATATGGCCCTCGGGAGAGTCATCAGCACCATGGGATGTTCAAAAGAATCCACCGACACCTTATCAAAACCAGTTGAAAGAAGCTCTGAATAAATATTGGTTCAACATACCAGATCCAAAAGAATGGTCTCAAGATTATCCCATGCATTGCAGCCAGATAATCCAAGACACACATATCTGCGAGGATATACATGAAGAGGGACCAAGTGAAAAAGGACCAAGTGTTTCAAAAACTCCACTTCCCAGAAGCAATAATGATGATGTGATACCACCAGATGACCTGGAAAGAAGGATTGAAAAGCTGGAGCTTAAGTGTTATAGAGCTCGTGAAACGAAAAGACATAAAGTGGAAGAATTCAATATCACCTCTGATATTGATACAGATTATGACACAGATACAGATGATCAATAATAGATAAGTTAATGTAAAAGCAGATTCCTCCTTATTTGCTTATGTCCTTTATGTATGAGTCATGTCCTTTATGTTTGTAAAAGCAGATTCCTCCTTATCTACTTATGTCCTTTATGTATGAGTCATGTCCTTTATGTTTGTAAAAGCAGATTCCTCCTTATCTGCTTACTTATACTTTTCCACTCTATATAAGCACGGGGAAGTCTCAGATGTAAAAATAAGAACTACCTTTGAAATAAACCCCAGTCGAGTTTTATAAACCCATGGCTTTCTAAACCCATTTCATCTCTTCTTACCTGAAAATAGAATTTCTATGGAAGAAAATCTCTCATAAGTTTAAGAGTATGCTCTGTGCTTGCCATACTTATGGATCCTGCACATCAGAAATTGAACATGATACAAGATATTGTTAAGTCCAGTTGAGTTTGAAGAAGGAGTTCAGTGATTAAAGAGATTAACAACTAAAAGGCAGTGCCTTGTTGATGGCCAGAAAAGAGAGAAAGGCCTTATGTTTTGGCATAGCATATCTGCTGTTATTCATCGTTAATTGCTGATCTCTAGCTTCTTACTTAACTGCCCTTAACAAGAGCTTATATGGTTAAAGCAAAATTTATGGTTATTGAATGGCTAAAATATTTGGGAGTTCTTCGGATTAGATCAAATTAGTCTCTCTATTATTGAATGAATTAATTTAGTCTCTATATTTTTAGAAAGAACCAAATAAGTCTAGATTATAACTGAGCTAATATTTACTGTAGAAAAAATATCTTGAAATTTATTTTTTTCAGTCGCAATTCAATTCCAAACAAAATATTTCATTTACAGAACCATAAAAACTTTTAAAATATTAACTACGTTAAACAATTAATGATATTTTTTAACAATATAATGTTAGCTCTGTTCCAGTTTGGCCTTATTTGATTCTTTTTAATAGTACATGGACTAAATTGATCCATTTAATAGTGGATGGACTAATTTGGTTAGGTCCTTATAATAAAGGAAATTTAAGGTACATTCACCGTTATCGAATCTATATTTATTGTAGGCCTCAATAAAATAATGACACTTCAATAAAATAGGGGTCCCTTTGGATAGGCAATGCGTTTATCTACAATTAGTGTAAAAATAATGATGATGGTGAGATTAAATACTATAGCGATGTTACCATTAATGTGGTGAGAGCATCCACTATCAAAATAGCGCACTAGATTGACAATAATCTTTTAAATATTGATGCCCAAATAGCATACACCTTTGATACTTCCTCCTCCATACAAGGTTTTGCTTTTGCATGCAAGCAGTGCCATGAGCAATTGGAACTGCAATTGTATTTGCCTACTTCAACCTCAAGTCTCAACATTTTGAAGCATTTTTGGCTTGATATGCCTGAGCGCTCTATAGTGATAACGTTGATTCACTTTCTTGTCACTATGAATATCATTGTTATTTATGGTTTTGACAAAAGTAAAATAAAATGATTAACTTGTTCTACTTACAAAATGCACTCTCAATTCTAATTTCTATAGAACAATTTAAGTGTTAAAATCTCGATGCATAAAGCATATCGGACTTGCTACCATAAAGAATCAAACGCAATCTCCATCCCCATGAAAGCACAACAAATGGAACATCAAGAATATCCTAATAAAGTCTAGGATATTTTAGAGATATTCAAGATAAGTCTTCAATTCATTTGATCGAGTCTCTTTAATTTAGGGTTTTAATTTATTTGATCTAATTCGATCCAATCCGCAAGAAATCGTTGCTTCACATGATTAATCTTCAAAGACGGGTTAACACACTTTCAAAATATTAGTTATGGTCATGGTCTAAAAATTAATTTTGAGAAAATAATTAATTTTTTATTATTTATAATTAAAAAATTAAACATAATTTCTTTTAAAAGAAATGAATGATTCGTAAATAATTGCTTCACAAAATTAAATTAAATTAAATTAAATTACATCACTGCTTACGTTTTTCCTCTACAATTTCTCTGGTCATCAAGGGGTGTGCACAAAAATATCTAAACATCTATTCAGAAAAATTATAAAAAAAAATATTATCTTTCAATTTGGTCCAATCAAATGTCATTGAAGGTTTAACCAAATTTCCTACACAAGCCATGCTAATTGATGTAAGTATATTTTATTTTTATGGGATGAATTTTAAAATTAAACATAAATTTTAGTTTAATGTGTAATTTTATATAATTTTATACATAAAATTTTAATTTAATTTTTTATAAATTATCTATATATAATTATTGATATAATATCATTTTATGTATATATATTGCATATATATAATTATATTTACCCAATTTAAAAATAAATCAAGATATTTCTTTCTTTAAATATATATAATTAAATTAAAATTAAAGTTCATGTGTGTAATTGTATCAAATCAAATTATACATTAAATAAAAAATCACGTATAATTTTGAGATTTATTTTTATTAAAAAAATATATGTATTTTAAATATTTTTTGAAGATAGCATTTTTATGTACATGTTGGGATAAAAATAAGTGAAGAGTCGAAGAAAGATAAGTTAACATGTCGTTATCATACTTTTTGTATCAACCAATAGATACCTTTCGTGTCGAAATCAATATCAAATAATTTAAGTTGTGCTTTACCTTAATCAATATTGGCTTGTTTTAGTACTTATTCATGCATACTAGACCTGTCCATGGGCCGGGCCGGGCCCGAAAAATTTTTGGCCCGCCTCCTAGGCCTGGCCTAAAATATGGGCCTGAAATTTTGCCCAAGCCCAGCCCGAGAAAAATATCATAAGCCCGAGCCCGGTTCGGCCCGGCCCATTTTTAAAATAAATATTAAAAAATTATTTTAAAAATAAAAAATTTATTTTAAAAGTATTTTAAAATTAAAAATTAAAAAATAAAAATAAAAAATATATATTTATTATATTCGGGCCGGGCCGGGCCAAAAAAGTGATGCCGGAGGCCCGGCCTGTTTTTTAAACGGGCTTTGTTTGTTTGCCCAAGCCCATATTTCGGGCCTATATTTTTATCCGAACCCTTCCATATTTCGGGCGGGCCTTCGGGCCGGGCCGGACCGCCCGACCCATGGACAGGTCTAATGCATACTAACTATTAGTAAATTATTAGTAGTTTACGTTTTGATTATTTAATTTTAAAAGGTTATAAAATGATAATTGAATTTCTCGAAAGTTTTCATTTAATGAGTAGAAGAACATGCTTAGATCCAAATCGATCTGACAGACAATTTTGGAGATCAGAGAAGAAAGCTGTTTAGATTTTGATTCGTAGATTCATAATATTCAAAAGTATTTTATGAAAAAAAAACTGAACTGTAAAAGAGAAGATGAATGAAAGTTTTCAATTAGTGTAGATAGTGCGAACAAAGAAGGACATACAAGTACAATAACGATTTTAAGAGCCCAGTGACTTAAATGAATGCTTTTAAATAATTCAATGACTATTTTATAAATTTACTAATAATTTAGTGACATTAAGTGCAACTTAAATGATATAATTTTATAATTACATTTGAAAAAACATTTGCATGCATATATAATATCTATTTTATTAAAAAAAGAGAGTCTAATTTACGTGTATATATTCTTGCCTAACTCAACATCGAGAAAGTATTGTATGAAATTGGGATATTATACATTTTCAAGAGTTTTATATCACATCAACAATTTCATTCTGAATTTCAAAATTTTCATTTAGGTTCGATTTTTTTCATGATAAAAATATTAAAATTTAAGATAAAAATACTTAATGGACATAAAACTATTAAAAAAGATACAAATAACGTGGCGTTACTATCTCATTCAATCTTTTCTCCTCGAGATCTATCTTGTAAACTTAAAACTTCACCTTGTTAATACAAAGCGATTTCCGAGTAATCATAGTATCAAACATGGCGAGTTCTTCAAATACCCTTGCTGAGGTGCTGTTGTCAAGGCGAGTTCAAGAAATGGTCGTCAATGGCGAACAACCTGTATCACTTTACATTTGTAGAGATGAAAAAGATGCTCAAAATGCTCCAATTTCCCCGTTAGCTCCAATCCCTATTATCGACCTTAGTCTCCTCTCATCATCAAGCACTGAAGAAGAATTGCAGAAGCTGAAATCAGCACTATGCTGTTGGGGTTGCTTTCAGGTTTGGAATTCAACACTGTAAACCCAGTTCTCTTTTCTTCTTTTAGAGCTAAAAGTTGCATTTTACTCCATTCTATTTAAAAAAAATGGATAAATTATTCATATACGTTAGATAAAAGAGTAAATTAGTCATTTTATTAAAAATTCTATTCATTTTCGTGGTTAAAAATTGGTTCCTATACGTCAATATATGGTACAAGTGATACGTCACGAGTTTTGTTTGATTATTATGTCATTTACGTTAGTTTTTAACAAAAAAAAGTTAATTACTCTTTAATTTAATATATATAAATTAGTTTACCTATTTTTTAAATAAAAAAACAAAACGTAATCTAACTCGTAATAAGTGATATCGGTGGTACTTCTATCATCTTTTAATCACTATCCACTAGTAAGGTTGCATATGTATGTATGTATGTATGTATGTAATAGGTGGTTAATTTGTTTCAGGCTATAAATCATGGGATACCAAGTTCATTTCTTGATGAGATTCAGCAAGTGACGAGGGAATTCTTTCGACAGTCAATGGAAGAGAAGAAGAAATACAGCAAAGGAGTAGTGGAAGAGATGGAAGGGTATGGAGGTGATCCTTCACCTGAACAAGGTCAATTCCTTGACTGGCAAGATCGTTTGCTTCTCACGGTTTACCCTCATGATTTAAGGGTCCCCAAGTTTTGGCCTCAAAACCCTCAATCATTCAGGTGAGTTACCTTGGAGCAAAACTAGGAAATCGATATTGGGTCAAAATAAAAATTTGAAACTTTGGAGGGGTCAAAAAGTAAACATTATGTTGAAAATGGCTTAAATTGAAGGGTATTGAAATTCTTGTACCTTTCCCCTTTCATTCAATTTGAGTAGTCCTATGCATAACATGAGTTTTTCAATGGTTCTTCACTATGAGAGACAGTTAGAATCATTGTTGTATGATATTTTCTGTTTGCACTGTCTACACTAATTAATAGTTATCTTTTTCCTTCTTTTCTTCAATTCAGTTTTTTTTTACGAAACAACTTTAAATCATAAATCTACGAACCAAAATCTAACAACTTTCTTCTCCAATCTTCTATATTGATTGTCAAATCAACTTGGATCTAATGTATGTTATTCTACTCGTCAATAAGTATTAGTGTACCGTACTGATTGTCAAATTGTCACTAGAAGCTTGCTAGCCAAATTTTTAAAAAAACTTAACTGTCAAGTGATTTTGGTTCAATGACTTAAACAAAAACTTTCAAATAGTTTAGTGACTATTTTGTATCTTTTTGACCAAAACGTAAACTTACTAATAATATAGTGATATTGTATATAATTTTCCTTTTACTGAAATGATTGTCTTAGACTATTTTATGTACTTTGATCACGGACTTTTATGCGCAACCATAACGGGCTTCATGATTGTGAAGATGTGACTAACCCACCATTCTTTATTGCAGCGAAATTTTAGAAAATTACACATGCAAGATGAGGATGGTGACCAAGCTTGTTTCAAAATCCATGGCTAAGTCATTGCATTTAGAGGAAAACTGTTTCTTGGAACAATTTGGTGAAGGAGCAACATTGCAAGCAAGGTTCAACCATTACCCATGTTGTCAAAGGCCTGACATGGTTCTTGGCTTAAAACCTCATTCAGATGGCACAGGTTACACCATCATCTTGCAAGATATTGAAGGCCTTCAAATCCTCCAAAATCAACAATGGCTTACTGTTCCCACCGTACCAAATGCCCTCTTCATCCTCATGGGTGATCAAATGGAGGTATACGTACATAAATACACAACTACGGTGATAAAAATATAATGTAAGCCTTTGTATTAAAAGTTAGATTGTGTTTGACTTGATCTCTCTATTCTAAAAATGGGCAAATTAATCTCTGTACATTAAATCAAAGAGCAAATCGGACATTCTGTTAAAAAATTTATCCATATCTACTATTAAAAACTGGTCATTGTATGTTAAAATGACGTGCACATAGCATGTCACATGTATATTTATGGTTATTCTATTAGCAATGCGGTTTTGAACAATAGATATGGATGAAAATTTTAACACAAATGATCAATTTGCTCTTTAATTTAACATATAATAATTAATTTGTCCATTTTTAAATAAATTGACCAAAATATAATCTGATTCCTAGTACAATGTCATCTATGATACTTTTACTTTATTATAATATAAGAAATAAACACGAACAAGATAATTATTATGATTTTTTTGGAGAATATTTTTCGTAACTATTGTACTTTTTATATTCGAAATTTGTGACAGATAATGACAAATGGGATATTCAAGAGCCCGGTTCACAGGGTAATAACAAACAAAGAGAAAGTGAGGACATCAATTGCAGTTTTCTACACACCAGAGAAAAACAAAGAGATTGGACCCCAAGATGGTCTAGTGAATGAGGACAGACCAAGACTTTTCAAGCATGTTAAAGATTATGAAATCATACATTGGGAGCATTACCAAAGAGGTATGAGAGCTCTCCATGCTGCACAAGTTTAAAATAATTGGTTGGTTTTACGGTTTATGTGTGAGGTTCGTAGTTATCTTCTTAATAATATCGTTTTCAAGGTTTAAATTCGTGTTTTAAATAACTGTATATATTAATGGGAATTTGGTTAAGTTTGGGGTCAAAATAATAAATGATTGGGTTGAAAAAAAAATGTAATAAATATGTGTGGTGAAGGAAAATATATGTAATTAATATATGTTTGTATGTAATTAGGGCTAATTTAATTAAAGTGTTATTAAAAAATATTGTGAAAAGTTAAAATGTTTGTTTTAGATACGATGTTATAAAGATAATTTAAAAAATATTTAAATTTATTAATATCGAAATTTAAATAATTTTAAGGAATTAATATAATTTTTTTTGTAAAATCTATTTTTGATACATGAATCATATTTTAGATATTATAATAGTGTATAAACATAACTCTTGTAAATTAATAAAAAATCGTGAGTGATGAAATAATTAATACGAACATGTCGTATTACCATTTTAGTATTAACAAATATCAACTTAGATTATAATATAAACATAATAAAATAATTTATGGTAATTCATTGTTAATATTATGATACTAGTTTTCTGATCCGTGCGATGTATAAGCCGGTTGGGTTAAATAATTATTATCATTGTTCGGTTTACAAAATATAATTTTTTTAGTAATTATTGAAAAAATTAAAAATTGTTATTTTTAACAAAAAATTGTATTTAAACACTTAAAAAAATTAATAATAATTAAAAATGAAGAAAAAATATTTAAAAAAATGTAATGAAAAATTGGTTATGAATTCAAAAATAACAAAATCTTTTATTTTGTTGTATTTATTTATTTATTATTTTGTATGGGTACAAAATAATATAAGTTTTTTTCAATTATATGTCATTGGCTGAATTGATTTGACTTTCATCTTTCAATTCAATCGGTTCAATCAAACGATCTGTTATAAATAATATTAGCAGACAACATTGGTTAATACCAAAATAATAGTAATATAACATTATAGTAATAATAATAATGATAGAAAAAATACTTTGGGTTTAAATAAGCTATTCTATCAATTATGAATTTTTTCCTTAATTTTTGTAAGAATTATATTTATATGTTATTTTAGTATCGGTAAATTATACTTATACTCACCTAATTATTGGTAAGTTTTTTCTTTTGGTCACTCAACTATAAAAAGTTATAAAATGATCATTCAATTATTCAATTTCTTTTTTCTTTGGTAACCAGTTATTATATGACTAATGGAAAGATGACATGTCAGCTTTTAAAATTGGAATAATAGCCAATTTAACCCTAAACATTTATCGTGTCAATTAGGCTTGATTAAAAAATAATTAATCCTCAACGTTTACAAATTATTTTATTTTTTTAATTTTTTCTTTTCTTTGTATCATTTCACCTAAAAAGCTTAAAAAAAAGCAAATCTATAAACTAAATTTGATCGAAAATATACTAAAAATGAAACCACCTAAAAAATCTAAGATAATAATTTTTATTTTTTCTCATTCTTTTAAAATTAACCATTAATGTCACAAATAAAAGTAAAACGATAAAAAAAGAGAGACCGAATTACATAATATGTAAATGTTGAGAGTTAAATTATTTTTTATAATTAAGACTAAATTGATACAATGTATAAATTTTAAAGGTTAAAATTACTATTATGCCACTCTTAAAAACTACTATTTCATCCTTCCGTTGGTATAAGTAATTTAAGGGTTAATGACCATAAAAGAAAAATTCAAATAGTTGAATGACAAAAAAAAATACTTTAAAAAAATATTACAAACAATTTATATTAATTACTTTAAAAAAATTCAAAATTTATATTCAACAATTTTAAATATAATTTAAAATAACTTATTTTTTACTTTTCAAAATACCTTTTGATATAAATGCTAAACTTTTTCTTTTTTCTTTCACAACAATCTTCAAAAGTTTTATTTTCCAAACCATAACTTTTCAAAAAGTAACCCAATAAAAATTCTAAACTAATCCTTAGTCCTTACCCTATCCTCCAATTTTTTTCCACAATAAGAAATCATATAATTCCATACAAAAGAGATACGTAAAAGAGTAGAAATCAACAATCACCAAATTTGGCAACAATAACATTGTCCAAAGAGTAGAAATCAACAATCACATAAATAAACTTTGTACATTGTATTTGAACCTTAAATTGTTCAGTTATAAATATATGATTAACATAAACTACCAAGTTCCCTAAACAATGTCATTAATAACACAATATTATGTCCTCTCCAAGAGCTCAAATCTACAATAACACCCTCTTAACATTTACACCATTTCTTTCACACAACTCAATCTACTCCAAACATACTGATATTAACAGCTTACATGTGAAGGATGATCTGAACCATCCAAAATGTCAGTTTTTCACACCTGTTTCTTCCACCATTGAAACATGATAATGAGATTTAGATGATGAAATTGGCTCAAGTAGGATTTGGTCTCGTTCTCAGTGTCTGGCATCAGAAGCCATCATATGGGCTTGTGACTACAAAAGTTTGAGAGATATTAGAACCGGACTGACCAACCAAATCTTATTTCTTCTTAAAATTTAAACATCATCGAGTAATATCATTAAGTCTTTGCTTGGTAGGGTGAAAAGAACATTGAAAAGACAGAAAATTGAAAGATATAAGCATTATATATATATATCTTTTCACTAGAGTGCTTGGTAGAAAAGATGGAAAAATGAAAATTTTAACAAATGTATAATGTTTACTTATATCTCTCTCATTTTGTCTCTTGCCATTCCAATTTAAAATGATTTGTTTTTATGGATTATGATGGAAAATACTTGTCTTTCTTATTTTCTTTACTCTCATTTTTCTTTCTTATCAAGTAAGCTCAAAATTTATTTTACTTCAACTTTTCCACTCTCATCTTTTGGTCCTTCCCTCTTTTCACTCAACCAAGCACACCATAAAGCAAAATTGATGGAAGATGATGCATCACAACAACAATAAATCATCACGGGTAGTTTGGAAATAAATGTAGTAGTAGTACAATACTCAAATAGCTATTAAACTCTGTGAAGATACTTTCTGAGGTTTCATTGACAGACTAATGTTCTTAGGTTATTTATTATTATCAGGTTAAGCGACAAGCATTCAGCAAATAAAAAAGGTTCACCACTTGTACTTTGAAAGGCTAGGTTATGATTGTTAACAAGCATAAGCTGCCATATGAGATACCAAAACCAAACAAAAAGGGGATGGATAACCACAAGCTGCCATATGTAAGGAGTCACTAGTGTGTTTATGCATTAATAGGTTCTGCAGCATAAAAAGAGGGACGGAGAGAGAGAGAGATTACCTGAGATTGAGAATTCCCATAATAAACACCTTGCGAGAACGAACCTTGATGAACAAGCTGTGAGAATTATTTACCAGAAGATGGAATAAGATGTCAAAGCTTCTCTAGTTTACCAGAAAGATAAAGAAAAAGATGGCATAATTTGTGTAGGGACTACCTTATTTTTAAGAAAGGAACAAAAGATGTGCAATGCATGAGTGAGGACCAAAACTTAAATGAATGCAGGAGAAATCTCAAACGAAAAAAAAAAAAACACCTTACACCCTACCTGGGCATTTGGACCTGGTTGGACATCTTTCTTAGCAAATGTATCTCCACCTTTAACCGAACCCTTTGTATCACCCTACCAAACAACATAGTTTGAAAAACAAAGCCATATCAGAGAGGCAGCTTAGAGGAGACAAATATGAGGCAATATAATATTTAATAATTAGCAACTTGATTTGTAGAGAAAAGCATTAACTCACCTCCATCTGCAGTGACCCAAATTGACCATGAAAATAACCACACATACACACCAAAAAACAAAATCAGTTCAATACAACTTAATAAAAAAATTAGCTATCAAAACCAATATAGAAGTCAGAGAATACACAATTATTTAAAACCAGAGGGCCCCTTTGGTTTCAGAGAAAAAAAAAATGAAATCTCATATGTCACCATCCATAAGCCAAATTTCTTTGCCATTATTTTCACATGGACAATTACCTATATAAATTTCTTTTTGTTCATTCACTATTACCTATATACTTGTCAAATACCCATTAAGTTTTTACGAAGTCATTTGATTCTGCCTCTAACATATAGGATGATAATAAGTTTTACTTTAGATTAAAGGGTCACAAATAAACATCCAAAATAACCATAAGGGGAAAAATGGATCAAATGACAAAGAACAGTTTTTAGATAATTACCTCTCTATATTTGGTAAGGTAAATCTTAAGCGGATCGATGTAATCTTCAAACCCTAAAGTTGCCATAGCCCAGAGAAGATCGTCCCCGTTAATTGTCTTCCTCTTCTCCTTCTGGCACTTGTCGCTGGCTCTGCACATCAATTTCATGCCCAATTTTACAATTAAAAATAAATAAATTTCATATGATGAAATTAACAAAGTTCAGCTAAAACAGTTAATAAAAAGCCAAAATTAATAAAAAAATGAAAAACAAAAGAAAGAAAGAAAATAAGCTAAAGAATCGAACTCGCTAGTGATGAAGCTGATGAACTCCGAAACGCACTCTTGTACGGTCTCCTTAGCATCTTTAGCGATCTTAGCGTTAGCAGGGAGAGCTTTCTTCATGATACGGCTAATGTTAGCGATAGGGAGAAACCTCTCTTGTTCTCGCACGTTGGATCTCGGGCTTTGCTCGCCGCCGCTCTCATGACTTCCACCGCCACCTGGACTCGCCGGAACCGGTGCCGACGTCGCCATGTAAAGAATCCTAACTCATCCAATAAATCATCGAAAATCATAATAAATATTAATTAAAATAAAAATATCTCTAATTTTCTAAACATGAATGATAAACCCTAGGAAGAAAAAAAAAGGAGAAAATTACCAGAAAGTGGGGAAAAAATTGAAATTGATTAAAACGAAAAATGGAAAAGGGCGGGAGTGAAAGAGATTGGATTTTCAAGGGAAAATCGGACGCTGGAGAAGAAAGGAAAAAGACAAGTCGACTCAGATCAGATCTGATGAGCCAACCAGGTTTTATCAACACCGTTCGTTGAGTTTTCCCTTTTTATTATTTATTTTGTTTTAAAAATATAATATATTGAAGGTGTTCCGTTATGAGAGGCACGGTTTTTATGTGCTACTCTGCTCTCTTATTTGACCACTTGTTCGGTGATTTTCACTCTGTCAAAAAGAACCTAAACGCCGTCGTTCATAAATAATATCTTTTTCTTACATTAATATTTAAATTTATGGGTAAATTACAACCAAAGCTGTTAAATTATTAGTAAGTTTACATTTCCATGGCTTAACTTTAAAAAATTACAAAATAGTCACAAAATTATTCGAATGTTTTCTTTTAAATCACTAGATTGTTAAGTTCTTTTTTTTAAGTACGGGTAACGAGTTTCGAGCGACAATTTGATGATCAATATGATGGAACAAAACCCATCGATGAGTAAAAAAAATCTTAGATCCAAGCTGATCTAATGGTCAGTATCGAAGATCAGAGAAGAAAGTTGTTTGGATTTTGATTCGTAGATTGGTGACGTTCAAAATTGTTTCTTGAAAAAAACTAAACTATAGAAGATGGAGAAAGTCAGTAACTTAAATGAAAATTTTTAAATAGTTTAATGATAATTTTGTAACTTTTTGAAGTTAAATGATCAAAATGTAAACTTACTAATAGTTCAGTAACTTTAATATAGTTTACCCTAAATTTATTTTAGGTAAACTTTGATGCTTAAATTACTATTCTATTAGTTTACTCCAAATATTTCACGTCATTAAAAGAAAGCAAGCTGTACATTCAACCTATAATAATGCTATGACTTATTTTTATTCATGTCATTTAATTAATGAATTAGTGTCTCGGGTTAATTAGATACTAATTCAGTTGAGTAAAAATTATATACATCAAAACTTGTAAATTGGTATTTAAACTATATCGTTTTCTCGTTATAATACCTAAATATTTTTTAGTCATAAATGCTGCTTAAATTACTTTTTTTCTCAGATTAGTACTTCTGTTAGTTCAATCGTTAAATCTATTTTTTAAAGTATCCAATTAAAAATTATCATGCGATAAAAAGGACAAAAAATTTATTTTCCTTTTTACTTTATATTTTCTTTCTTTTTTCTTCTTCTCACTTGGACTTCTTTTGGGTTTCATGATTTTTATTAAGGGTTTTAGAATCAGATCAACGATTAAACCGATCAGGCCACCGACTTTCGATTTGATCGATTCGTCCGATTTAATTAACTAAATTATTAAAAAGTCATAAAAAAATAAAAAAAACATTTACAAAATAGAGAAAAACCGGTTCAATTAATTTTTTTAGCTTGATTCAATTGATCTGTATCGATTATCTCTGGACCAGTACTCAAGTCAATTCTTAGTTCAACCGGTTCGACCGATTGGCCAATCAATCAAATCCGATTCTGAAACACTGATTTTATTTGACGAAAGAGCTATTAGGTACCATTTGTGACAAAACAAAGTTTAAGTACTATTAGATACCATTTGTGACCAAGAAAACTCATCTATAAGTTGTAAGGGACGTCTTATGGACCGTCATATTGTTATTTTTCTTATAAAAACAATAAGATAGGATTATGTTATTAAAATATAAAGATTAAATCGTAATATTTTTCACAATAAAATAATTAAAATCATAATTAGATGTCAACCAACGAGAACTTTCCTTGAAATGAAATTTTAGTTAATACCAAATTCTCATTTTGATCCTTAGACAACCCTATATCCTCCAATACCTTCAGCCCTATATCCTAATGTACCTAAGATCTATTTCTTCTAATCATGGGGTAAGGAGATGTGATGGTGCACCAACAATGGTGGACATGGCAATGTGATGTTATTGTCATAATTCATCTTTCAAGTAAAGAGATGGCTACTTCACAGCTTGTGATCACAAATTTTGACGAGTCACCAATCGAATATATACTTTTTTATATCATATTTTTTAATGGGTAAGGTTTAGTCAATGTGATTAAATTATTAGTAAATTTACGTTTTAGACACTAAATTATTTATAAGTTTTTATTTAAGTCAATGAACTATTAGAAAGTTTTTATTTAAGTCACTGAATTGTTAAATTTCTTTTTAAAGTCCAACTAGTGATGTTCAAGCAACAATTCGACGATCAAAATGGTTGAACGATACCCATTGATGAGTAGCAGAGCTTACCTTAAATCCTAATTGATTTGATAGTAAGTGTTAGAGAATAGGGGTGAGCCTTTGATCAAATCAAGTGAAAAAATTTCGAGTTAATTGAGTTAACGAGTCTTATTTTATCATCCTAACTTGATTTGAAATGTTTTCAAATCGAGTCAAGTGAAATGAAATTCGAGTCGAGTAAAATAGTTTGAGTTATATTAAAAACCTAAACATGTTAATTAAAATCTTGTTGCAGTAAACTAATTCCATATTTTAGCACATAAATTTGAAACCATATATATTAAAAAATAATAAGATAAGCTTGAATAATTAATTAATTTATTTAGGTCCCAAAATTATTATTTTAGAAATTTTTTAAAATTTTAAGTATCTTTATATATTCTTTAGATTTTTTTTAAAATTTTATAATATTTTAAAAATATAAATGTTAAAATTTTTATAAATATTTTAAGTTTTAAAAATTATTTTGAATTATTTTGTAATTTTTGTTGAGAGAGAGACTAATTTGCTCATTTTCAAAATTGACAAGGACCAAAGGGGTATTTACACCAATATGTTATTAGAAACATTCGAATTATTTGAGTTATTCGAATTGTAAAATTCAACTCGACTTGAATTCAAAACTCGAATTACTTATTCAAGTTGGCTCAAACAACTCGATTCGGTTAAATCAAAATTTAATTTTTATTTTTATTTTTTCGAATCGAGTTTTGTTCACTCCACCAGAGATTAAAGAAGAAAGTTATTTGGATTTTGGTTTGTAGATTTGTGACGTTCAAAGTTGTTTCATAAAAACTTTCGAATAGTTCAATAACCACCTTGTAACCTTTTGAAGTTGGATGATCAAAACGTAAACACGCTAATAATACTCTTATTTAATAAAGTAAATATGGCTAAAGGACATTTTTCACCATAAAATATATAATTAAAATTTATCCACCAAATAATTTATTACAAGATCCCTAAATGATAAATCTAGAAAGAGATTATTCTAAATAGAAAAGTTAAAACCAAAATCATGATAAAAAAATATCTAAAACGACATTAAGATCCTAAAAAGTATTCTTAATCAATCCTAGGAATTTTTTCTTTCGAGCATTTGCTTGAACCAATATGCCGAGAGTTTGGGATATCTCTTGAGATCATTGTGATCAACATATACCAGACCAAATCTTGAGGTATATCCTAATAGCCATTCAAAATTGTCTAGAATTGACCAAGCAAAGTAGCCACTAACATTAGCTCCATCATCCATAGCTCTTTTCAATTCCTTCAAGTAGCTTCTATAAAAGCTTACTCTATTAATATCATATAACGATTCAGGAAATGTGAGATTGCCGGGATCATCCATTCCTGTCATTAATTAACAACACAAAATAATAATTAGGTACACTTGCTTTAAAGAAATAAAAATTGTACAACAACAAAAAAAAAAGATTAGAGTTGAAATAATTGTTGTCTCACCATTTTCGGAGAGAATTATATTAGGGCTTCCATAACGTTTTTTTACATATGTTATTGCTTTGTACATACCCCATGGAACTTCATATAACCATTCAGAGTGGGCCTGCATTTCTTGTAAATTAGGCACTTCAGCTAGAATTGACATGATTAAGAATATTATAGATTGAAAATGCCGTCAATTTTTCATTTTTAAGATAAACATCTTAAATTTTCCACCAAAGTCAAAATTGAGCATAATACTTTTTATATGTTAATTTATGTTTTGTAAAAAGCATTAATAGATTGAAAAAGTTGATGATATAATTGCACAATAATTACCCGGCGACCGATTGGCACACCATTGCGTTCATCTGTTAAATTAAAACGTAAATTAATTAGTTCATAGTATGGAAATAATAATAATAAATTGATGGAAAAAAGAGATGATGAAATTACAAGCAAAACCGGCATTCCAATCTTGTTGGTAACCAGTCACATTAGATGGAGGTTGATGCGGTTCGTATATGTAGTACGAAGTATAATGGTTCAGACAAAGAACATCAAATGAGTTTTTCACTTTCTCCACTTCACTTTTGGTGAATTTTGGAAGCCTTTCTCTTACAATTTTCTGCATTGTCCTTGGATATTTTCCATAAATTAGAGGGTGCAAAAACCTACAAAATCAAATTCACAAAAAGTTGGAGACTATACTTCAATAACAATATGTTTTGGATATGAATTTTTGAAAGAAAATGAAGTTAATGTTGGTATATTTTCGGTCTTTTGGTTGAGAAATGTTTCATTTATTATATTTTCTAAAACATATAAGCATTTCTATTGGATGATTAATTTGTCTATTCATCAGAGATTTTACCATCCAATATGAAAGTCTCTTGCTCGCTGTGCAGCATAATTGTCAGCTTTAGATCTTGTTAGAGGTTCGTACCAAACAAAATCCAAGAAAATACCTATTCTTCCATTTTGTTTAGCCTGAAAAGAGATCTCATCAAATTCATTCAAATAAGTATATTAAACATCTACGTAAAATAGGAAAACAACAATTTCTAGACAATTACTTGATATTTTTCACGATATCTTTTAACGGCTTCAGCATGACTTAAAATCAAATGATGTGCTGCAATATAAGGCTCGGTGGCAGAGTTTCCATCAGTGCAATTTCCAAATTTCTTTGAACATCTATTAGGAGGGTTGATGCCATTGTCAAAACCAAGAGCAGCAACCACTCTCGGTTCATTGAAAGTCATCCAAGTCTTTACTCTATCACCAAATGTCTTGAAACAAAACTCTGCATAATCAGCAAAATCCTGGCTACAAAATTCAAATTATAGAAAAATTATTTTCCAATTTAAGCAAAATTTCTCGAATATTAGCTTTTCTCTTTGAAAAATATTGATTGTTTTTGGACTTACATAACTTGTCTGTCCAGCAAACCTAAATATTTTTCCTGAAGTGCTAGTGGCAAATCGTAGTGATACAAATTTGCGTGTGGAGTGATTCCTGCGTTCATGCCACATGTTACAAATTTCACACGTGCATAATTATAATTCTTTTATATATCATTTGTTTGGTCCAAATTCGTATTTTCTTTTATCAAGCCATTGAAAATATTATATTAAGTATGCTCAACTTGTGTATGTATTTGTAAATATACGTACCTTTTCTAGCAAATAGTCAATCAATCTATTATAGTAGTCAACTCCTTTCCAGTTTACCTCTCCTGTCCCATCTACAAGTATGATTTTTTAATAATTAGTCTTAAAATGTATATGATAATTATTTCAAATTAGTTTATTATTGATATAATCGAAACAAATAGCTTATATACTTGGAAAAATTCTCGACCACGAGATTGAAAATCGATAGGCATCAAAATTTAACATCTGCATCAAATCAACATCTTCCTGCAAACAAGAAGGAAGACAATAGGTAGTGATGAAATTGGGAACATGGGGAGCTTCACACAGGAATAAGAAAGTGGATGTTTTTCTTGAAATGTAATGTGAAATAAAAAAGAAAAAAGATACCTTATAGCGATGATATTGATCAATAGAAACTTCACCAGTCTCATTATTTGCAATATGTCCTGTTTCAAGTCAGATCGAATCATTTAGCATTAGAATAAAAAAACATAGCCACAGAGAAGAAAAAGAAAAAGAGAAACCATTTCATTTAACCTGGAGTTTTAACAAATGCATCCCATATGCTAGGCCCTCTACCATCTTCGCTAGCCATTCCTTCCACTTGGTATGCTGATGCTGCTGTTCCAAATAAGAATCCGTCTGGAAAACTTTCTCTACTCAAGCCTCCAGTGTCAAAACGTTGCTGTAAATTGGAATTTGCACATAAAATTGTGCTAAAAAAAGTGAAAGATAGTAAAATCACTAAAGGCTTCATGGTCGTTAGGGCTTGGTTTTCTTAATGAATTAAAAACCTTGTTTTCCATCCCTATTTATAGAGAGGTGTGGGATGAAATTTTTGATGCCAAATGATTTTTTTATAATATAATATTTTGAAATCAAATATAAAAAAATCAAATCTTTTAAACAATATTTTATTAGTTAAGAGAATCTATATGAAATTTGAATAAGATGAAATAGTAAAATAAATTCCAATTTATAATGAAAACAGAAAAATTTATGGTAACCACTAATAAAATTTTTTACTAGGACTTAATTTATTCTCTCAGATTCACTTTTTCCCTTAATTTATATTTCTAATTTTATAAAGAAAATGTTTAAGAAATGAACATAAGACATAAAACAATTCTCTTTACAAGTTTAACAAAATCAAAACAAATTAGAAACCATTGTAGTTTCATCTCAAACAAATTTGAATAAAAACGAACTTTGATCAAATATACAAATCTCTAACTCAACGAGATTGCCTTAGACATTTTTGAATAATTTGACATATTCACAAATTTGTATGCATTATTAGAAAATCACGCGAAAAATATATTATTCGAATCATATATTATTTGGTTCATTCTTCCAATCTTTTATTTGTTACAACACTATGATAAACTCGATGAAATTGAGACCTATTCTTCCATTTTGTTTAGCCTGAAAAGAGACCTCATTAAATTCATTCAAATACGTATATTAGACATCTACGTAAATATGTAAAAACAACAATTTCTAGACAATTACTTGATATTTTTCATGATATCTTTTAATAGTTTCAGCATGAATTAAAATTAATGATGTGCTGCAATATAAGGCTCGGTGGTAGAGATTCTATCAGTGCAATTTCTAAATTTCTTTGAACATCTATTAGGAGGGTTGATGCCATTGTCAAAACCAAAAGCAGCAACCACTCTCGGTTCATTGAAAGCTATCCAAGTCTTTACTCTATCATCAAATGTCTTGAAACAAAACTATGCATAATCAGCAAAATCCTGGCTACAAAATTCAAATCATAGTAAAATTATTTTCCAATTTAAGCAAAATTTCTCAAATATTAGTTTCTTTCTTTGAAAAATATTAATTGTTTTTGGACTTACATAACTTGTCTGTCCAGCAAATCCAAATATTTTTCCTGAAGTGCTAGTGACAAATCGTAGTAATACAAATTCGCATGTGGAGTGATTCCTGCGTTCATGCCACATGTTACAAATTTCACGTGTGCATAATTATAATTCTTTTATATATCATTTGTTTGGTCCAAATTCGTATTTATCTGTATATGTATGTATCTGTGTATAATTATAATTCTTTTATATATCATTTGTTTGGTCCAAATTCTTTTATAATTAACTATGCTCAACATGTGTATGTATCTGTATATATACGTACCTTTTGCGATAGGGGTGAAGTTGATATTGCTATCCAAGTTTACCACGAGATTTTGGAGAAGGCACCTTTTAACCCCTCTCCGGTGACGTATGCGCACTTGACCAAGGGCTTGATCGATGCTGGGAGGATAGGGTAAGCTGTGGATCTGCTGAGGGAGATGTTGAATAAAGGGCACGGTGCCGACTCTTTGGTTTTCAACAACCTTATATCAGGGTTTTTGAATTTGGGGAATTTGGACAAAGCCAATGAGTTGTTTGATGAGTTGAAAGAGCGTTATTTGGTTTATGACGGGGTTGTCAATGCTACGTTTATGGAATGGTGGTTTAATCGGGGAAAAGATAAGGAGGCCATGGAGTCGTATAAGTCGTTGTTGGATAGGAAATTTAAGATGCCTCCTCCCACTTGTAATACACTTTTGGAGGTTTTGCTCAAACATGGGAAGACCAAAGTGTTGAATATTGGCAATATCCCACATTAGGAAAAGATAGAAATGGAGGGGGTTTGGTTTGTTATATATAGAACCCCTCCCCCTTTGGTTGTATTATCCCAAAATCTTCTCCTTTGTAATATTTCTAGAGGAAATATTGATTTGGTAGTGTCCGAGGACGTAAGCTAAATTGGCCGAACCTCGTTAAATCTCTGGTATTTTATTTCTTATTTGTTTGCTTTTATTTAATAGCTTTATGTTGGTTATATTTATTTAGTTATTATTGCTATAAATATCTAAGTGAGTTCTGTCTAGTTGTTGGGTTTTAAGCGGGACCATTGTGACCCCTCCAATTTAACTGGGAATTTTCTTAGTATAATTGTTGGCATAATAATTATCTAAATATTTCTGATAATATTGTTATTAATATTATCGTCGCTTCCGCAACAATTGGTATCCGAGCCAAGGTTTTGTAGTATGCTCTGTGTTTGCAGCTTAGTCTGATCTTACACATCAGAAACATTTCCTAAAGCTTGTGGGTATTCTGCATTTGGTGGCTATTAAGTAGAAGCTATGGCAAAAATGACAGAAGAAAAACCATCCATATCAACAACTTCCACTTCGTACATTTTGCCGAGGATTGGAACTGCAAATACAAGATTTGTAGTGGAAATTTTTGATGGAACAGGTCATTTCGGCATGTGGCAAAGTGAGCTTCTAGATGCCCTCTTTCAACAGGGTCTAGATATTGCCATTGAGGAAGAAAAACCAGAAGGGGTTGATGATAAAGAATGGAAGACCATCAACCGATTGGCATGTGGTACAATTCGATCATGTCTTTCCAGAGAGCAGAAGTATACATTCAGTAAAGAGACTTCTGCAAGTAAATTGTGGAAAGCATTGGAGGAGAAATTTCTGAAGAAGAACAGTCAAAATAAGTTACATATGAAGAAAAGACTGTTTCGTTTCAGTTATGTTCCTGGTACCACGATGAACGAGCACATTACCAATTTTAATCAGCTGGTGGCTGATTTGTTGAATTTGGATGTGACTTTTGAAGACGAAGACTTGGCGTTAATGTTGTTGGGATCGCTTCCTGAGGAGTTTGAGTACCTTGAAACTACTCTACTTCATGGAAAATCGGAAGTAACTTTCAATGAAGTAACTGCTGCATTGTATAGCTATGAACTACGCCGAAAGGATAAGTTGAAAGGTTCAGGTGAAGCAGCAGTGGAAGCATTGGTAACAAGAGGTCGTCAGCAAAGTCAGTCTAAGGGGAAGAGAAGAAAGTCCAAAGGTCGAGCTGTTGCCAAAGATGAATGTTCTTTTTGCAAAGAAAAAGGACATTGGAAGAAAGATTGTCCAAAATTGAAGAAAAAAGGGAAGACTCCGCAAGATGCAAATGTTGCAGAATGCAATAGTGAAGCAGAGTCAGACTTTTCTCTTAGTATGACATCTTCAACATTATATGCAGATGAGTGGATCATGGATTCTGGTTGTTCCTATCATATGTGTCCCATTCGGGAATGGTTCTTTGAATTTCAAAAACTAGATGAAGGGGTTGTTTACATGGGTAATGATAACACATGTAAAATAGCCGGGATAGGTTCAATTAAACTGAGGAGTCATGATGGATCTACTAGAATTTTGCGGGATGTACGATATGTCCCAAAGTTGAAGAAGAATCTCATCTCTTTGGGGTCGTTAGAATCTAAAGGCCTAGTTGTGACAATACGAGATGGAGTTCTTAAAGCAACTTCAGGAGCATTGGTGATGTTGAAAGGCATAAGAAAGAACAATCTGTATTACTACCAAGGTAGTACAGTGGTCGGGACAACAGCAGCAGCAATTACGAGTACCAAGAAGGACGCTGAGGCAACACAACTGTGGCATATGCGTTTGGGCCATGCTGGTGAAAAATCCTTGCAAACTCTAGCCAAGCAAGGATTTTTGAAAGGTACAAAGACTTGCAAACTTGAATTTTGCGAGCATTGTGTTCTGGGAAAACAACGAAGGGTGAAATTTGGCACTGGGATTCACAATACTAAAGGTATTCTGGATTATGTGCATTCTGATGTATGGGGACCGTCCAAGACTCCATCACTTGGAGGAAGACGTTATTTTGTCACCTTTATTGATGATTTTTCCAGACGAGTTTGGGTGTTTCCTATGAAGAACAAAGATGAGGTGCTTGAAGTTTTCCTTAAGTGGAAAACTAAAGTTGAAAATCAGACAGGAAGGAAGATTAAGGTTCTCCGATCAGACAACGGTGGAGAATATAAAAGCGATCCTTTCCTGAAGATATGCCAAGATTGTGGCATAGTAAGGCACTTCACCGTAGGTGGAACACCGCAACAGAATGGGGTGGCAGAGCGTATGAATCGAACGCTTGTGGAGAAAGTTCGATGTATGTTATCTAATGCTGGATTAGATAGAAAGTTTTGGACTGAGGTTGTGACGTACGCTCAACATCTCATCAATCATTTGCCATCATCTGCTATAAATGGCAAGACTCCTTTGGAGAAATGGTATGGAAAACCTGCTACTGATTATGACACCTTGCGCATTTTTGGTTCTATTGCATATTATCATGTGAAAGAATCAAAGTTAGATCCAAGAGCAAAGAAGGCTCTATTCATGGGCTTCAATACTGGTGTTAAGGGATATCATTTGTGGTGTCTAGAGGCAAAGAAGACGATAATCAGTAGGGATGTTACCTTTCATGAATCTGCCATGTTGAATAAGGTAAATCCAGAAGGAGTGAGTAGTACTTCGCAGCAGGTGGAGTGTACTCCGCAGCAGGTGGAGTTTGAGCAGAGTGTGGTAATTCCAGCAAAAGGTACCACTAGTGATTCTTCATTGGCAGATGCAGAGTCAGATGAGGAAGAGGTTTCTACCCAAGAACCTCAACAGCAATCAGAGCCAATTGCAGTCAGAAGGCAGAGACGAGAAATTCAGAAACCTGCTCGTTTCACTGACATGGTAGCTTATGCACTTCCAGTTGTTGATAATATTCCATCCACTTACACCGAAGCCATTCAGAGTTTAGAGAATTATAGATGGTTAGGTGCAATGGAAGAGGAAATGCAATCTCTAGAGAAAAACAAGATGTGGAAGCTGGCACAACTACCAAAAGGGAAGAAGGCGATTGGTTGCAAAATTTAAGACACTATTGAAGTTTGTGTTATGAGAAGATGTTCGAAGATGTGGAATATCGCCAAGGTGGAGATTTGTTGAATATTGGCAATATCCCACATTAGGAAAAGATAGAAATGGAGGGGGTTTGGTTTGTTATATATAGAACCCCTCCCCCTTTGGTTGTATTATCCCAAAATCTTCTCCTTTGTAATATTTCTAGAGGAAATATTGATTTGGTAGTGTCCGAGGACGTAAGCTAAATTGGCCGAACCTCGTTAAATCTCTGGTATTTTATTTCTTATTTGTTTGCTTTTATTTAATAGCTTTATGTTGGTTATATTTATTTAGTTATTATTGCTATAAATATCTAAGTGAGTTCTGTCTAGTTGTTGGGTTTTAAGCGGGACCATTGTGACCCCTCCAATTTAACTGGGAATTTTCTTAGTATAATTGTTGGCATAATAATTATCTAAATATTTCTGATAATATTGTTATTAATATTATCGTCGCTTCCGCAACACAAAGAAGCTTGGACCTTGTTCGAAGATATGTTGGATAATCATACCCCTCCTAACACACAGGCGGTGAATTCAGATACTTTCAATATCATGGTGAATGAGTGTTTCAAGTTGGGGAACATTGAGGAGGCCATTAAAACATATAAGAAGGTAGGAACGAAGCCTGGATATCCAAGCCTTTTGCTATGGACGTGGCTGGTTATAACAATATTATTACAAGGTTTTGTGAACATGGGATGCTATCTGTGGCGGAGAAGTTTTTTCAAGAATTGTGTGGCAAGTCTTTGACACCAGATGTTCCAATGTATAGAACCATGATTGACGCATACTTGAAAGCAGAGCGGGTTGATGATGCTCTGCGGTCTTTTACCAAGATGGTCGAGACTGGTTTGAGGGTGGTTGCCAGTTTTGGAACCAGGGTTTTCAGTGAATTTCTAAAGAATGGTAAGAACTTGGAAGCAGCCACACTTTAGACGAAAATGGGGGAGAAAGAGCCTAAACCAGATGCCTCTATTTATGATGTTGTAGTCAGAGGGCTTTGCAATGCTGGTGAGCTAGACAAAAGCCTAGATGTACTGGACCAGATGATGAAGTATTCCATCGGTGTTACTCCTGCATTGCAGGAGTTCGTGCGTGGAGCTTTTGGGAAAGTTGGGAGGAATGAAGAACTTGATAAGAGTTTTAAATGAAAATAGGTGGAGATTCCCTGGGCGTCAACCTCGACCTTTTGGACAGTCACCACTGTCACCCTCCGGACCTGCTGAGATGGGTGGATGGCGGTCATCAGGTTCTCCACAAATGGCAGGTGGACAGCAATTTTCAGGACCTTCTCAAATGCCAGGACAGCAGTCATTGTCATGGAGATCAACTTAGATATTGATGCAGGGTGAAAGGTTTCGTTCAGTTTGTCACCCTGGAACTGATCTTTTTTGCGCATCTGTTTTTGTGATGGTTTAGCTATTCTTGTATTGGAGGAGATCTCTCAAATATATATGAAAGTTTGATACAATAGCTTTGTGCCTTGTTTGACTTCTCTATTAACTCTATGCCAAAAATTGTATTAGAACTGCTTATTATTTGTCATTGAGTTGAGTAATAACACTAATCATCAGTCAGGATGCCTGGAAAAGCTAATTAAGGTTTATTTGGTGGAGTTACTTCTTGGGTTTAACGTGATATATATATATATATATATTCAACTACATATTTGCTATTGATGCTTGTTGAATTAAACGTCATGTGAAAATTTCCTTATTTTTTGCTACAAATACAATCTCACTTGGTATCTCTGAGAGAGTGTGTGTGCGTGTGAGAGCATATTTTAGATTTGTTTGTGATTAGATGAATTCACATTATCACATTTTCATTGAGAATCTCAATAGAGACAAAGGGAGAGCTCCTAGCTCAAAAGGATGGTTTTATGATGCATATCAAAAGGAATGTTAGCCTGATCAAAAGAATTATGAGTGTTTTCCAATTGAGGTGGACTTTTTGTCTTGTTAACAAGATTGATTGTACCAATCCTGAACCTTAATGGAGAAATGGATTTGATTCCAGTGGAACTACGCTACGTTTCTTTGTTGCCTTATTATACAAACTAGACTTCACTGGAACTATACTGGAAGAATCCCCAGGTGTTGCTGAAATTTGTCTTTGTCATTTTGCTGCTTTTAATCAAAATTTCTTGCTGCTTCTCATTCACGCCTGCTAATCCTAGTTTATTGGTCTCGGTTGCCTTCACATTTCTTCATTTTGGCAGGGAACTTCTCATTGTCAGATTTGGTCAAGGTACTGATTGTGCTAACTGAGTTTGGGATGTGTCGGCGTACTGCCATGGCAGAAGGGATTCCACCTGAAGTTTTAGCGGTGATGTCCCTGCTGCTCTTGGTGATGGTGTTGAGGGCCATGACTTATGAGCATAGCAGGTAAGGGAGATAATTGATGAAACCTTCTTTGTGGTTGAAGATTTTGGAGTTTCCTTGTATTAGCAGGTTGAGAAAGATTCGTAAGTAGCATTTTGGGAATTCTTAAACAGATTTTTTGGTTTTTGTTGGACGATCTTTTTGACAAAAATCTTCACATCTATGGAAGCTATTTATGCCTTCCCCTCATTAAGAATGTGTCTGCATTGCTCTAATTTTCTTCTTTTCAGCAGGCATCCCAGCATTATTGCGTCAGTTTTTGATTCCTCTTCTCCTTATTATGGTCATAAAATCCACCTCTGCTCTTGTGGTGGATTTTGTATGTCTTCAGTTTGAGGCTTCCTACAGCTAACAGACTAATTTTCCATCATCTCTCTGGATATCTGTTTCAACTCTGTTGACTCTATTCAGCTGAGCTTTTCGACCTTCCATTAGCTTCCTCTACATCAAATTTATCTGTGATATCTTGAACATCTACTGCACGGCATGAACTGTCTTCCAGTTTTCACTAGTCATTGATATTTTCTGCTCCAATAGTAGTATCAGATTCCAATTTAACTTCTGCCGACCTCCTTGCAATGTCACTATTAGTGACACTCTCAGGAAGCTCTGCAACAAGATCATACCAGCACCGATCTTCTCAATTCAGACATCCTGCTCATTCCTATCAATAATTTTATCAAAAATTTCTTAAAGTTTATCAATTACAAAATAACAACTAATGTTGTTGTCTTTTTCGTCTTCTTTTTTTTTTTGCTGAGTTGATGTGCATTTATTAATATTAGAAAGACGTTGGAAGCACCAACCTCATTCCTAGTCAAAATTACAAAACATCCGTCATCTGACCAAACTACTAATAAATAATCAAGAATATATTACCACTAATATCGTTGGTATTCTTACCCAGCAATAGCCAAAGCTGTAGCCATACCATTACCTTGCATGTAAAGATCATTACCTATAAGAAGATTCCTTAATGACCACAGTCTAGCTTTCCTATTCAACAACTATTCCAAAACAACACTTGAACTAACTTCAATAACGAGGTGTTTTCACATGTCATCCCAAGCCAATATATATTTCCAAGGCAGTTTTAATAGCCCATACCTCTACTATTTCAGACTCACCCGCGATTATCGGCCCGAAAAATAAAGAATGAGCCACACCTTCCTCGTCTCTTAACACCCCACTGCATTCAGCTTCGTCCTCCTTAACTACACCTGCCACGTTGAATGTTGCCCAACCGGGTGGAGGTGGTGATGCGGAAACCCGGATCTAGACGCAAGAGAAACACAAATTAGAAATAAAATGAGAATAAATAAAATTAGTTAAATAATAATAATAATAAAAGAAAAAATAGATTTGCCCTATGGAACCCTTGATTAAATGCTAAAGTTACATATTTTATGTAATTAAATTGGTTAATTTATGAGAATGCACCACTAACTTTGCCATATTTATTGAATTTTGTGCAGGAATGCAATTTGGGGGCTAAATAGAAGAAAAAGGGAACAATTGGGCCAAATTAAAGAAAGAAGCAAAGAAGGAGGGCCAAAGTAGAATTTTTCCTATTTTAATTAGCTGAAAATTTTGTTGATTTAGTGGGGGAGATTATTTTGGGATATTTTTGGTCATGGAATATTTTTTTTCCCTTAATTTCCTATGACTAGTTGGTTCCTAATTTAGTAAATCCTCTAGTATAAATAGTGCTTGTATTGTTCATCATTTCATCAATCAAAAAATATTTAGCTTTTATCTTTCAATTCTCTCCTTTCTCACGTAGCCTTTGTTATTTCTTAGCTTGCTTTCCTTCAATTTTCATTAGTTCTAGTAGCCTACCATCCATTTCACCTTTATTTTCAACTTTTCACAAATTTATTTATTGTCTTTAGTTTCTTTAACTTTTAATTCCTAAAAACTTCCAGCTTTTACTACTTTCCAATTACAACACCTTTTTCAAATTCCTTTTTTCAACCACCCCCATTCTCAATCACATCACCCATCTTTTTACCTTTTCTACCTTAATTAATTTATCAAATACCAACATGTCCCAAACCTTAGCCAACTAAACCCATTTTCAGCTTTAGGCCGAAATTAACCTCGTCAAAACCCGTGAGTTACGAACCCGAGCCATTTAACTCCTAAAATTCCAGTACTTATTACTTCTCCGGATTAAGAGTATGATTTTGTCAGCTCATAAAGTCAGATCAACACTAAGTCAAAAAGACGTCGTTTGATTTGGTGTGATTAGACGTACAGTTGGAATTCCGAAAAGAACGTTTCTAATCGGTTTTCTGTGAACACACTGGCGTGCCAAGTGGAGGCTGCTGTTTGGTTCCGTCAAGGGAAGTAGTAACCGAATTTAAATGTCCCACGCGGTTGAGGGCATTGGTTCGAGCTAGGCTCTTCTAGAACGCAAAGCTGCCGGAGTTCTAAATCACGAACGTTTCTTGATTGTTCGATCGGTAAGAGTTAGTTATTGGACGTTCCATAACTAATTTACACGAGGAAGAGTTGGTGTCTGAGGCGTCCTTGGTAGCTATAACTAGCTTATTGGAAAAGAGGAGTTCATCCAATTTCGAGGATCGGTTCAAAGACAAGGAAAATTCGTGTCTAAAGCTGAGCTCATTCTAATTAATTTTTCTTAATATTTATTTCACGGTTTTTATTATTCTGTTTTCAACTTTTACTTTTGACATTATTTTTCTGTTAATTTCAGGTTTTCAGATTTTTATCCCCCCGAACGTCTTGGGCACGACAGCTGCCCCGACAAAAATCTGGTCAAAAGAGGAACAATTTGCAGTAAACCAGTCTCTGAGGGATCGACCCTACTCCCTATACTGCATAATTTGCAAACTAAGGCGTAGGTTTATATTGGTGGATTCGACACCCATCAACCCTTGGTTAACTTGTAACCAAAAATGCCAATGATTGAGCGGCTCCCTACGAAACCCCTAGAAGAAGAACCTCTAGAAACACCGATGAACGGGAAAGAAATTTGAATATTTGTAACTCCGAAATACCCTCGAAAGTAACAAACTCCAAACTAAATAGCAAGAGAAGAATCACTCTACTCTCAAAAATTTGCCTCACACAAATTTGGAAGAAAACAAATACTCTCTTTTTATTCGACCTCCTCCCAATGTGTAGAAAGCAAGCCTATTTATAGGCAAAATACAAGAGTAATTGAACCCTAATAAAACTCTTTAAAATTATCTAAGAAAATAAATAAATAATAACCTAACCAATAAAATTACTTAACTCATAAGTGATGTGTCCCAACCAATGAGAATTAAGTAAATAATAATAATAATATACATAAAAGATTAATCCACCAATTTATGGGCTTGCACTATTCCAAGATTGGTCCAGTGAATTGCATTCCTGTATTTGTCAACGTCACGAACATGATGAATTAAATTTGTAGCAACAAAGTCTTAGACAAAAGCATTCATCTTTGATTTTAATTATCGTGCCTTGCTTCGAGTGATTGGACCACTAGGAAAAATAACCCTTTGAGTGTCACCTCCTTGGCTCGTATCATTCTCCCCCTCTTCAAGAAGATTCGTCCTCGAATCTAAACCTACATCAAATTCAAAAGGAGAAAGATCAGAAACATTGAAAGTAGCACTAACACTATACTCACCAGGAAGATCAATGCGATAAGCATTGTCATTTATTTTCTCGAGTACTTGGAATGGTCCATCTCTTCGTGCATCAAGTTTATTCTTTCTCTTAGAAGGAATCGTTCCTTCCTCATATGCACCCATACCCAATCTCTAGGTTCAAACAAGACTTGCTTTCGCCCTTTATTAGCTCGATGTGCATTGGACTTTTTCTTTTTCTCAATGGCTTTACGAGCCTTTTCATGGATCTCTTTCACTAAATCAGCTTTCCTTTCACCATCTAAATTAGCAATCTCATTCAAAGGTAAATGAAGCAAATCTAAAATAGTAAGTGGATTAAAGCCATATACAATCTCAAAAGGAGTAAAACCTGTGGAAGAATGAACAGAACGATTATAAGCAAACTCAACATAGGGTATCCATTCTTCCCAAGATTTAACATTCTTACCTATTATGGCTCTAAGCAAAGATCCCAAAACTCGATTTACCACCTCGGTTTGACCATCAGTTTGAGGGTGGCATGTAGTAGAGTAAAGTAGTTTAGTACCTAACTTACCCCATAACACCTTCCAAAAGTGACTAAGAAATTTTGCATCTTTATCGGAAACGATAGTCCTTGGGATTCCATGTAATCTCACAACTTCACGGAAAAATAGATCGGCAACATGGGTTGCATCATCAGTCTTATGGCATGGAATGAAATGAGCCATTTTAGAAAATCGATCCACAACCACAAAGATGCTATCTCGTCCACGCTTTGTCCTTGGTAAACCTATTACAAAACCCATTGAAATGTCAGTCCAAGGTGAACTAGGAACAGGAAGAGGAGTATATAGACCATGAGGCATCATAGTGGATTTAGCTTGTTTACAAGTAATGCAAGTAGAGCAAATTTTCTCAACAAGTTTTCGCATGATAGGCCAATAAAAATGCTCATGTAAAACATCATAAGTCTTAGTGACTCTAAAATGACCCATAAGACCACCACTATGAGCCTCTCGAACCAACAATTCTTGCATTGAACACTTTGGTAAACATAGTCTATTATTTCGAAAAAGATAGCCATCATGCTTATAAAATTTGTGAAATGCACCATGTTCACATGCGTCATAAATGCTTGCAAAATCAGAATCAGTGGCATATAAATCTTTGAGATACTCAAAACCTAATAACTTAGTATGCAAAGTACTAAGTAAAGTGTATCTCCTTGATAGAGCATCAGCCACAATATTATCTTTACCTTTCTTATACCTTATAACATAAGGAAAAGATTCAATGAATTCAACCCACCTCGCATGTCGCTTGTTCAACTTACCTTGTCCCTTTAAGTGCTTAAGTGATTCATGGTCAGTGTGAATCACAAACTTCTTTGGTAAAAGGTAATGTTGCCAAACTTCTAATGCCCTTACCAAGGCATACAACTCTTTATCATAGGTCGAATAGTTCAAATGTGCTCCACCAAGTTTCTTACTAAAGTAGGCTAGTGGTTTACTATCTTGCATGAGGACGGCACCTATACCTACACCAGAAGCATCACATTCAATCTCAAAGGTCTTTTCAAAATTAAGTAAAACAAGAATAGGAGCATTAAACAATTTATCTTTAAGTTCATTAAATGCTAATTCTTGCTTATCTGTCCAATGAAAAGATACATCCTTTTTAATAAGTGCAGTCAAAGGCGAAGCAATTGTGGAAAAGTTACGAACAAACCTGCGGTAGAAACCGGCTAACCCAAGGAAAGACCTTACCTCAGAAATAGTTTTAGGGATAGGCCATTCTTTAATTGCCTTTACCTTCTCCTCATCCACATGGATTCCTGTAGAACTTATCACAAAACCCAAAAAAACAAGCTTATCCATACAAAAGGTGCATTTTCCAAGATTAGCAAAGAGTCGTTCATGCCTTAACACATCCAATACTAATTTAACATGCCCAACATGATCATTCAAAGTTTTGCTATAAATCAGTATGTCATCAAAATACAGGCCATACTTAGTCTTAAAAGCAGTTTTCCATTCATCACATTGTTTCATTCTTATTTGATGGTAACCACTTTTTAAGTCAATTTTAGAAAAAATGCATGCACCATTAAGCTCATCCAACATATCATCTAATCGAGGAATTGGATATCGATACTTTACCGTAATCTTATTGACAGCACGACAATCAATACACATTCTCCAAGAACCATCTTTTTTTGGGACGAGAAGTACAAGACTGCACAAGGGCTTAGACTCTCACGAATCAACCCTTTCTCTAAGAGATCTTCAACTTGCCTTTGCAACTCCTTAGTTTCTTCAGGATTGCTTCGATAGACTGGTCTATTTGGAATACTCGAACCAGGCACAAAGTCAATTTGATGTTCAATCCCTCGTAAAGGAGGTAATCCCTTAGGCATTTTAGAAGGAAATCCATCCTCAAAATCCTGCAAGAGATCAACAAAACAACTAGGCAAATGTGTATTAGGGTTAGTCAAGACAAAGTTTCCCCTAAACCTAATAATTACAAATGTTTGTTTTGTACAAAGAGCAAATTTGATATCTCGAAACCTAGCGAATAAACTCACTCTCTCATCTCGTGACTTGTGTGTGCAATCACTCACCAATGTTGGGCCTTTAAGTTGGCTTTTAACACTAAGGGCCTCTTTACTCTCAGCATTTTTCAATGATTTTACCTCACTTCCCTTACCCATCTCACTAGCAAGTTTGAGTTGATCATTGTAGACTTCTTGAGGAGGAAGTGGAGCCAAAGTAAACTTCTTTCCAAGGAACATAAAGGTATATTGGTTAAGAAAACCATCATGATTTACTCATCGATCAAACTGCCATGGCCGTCCAAGTAATATGTGCCCAGCTTGCATTGGAACAACATCACACAAAACTTTATCAGAGTATCTACCAATGGAAAATGAAACTAAGCATTGTTTAGATACTTTTACCTCCCCACTATCATTCAGCCATTACAGGCGGTATGGCCTTGGATGCTTCACACAAGGTAGGCCAAGTTTCTCAACAAGGGAAGAACTCACCACATTGGTGCAACTTCCACTATCGATGATCAATGAACTAGGTTGTCCACCAATCAAACATCTCGTGTGGAAAATGTTATCTCTTTGTTCACGCCCTTCCTCTTTAAACTGGACATTTAAAGCCTTTCGAGCAACAAGTGCTTTCTCACCATACTCCAAGTATTCTTAATACTCATCATGAGTATGCACATCATCAGCATCTTCCAAAGGAGGCATCTCATCTTCGTTATCAGACTCAAAATCAACCTCGCCATCTTCTCGAATCACCAATGACTTTTTATTAGGGCATTCTCGAGCATAGTGACCCATTTCTTGGCATTTGAAGCAGGTAATATCTTTTGGCTGCTTAATGGCACTAGGAGAAGTAGAAGAAGAAGATGGAGCTCGATTAGTAGAAGTAGAACCTTTAAATGAATTAGGCATACCTCTATCTTTGGAGTAAGTTCTAGGCTTATTTGGCTTGAACCGTGCATCTCTCCCATTCCACAATCTATCATCTTGTTTTTGCCAATTTCCTCTCCAAGCAGGATTAGAAACTGAACTAGCACTCCTCGTTGTTCCTTTCTTTCGTAATTACTTTTCAATGGTAAGTGCGGTTTGAAGCATCTCTTCAACATCTATGTAGTGTTGCAACTCAACTCGATTTGCAATCTCAGGCTTTAGGCCGGCAAGGAATCTAGCCATAGTCACCTCAGCCTCTTCAACAAGATTGGCTCTAATCTGAATAGTCTCCATCTCTTTGTAGTAGTCATCCATAGATCTATCTCCTTGAACAAGATGTTGGAGTCTTTGTTGGAGTTCTCGATAATAGTATGGTGGAACAAATCGTTTTCGCAAGATGCGCTTCATTTCAACCCAAGTAGTAACAGGTTGCTCTCTATAAAGAATCCTGCTTTTACATAATTGATTCCACCATGTTAGTGCATAATCAATGAACTCAGCGACAGCGTATGTTACCTTTTTCTCATCAGAGTAATTGTAACAAGAAAAGACTGTTTCCATCTTTTCCTCCCAATCAAGGTAAGCATCAGGATCATTCTTCCCTGAGAAAGAAGGAAATTTTGGTTTGGGGGTGTCATTGTTTCGTTCCAACCTTTCTCTAAGTATATACTCGGACTCAAAGTCATCATCAAAAACATGGTCCTCCCTTCGTTCAAAAGTTCGATCTCACGAATTTGATCGGCTTATAAAGACTTCGTTCAACTTCTTGTAATTATCGACAATGTATCTCTTTTGAGTTGTAAGTTTTGTATCAAGATACTCCCTTTGCTCTTGTAACACCTGGGTCATGCGATGTTCGAATTAAGTTTGCAACTTTTTCATCTCTTTTTGTAACAACTTGACCAAAGGATCGTTCTCTCTTTTTTGCTCATCCTCTTCATTTTTACTAGTTTGGGATCTAGTGAGCGACATGGTATCTGTGAAAGATCAAACAAACTGGAACAAGAAAGAAAAAATAATAATAACCTCACTCGTTAGCTTTTAAGGGTTACTAATCAAGATCAAATAACGGAGGTGCAAACTTCAAAGAAACAATGAAGACCCTAATTGCTCTAAGAGGCCAATAAACTTGACGAGACAATTTGTAATGGAGGCTACACGGATGAAGGAATTGTGCGTGCCTTTAATATCTACTAACACAAGAAGAAATAAAGTGTTAGAAAGCGTAAGAGAAACAAAAAAACGTAGACCTGCAACGATCCCTAACTCTAGAGTTAAAGAAAAGTTTTAATAAGCAGAAAACTTAAGAAAACTCTACCCAAATTTTAAAAAAAAAAACAAAAATCGGAAACGTTTGGTGTCTTAAGATTTTCAAAAATTGAAGCTTTAATTATACTTTAGTCAAGAAAAGAAGAAGGAAAAGAAGTTCAATTTTGGGAAAAATAAAAATAAAAATAAAAACAATAATAGCAAAAGAAGAAACCTACGTATGAAAGGTAGGCAACTTTTTTTTGCGCTTTTTGCTTTTTTTTGCTGTTTTTTTTAGCTTCAAAAATAACACCGAATGACCTGAAACTGATACCAACTGATGCGGAAACCCGGATCTAGACACAAGAGAAACACAAATTAGAAATAAAACGAGAATAAATAAAATTAGTTAAATAATAATAATAATAAAAGAAAAAAATAGATTTTCCCTATGGAACCCTTGGTTAACTTGTAACCAAAAATGCCAATGATTGAGCGGCTCCCTACGAAACCCCTAGAAGAAGAACCTCTAGAAACACCAATGAACGGGAAAGAAATTTGAATATTTGCAACTCCGAAATACCCTCGAAAGTAACAAACTCCAAACTAAATAGCAAGAGAAGAATCACTCTACTCTCAAAAATTTGCCTCACACAAATTTGGAAGAAAACAAATACTCTCTTTTTATTCGACCTCCTCCCAATGTGTAAAAAGCAAGCCTATTTATAGGCAAAATACAAGAGTAATTGAACCCTAATAAAACTCTTTAAAATTATCTAAGAAAATAAATAAATAATAACCTAACCAATAAAATTACTTAACTCATAAGTGATGTGTCCCAACCAATGAGAATTAAGTAAATAATAATAATAATAATATACATAAAAGATTAATCCACCAATTTATGGGCTTGCACTATTCCAAGATTGGTCCAGTGAATTGCATTCCCGTATTTGTCAACGTCACGAACATGATGAATTAAATTTGTAGCAACAAAGTCTTGGACAAAAGCATTCACCTTTGATTTTAATTGTCATGCCTTGCTTCGAGTGATTGGACCGCTAGGAAAAACAACCCCTTGAGTGTCACCTCCTTCGCTCGTATCAGGTAGAGTCCAGTGCATAACAACCTCATGGACTTTATTCCTCGAAGGTCTACATTTTGAATGGCACAGCCACCATGAACCCACCTAAATTTGCTAGCTATGTAGGCTTTTCGAATAAGCATTAGTTAGCTTTCCATTAGCTCTCAACATATTTTAATGATTGATATCATAGGCAGTTACATGTGCAAGCAATTATATATATTTCATTATACCAAAATTTTGATATATGGCATGGAAAATATAATAAAATATTAAGTAATAAAAAAGAATATGGACAATATAAAATAATAAGTGTAATAATGTAACTATGTAATCTATAATTTTCTTCTATGATTTTGATCGAATTGGTGCCATGAGTTAAATGACACTAACTCAATTTTTGAGCTTACAAAAGTAGATGTAATAAAATTATTTTGGTTGAAGGATTGAAAAAAGCCCTTGGATTTTTTTCAAAAAATCAATAGAAGCCATTTGCGAAGTACAAACCTAATTGAGCCCTCAAACTTGAAAATTGCATCAATTAAATACTTTGACTAACAAAAACCGTATTGGACTGTTACTATGCTGACATGGTCATTAAAAACAATTGATGTAGCCATTATAAAGCTGACAATCAAATGTCATCATTGTGTTTGAATATCGATTTACTCTCCAATCAAATAGCCTTGTGGACAATATTAGTTGAGAATTCAAGCTAAAAACTTTGTGGATAGTGTTGTGATAAAGTGAGACACCGCTCAAGAGCCCCGTGGATAGTGCTGAGTGTATATATAAATCCAACTTTCGAGTGTGTGCGATTAATAATTCCCAACAATCTTCGGGTTGAATGTATCCTATATATATTGTTCTACATTCCATTATATCTTACTAAGGGCTATGATTGAAATAAAGTCTGATACTCAAATTGAATTGGGTTTTAAATAATTAAAAAGCTATAAATGAATATTGCTTTGATAGTGAGCTAAGAGCTTTATATTTTATTTGTATAGAGTCGTGAATTTAGACTATAACCAAATGGATAAGTGATATTGTTAATTTAACCTACGTTAGTGGGGCATTGCCTAAAAAGATAATCCACTATCTTTCAACTTGCACAACAAGTTATTTAAATCTTAACACAAACCGATTTAGCAACATCACATTTGCACTTAAAGAATTAGACCACTCTCCTCCAAATATTCTCAACTTAATTAGGTTGTAAAGTAAGTTGAACACTAGCTTTACACTCCCACGCACTCATAATGAAGGCTATAACTCTAATTACATACTAGATCAATTAAAACCAATCTCTTCTATTAAAATGCAACTAAAACAATTATACAATATAATATTGTCCAAGATAATGTATAGATATTCCAAATCTCGTAATTTTAGAAATTCGATTGTTTGATCTAATACAATCCAATATCCAATATATGTTACTTCATTCAAAGATGGAATATCATATGTCCAAGATATCAAAAAGAAATACAACCCAAGCATTTTGTTCCAAAAGATTACTAACAACAAATAAGGTCATGTGGCTTTGCACAGTGCAAAAAGTAATGGGCACTACTTCAGACATTGTGGAAACACATCTCACATTAAGTGCCTCAATAATATTGAATATAAATATATAATTTTATTAATTAACAAATAAAAGATGCAAATAAAATGGGTTGAAGTATATGCTTTAAAAAATATCTATGATTTTTTTGGGAAGTATTATCAATAAAGTTCATTCTCTTATATAAAAGATTATATGTCTATATATAAGAATAGGATAAGAAAGTATAAAACAAAATTGTTAGAATTTTTAAATTGTTTCAATATGAATTGATCGGGTGAACATTTTGATTCACTATTTAGTTTTAGTACAAATTTTTATGCGTTCTAACACGAGGAACGTGTAAAACGAAAAAGAAAGAGAAGCTAGAGTATAAAATAGTATAGCTAAAGAAAATTTTTCACAACAAAATGTATAATTAAAAATTTTTCACAAAATAGTTTATTACAAAATCTCTAAATAACAATCTAGAAAGAGATTATCACGATAAAAAAACCTAAAACAACATTAAAATCCTAAAAAATATTCTTAATCAATCCTAAGAATCCTTTCTTTCGAGCATTTGCTTGAACCAATATGCCGAGAGCTTGGGATATCTTTTGAGATCATTGCAATCAACATACACCAGACCAAATCTTGAGGTATATCCTAATAACCATTCAAAATTGTCTAGAATTGACCAAGCAAAGTAGCCGGTAACATTAGCTCCATCATTTATAGCTCTTTTCAATTCCTTCAAATAGCTTCTATAAAAGTTTACTCTATTAATATCATATAGCGATTCAGGAAATGTGAGATTACCGAGATCATCCATTCCTGTCGTTAATTAAGAAAAGTATATAGTAATTAGATACACTTGCTTTAAAGAAATAAAAGATGGACAAACAAAAAAATTATATTAGAGTTGAAATATTTGTTGTCTCACCATTTTTGGAGAGAAATATATTAGGGCTTCCATAACGTTTTTTTACATACGTTACTACTTTGTACATACCCCATGGAACTTCATATAACCATTCGTAGTAGGCCTGCATTTCTTGTAAATTAGACACTTGAGCTAGAATTGACATGATTAAGAATATTAAAGATTGAAAATGCCATCAAACTTTCATTTTTGAGATAAACATCTTAAATTTGCCACCAAAGTCAAAATTGAGCATAATACTTTTTATATATTAATTTATTACAAAATCTCTAAATGATAAATCTAGAAAGAGATTATTCTAAATAGAAAAGTTAAAACCAAAATCACGATTAAAAAAATCTAAAACGACATTAAGGTCCTAAAAAGTATTTTTAATCAATCCTAGGAATTCTTTCTTTCGAGCATTTGCTTGAACCAATATGCCGAGAGTTTGGGATATCTCTTGAGATCATTGTGATCAACATATACCAGACCAAATCTTGAGGTATATCCTAATAACCATTCAAAATTGTCTAGAATTGACCAAGCAAAGTAGCCAGTGACATTAGCTCCATCATCCATAGCTCTTTTCAATTCCTTCAAGTAGCTTCTATAAAAGCTTACTCTATTAATATCATATAACGATTCAGGAAATGTGAGATTGCCAGGATCATCCATTCCTGTCATTAATTAACAACACAAAATAATAATTAGATACACTTGCTTTAAAGAAATAAAAAATGGACAAACAAAAAATTTATATTAGAATTGAAATATTTGTGGTCTCACCATTTTCAGAGAGAATTATATTAGGGCTTCCATAATGTTTTTTTACATATGTTACTGCTTTGTACATACCCCATGGAACTTCATATAACCATTCGGAATGGGCCTGCATTTCTTGTAAATTAGGCACTTGAGCTAAAATTGACATGATTAAGAATATTATAGATTGAAAATGCCGTCAATTTTTCATTTTGAAGATAATCATCTTAAATTTTCCACCAAAGTCAAAATTGAGCATAATACTTTTTATATATTAATTTATGTTTTGTAAAAAGCATTAATAGATTGAAAAAGTTGATAATATAATTGCACAATAATTACCCGGCGACCGATTGGCACACCATTGCGTTCATCTGTTAAATTAAAACATAAATTAATTAGTTCATAGTATGGAAACAATAAAAAAAATCGATGGAAAAAAGAGATGATGAAATTACAAGCAAACCCAGCATTCCAATCTTGTTGGTAACCAGTCACATTAGATGGAGGTTGATGCGGTTCGTATATGTAGTACGAAGTATAATGGTTCAGACAAAGAACATCAAATGAGTTTTTCACTTTCTCCACTTCACTTTTGGTGAATTTTGGAAGCCTTTCTCTTACAATTTTCTGCATTGTCCTTGGATATTTTCCATAAACTAGAGGGTGCAAAAACCTACAAAATCAAATTCACAAAAAGTTGGAGACTATACTTCAATAACAATATGTTTTGGATATGAATTTTTGAAAGAAAATGAAGTTAATGTTGGTATATTTTCGGTCTTTTGGTTGAGAAATGTTTCATTTATTATATTTTCTAAAACATATAAGCATTTCTATTGGATGATTAATTTGTCTATTCATCAGAGATTTTACCATCCAATATGAAAGTCTCTTGCTCGCTGTGCAGCATAATTGTCAGCTTTAGATCTTGTTAGAGGTTCGTACCAAACAAAATCCAAGAAAATACCTATTCTTCCATTTTGTTTAGCCTGAAAAGAGATCTCATCAAATTCATTCAAATAAGTATATTAAACATCTACGTAAAATAGGAAAACAACAATTTCTAGACAATTACTTGATATTTTTCACGATATCTTTTAACGGCTTCAGCATGACTTAAAATCAAATGATGTGCTGCAATATAAGGCTCGGTGGCAGAGTTTCCATCAGTGCAATTTCCAAATTTCTTTGAACATCTATTAGGAGGGTTGATGCCATTGTCAAAACCAAGAGCAGCAACCACTCTCGGTTCATTGAAAGTCATCCAAGTCTTTACTCTATCACCAAATGTCTTGAAACAAAACTCTGCATAATCAGCAAAATCCTGGCTACAAAATTCAAATTATAGAAAAATTATTTTCCAATTTAAGCAAAATTTCTCGAATATTAGCTTTTCTCTTTGAAAAATATTGATTGTTTTTGGACTTACATAACTTGTCTGTCCAGCAAACCTAAATATTTTTCCTGAAGTGCTAGTGGCAAATCGTAGTGATACAAATTTGCGTGTGGAGTGATTCCTGCGTTCATGCCACATGTTACAAATTTCACACGTGCATAATTATAATTCTTTTATATATCATTTGTTTGGTCCAAATTCGTATTTTCTTTTATCAAGCCATTGAAAATATTATATTAAGTATGCTCAACTTGTGTATGTATTTGTAAATATACGTACCTTTTTCTAGCAAATAGTCAATCAATCTATTATAGTAGTCAACTCCTTTCCAGTTTACCTCTCCTGTCCCATCTACAAGTATGATTTTTTAATAATTAGTCTTAAAATGTATATGATAATTATTTCAAATTAGTTTATTATTGATATAATCGAAACAAATAGCTTATATACTTGGAAAAATTCTCGACCACGAGATTGAAAATCGATAGGCATCAAAATTTAACATCTGCATCAAATCAACATCTTCCTGCAAACAAGAAGGAAGACAATAGGTAGTGATGAAATTGGGAACATGGGGAGCTTCACACAGGAATAAGAAAGTGGATGTTTTTCTTGAAATGTAATGTGAAATAAAAAAGAAAAAAGATACCTTATAGCGATGATATTGATCAATAGAAACTTCACCAGTCTCATTATTTGCAATATGTCCTGTTTCAAGTCAGATCGAATCATTTAGCATTAGAATAAAAAAACATAGCCACAGAGAAGAAAAAGAAAAGAGAAACCATTTCATTTAACCTGGAGTTTTAACAAATGCATCCCATATGCTAGGTCCTCTACCATCTTCACTAGCCATTCCTTCCACTTGGTACGCTGATGCTGCTGTTCCAAATAAGAATCCTTCTGGAAAACTTTCTCTACTCAAGCCTCCAGTGTCAAAATGTTGTTGTGAATGAGAATTTGCATATAAAGTTGTGCTAAAAAAAGTGAAAGATAGTAAAATCACTAAAGGCTTCATGGTGGTTAAGGCTTGGTTTTCTTAATGAATTAAAAACCTTGTTAGCCATCCCTATTTATAGAGAGGTGTGGGATGAAAATTTTGATGCCAAATGATTTTTTTAGAATATAATATTTTGAAATCAAATCAAAAAAATCAAATCTTTTATTCAATATTTTATTGATTTTAGAGAATCTATAACTAATTACATGTATAATGAAAACAGAAAAAAAATTATGGTAACCACTAATTAAAATTTTTATTAGGACTTTATTCTCTCATATTCACTTTTTCCCTTAATTTATATTTCTAATTTTATAAAGAAAATGTTTTAAGAAATGAACATATGAAAGAAAATAGTTCTCTTTACAAGTTTAACAAAAGTAAAATAAATTAGAAATCATCGTAATTTTATCTCAAATAAATTTGAATAAAAACGAAATTTGATCAAATCTATAAATCTCTAACTGAAGGAGATTGCCTCCGACATTATATTAGTTTTTAATTTTGAATAGTTTGACATATTCACAAGTTTTTATGCATTATTAGAAAATTATGCGAAAAATATATCATTCGAATAATATATTATTTGGTTCATTCTTCCAATCTTTAATTTGTTACAATACTATGATAAACTCGATGAAACTGAACAAAAATTTTATCAAAAATTGCCTAAAGTTTATCATTATAAAATAATAATTAATGTTGTCTTTACTAGCTATGTAGGCTTTTTGAATAAGCTTTAGTTAGCTTTCCATTAGCTCTCAACATGAAGATCACAATCAATTACATGTATGAGCTTTTATATATATATATATAGTATTACATTATATCAAAATTTCAATATATAACATGAAAATTTTAATAAAATATGAGGATAAATCTGAGAAGATTGTCTTTGGATTCTATGTCGTAGGATTCACTTCCAAGCCTTTTAAATATCTATTTTTTGTTGTGCTTTTTGAACTTTTGTTATAAGTTGGCATGTATTTAGACTAAAGTATGATATCGTTTGATTTTGTCTAATGATACTAAGTTAAATTGTATAATTTTAACTCTTAGCTAAAGACTTGGTATGATTGAGATTGAATTATTGGAGATTTGAGTATAGTTGGAAGTTGCTTTCGAGCATCAAATGTAGTGCCACCTATCTAGGGTCGTCAACAATCTGGGTAAAGGATATTACATCGATGTTACACCTATCTAAGAGTAACAAGCTAACATGATATTACACATGTAATAATATGTCGACATATCAGATTTTGAAAATAGCATAATATAATAAATTTAATAATTATCGTTTAGTGAATACTGTAATTTAAGAATTTTAAAAATAAAAAGCTAAAAATAGCTAAATTAAAATACAATACTAAATCTACAATTTTTATAAAATGCAAAGATTAATAGTAAAATTCAACCAAGTAATAAATTCAGTAGCCTACGCTGCCCTTCACCAACTTTACTATTACAATATAGTAATAATTATTGGTCCTTTTACATGGCAACTGTATATGAATAACACAAACACTGTTGTTGCTGCTACAAAAACCGAGCCGACCACACATACATGGAGGATGCATGGATATTTGCAAAACGAAGACATCCAACAGACATCAACAAAAACAGGGTTTTGAAACTTTTATATATACGAGGTAGGGTTTTCACCTAGAGCTGGCATGCAGAGTATGATGATGATGATGATGGTGTTTCTCATAATGGTTAGTCAGATAAGGGATAGGGTTCATTGGTTTCGTATACATATAATGAATCATACAGGAACTTCGATGAGTACGAGGCAGGACTTTTTCTTTTTAATCAGGCTATTTTAGTGCTCGCTAATTTTTTTATTGCGAGTGTATAAATGATTGATCATAAAATATATTTAGAAGCGATTTTAAGGGTTGGTATTGGTCCGGTTCCCCTAAAATAAAAAATTATCATTTAGTCACTCTAATTTTTTTTTAAAATTTTAAATTAGTAAAGATAAAATTGTACTTTGGTCTCCTAAAATTATAAAATTTAATTTAATACTTTAAAAATTATAAAGATATAGACTACAAAAAAATAAAATTTCATTCGGCCCCCCCTAAAAAAATGTTCTGCCTTTGCCCTTAAATATGCTATATTTTTATGGGTGGGGATTGAACTCTTAAACACATATTTAAGTAATGAAGTGAACAATCATCATAACACATCTCACACTTGAGACATGGATATTTATTTACACTTGTTTCCGTACATTGAATATATATGTGTATCAAAAACTAACAAATGTTGGGTAGAGTGGTAAGACGCATCACATTCTGAAAATGAAGATTCAAGTTCAAATTAAACTTTAGAGCTGATGTTATTGGAAAAAAATGGTTTCTACGAACAGGAAAACGAAAATGAAGGATATCTTGATTATAAAGAAAACACATGTATAGAAATATTTCCATTTTCCCATCTAGAGCTAGACCTCTAGAATGAAGATAAAATGTCGATTGAATTATAAGCGAAGTACCAAATGACTTGTATTCAACTTTCAAATTTATACTAATTTGGGATTTAATCTAGGTAAAAGATGATCCTGTATTAGGAGTTAGGTTGTATTTTGCTCCATTTATTCAAAAATTGGTAATTTAGTACCTATACATTAGATTAAAGAGCAAATTCATCTTTTGTGTTAAAAATTTCATCCATTTTTACAGTTAAAAATTGGCATGACTAACAAAATAACCAAACAGTTACGCATGAAATGTCACGTGTACTTCATTTGGACGTACAAAGACCAATTTTTAACAATAGATATGGATGAAATATTTAACAAAAATGACCAATTTACTCCTTAATCCAACATATAAAGACTATTTTGTCTATTTTTTAGCATATAGGAAAAAATGCAATCTATTTATTAATACAAGGGCTTCTATAATACTTTTACCAATCTTTATACTATCCTATTGACATATAAGGGTTGTGTCTAAGAACAAAGGTGGAAAATGCCCAAAAGAGTACGACATATCTTACTAAAAAACCATTGGAAAATAGAAATACCCTATATAACAATACTCAAGGGTAAGACCTAGAAAAAACACTTGACATAGAGCCCAACAACAATACGAACAAAACAAGACGATGGTATAGTGAGTCAGGGACTCAGCTGTGAACCCGAACCAGCAGAGGCATCACTGCATCAGCCAAGTGGAGCATTAATGCATGCATGCATGACCGAGAGATTAAAGAAACAAAAGCCTTGAAGTTTGAGACGCAGCTGCTGCCTGGCTATGCAATTACAAATACTATGTTATGGGGAGAAGCTTTGAAAGGCACTTATGGAATAATCAAAGCCTTCAACTCATGCAAGTGTTCTTTACAAGAAAGGTACACCAGGCTTTTCATGGCAGCTCAGTACTCTTAATTCAGATTTTTTTTTTTTTTGCAGGCTAAGAACCGCAGACTTTCTTTCTTGTTTATTTATGGGTTGATGTCATGTTTAGCACTTGAAGTTTGATCAAATATACAATGTGATACGTATATTTAAAAAATGTTTGAAGGTTAACATAATCCGGAACTAGTGGTAGTTATTAAAACACTGTATGCAATATTTTAAGATTGTATCATGTTATCACTGGAAATTTATCAAAAAATTTAAAATTTTAAGCGATGATGCGACACAATATTAAAGACTAAACTTTTATATTGTTAAATTTTAGGGACTAAAATGAATTTAGTTACCAAATTCAAATATTAAAATAAATAAAAAAAAGTACATGTAGCAAAGTGGAATCAGTTGTCTAGTCCAGGAACTAAAAATTATATTGTCCTTACATAAAATATTCAAAATATTGATATTGTGTAAATCAAAACTTAATATTGCATGAATAATAATTTTAGGATATTTAAATTAATTATATATTTTTCACAAATAATAAAAGTACACGAAATTGGAATCGATGAAGAAAATTATGACATAACAAACTTGAGAACTAAAATTGAGTATTTATTTATAATAGTTATAATTAATTATGTTTAAATAAAATTATTAGTATTTATTTATAAGTCTTCCACTATTTTTTATTTTATTTAATGATAAGATGTCATACTATTATTCACTAATAGTACATAAAACGGTAAAAGTATCATGGAGGCCCTTGTACTAGGGGTTGGATTGTATTTTGCCCCCTCTACTAAAAAATATAGCAAATTAGTCCTTTTATGTTAGATTAAAGAGCAAACCGGCCATTTCTACTATTAAAAACTAGTCTATATACGTCGGTATGATGTGCACGTGGCTCGTCATGTGTCACTGTCTAGTTATTCCGTCAACCATGTTAGTTTTTAACAATACAAACAGATGAATTTTTTAATATAAAGGACCAATTTACTTTTTGATCTAATGTACGGGAACTAATTTGCTCGTTTTTATAATAGATGGAGCAAAATACAATTTGACTCCTAATATAAAGATATGCACGATACTTTTACCTACATAAAACTCATACTCAAAGGTTACATCAACAAAATTTTATTCCAATTACATATCAATAAGTACAAGTAATTAGTTCTGTCGATTAGCAATACAATATGCCAAATGATACAATGGAGCAGCCTTTGCAGTATCAAAACAAGCAAGCTGTTGAACAACTTGATTCATCAAATGGTAAGCAAAATTTTTAGCCTCGTCAATACCCATCACCTTTGGATAAGTTGCCTTATTACTAACCAAGTCCTTGCCTGCTGTCTTCCCCAACTCCACTGATGACTTAGTCACATCCAAAATATCATCCACCACTTGAAATAACAACCCTATAAACCTTGCATATATTCTAACCTTTTCAATATCATTATCATTTCCACCCCCTATTATTACACCACAAACAACACAAGCTTCTAATAGCTTAGCTGTTTTATGAACATGAATGTACTCTAATTCTTTCAAGCTCACTGCTTTTCCTTCACTCTCAATATCCACAAATTGACCTGCCACAAGCCCTTTTGATCCTATCACTGAACTCAACTCGGCAAAAATTCGAACCAAACGATCTGGTGAAACGTTATTTGTGTTACAAGCAATGTGTTCGAAAGCAAAGGAAAGAAATGCATCACCAGCAAGAACGGCGGTTGATTCACCGAAAACTTTGTGGTTTGTTGGTTTACCTCTTCGAAGATCATCGTTGTCCATACAAGGAAGGTCATCATGGATTAATGATGCTGTATGTATCATTTCTATAGCACAAGCTATTGGCATTGCTAATGATTCATCACCTCCGACTAGTTCACATGAAGCAATACAAAGAATGGGACGTACACGTTTGCCACCAGCTAGAAGAGAGTACCTCATTGCTTCATTAAGTTTTAATGGATGTCGCAATGGTATTGCTTCATCAAGCATTTTGTTAATCTTTTTGGCCTTCATGGCCATGTATGCTTCAAATTCGAATCCTTGAAATGGACTGCCTTGCATAATGAAGCTTTTGAATTGGTATGTAGTGCCATTGTTGAACTGAGTGTTATTTATATGGATGGTAAAACACGAATCGCTCGACAGATTCCGTATCGACCTATCCCGCTTCATTATCATCCCTAATTATTTATAGTTAAATTATTAAACTATTAATAAATTATTAAAAATATAAGGGTTAAATTGATGGAAAAGAACAAAACATTATAATAAATTGGCATTCTAGGTATCTATTCTATTAATTGAAAACATTCTCATTAAACTAAATATTTATTTATAATAATTAATAATTGTATAAGAATTAAAATTAATAGTTTAATAGCTGTATAATAATTATTAATTATTATAAATAGATATTTAGTTTAATGAAAATATTTTCAATTAATAGGATAACTATTTTAATTAATAACCTATAAGATAACGAGCAATTTAATCCATGTGAAAATAATGAGGTAATTTAATCTTTATAATATTTAAAATTGAGTAGATAAGTACAATTGAAGTGACGCTAACACTTTTCACTAATAAAAATTAATAAAATTGAGCAAATAATTACAAATTTTTTTGAACAATTTTTTTATATGTTTTAATCATATCTGTTCTTTTTGACACAATGTATAGAATTATCTTGTAACACCCCAAACCTAACCTAAACGTTATGATCAGATCCGGAGTTGTTATCTAAATTCGTTCGAAAATCCAAAAACTATTTTGAAACAGTAAAATAATTAAAGCCAACATGGAGTGAATAAAACTCCAGTTTGATTGAGGAAAACTTCCCTTTAAATAATGTATTAGTTTTGCTGATGATCACTTTAAAATCACTTAGTTTTGCAGTGGAATTTCTTAATTTAATTAAATTTTGGAAAACACGATTTGATTTTGAAGTCCATCATTTGCAGAAAGATTTGATATCATCTAAAACGTTTTAATGGTTCTAAATGAAAAATAAAAATAAAATTGGATTTAAAAGCAGTCCCAAAAATCCGAAACAGTCCCAAATTTCGAAATAGTCCAACAGAACGAAATTAGATTAAGTAGGACAAAAGTTAAGGAAATGCAAAGCAAATATGTAAAACCGAGCTCTCGCCACACCGATCCGTCTTATGTCTGAGGGTTACCTGAGAATCAAAAAATCAGAGAGTGAGCTTACGAGCTCAGTGTATAACTCAATACACACAATAAATCAGATACACATGCTTAAATAGATTACGGAACTGATATAGACATCAATGCATAGCAGATACAGATTCAAATGCATAATAGATATAGATTCAAATCCTACCCCTATCCACTACACACCATCTCCGACCATCCCTAAACACTAATTAGGATATTAAATACCTATCCAGCCCCACACACCGCTAAGTGATCATATGTCACTTTATAGAATATATGCAGACTAACCCCCTGATCAAAATGTCATAACCCACCTGAAACAGATATATGTGGCTGAGCCACCAAATACGGTAGATAAATTAAACTGCTCACACTTCCTCCATAATTATAATCCCACCCCAATGCATATGTAGAACTAAACAAATATCATATATGTGTATTACATGCATGCTTTACACATCAGATTCAGATAATATTAACATATAACAGATCATGCTATCACATATAACATACTACTCATGCGTTCATAAATCATATTTAACACTAACAGAGCATCAAAAATCATGATTTATAGACCAATTTGTACCATACGGACCCTATGGAAGGGCTATATTCGATTCATACGATGATTACAACCTTAGGGATAAATTTCAAATTTTGGGCTCACACGCCTGTGTGGCCCACACGGCCCAATTGACCTAGACCATGTGGCATCGATAGTCCAATTTTTCAGCTTTCAGTTGTTTACTATTTTTCGAGTTTTCGTTACACATCTGGAAGTTTTCCGATGTAAATTCCAAAAACGAGTATAACAGCACCTAAAAACATAATACACTTAACGAATTAGCCAACAATAATGAATCGATTTGAGAGGATAAACTCCTCGATTTTCCTAAAATATCAATCCAACCCACAAAACCATTAACCCAAACAGCCACAACAGTTCCAAATTGGCATAAATCCCTTACCCTTGGACGTACAAAACACCTTCACAAGCCTTAATCCTCCAGTGGATTAATCGTTCCGTGACCTTCACCTAGATATCCCAAAAAATTAATAACAGAAAACGCAATACTTAAACCCCAACTTAGCAAAAATAAAAAAAAAACAAATAATGAAAGGAAAATTTTCAGTAATAGAATAAACAAATATCAACAGTACTTACTCAAGAATCGAGTTACAAACAATTCAATCAACACCCACCACCGAAATTGAGTACCACAAGAACAACAAGTCAAGAACACAAAGAAAATTTTGGGAAACAAAATCAAGAAAGGAAGAAAGAAAATTCGAAGACCTTCCTTTCCTAGAATCCACGTGAAAAGGAAAGAGAAACAAAGTGAACAGAATAGGGAGAAAAGAAGGAATGTGCGAAGTGGGGAAAGTTTTTGAGAAATCTTTTTTTTTTTTAATTTCAAAATAAAATAAAAATAATAAAATAAAATCCAACTCAAAACCCAAATATAAGCTGACTCCTTACCACTAAGCTAGCTGGATCATTCTTAGCGCAAATTTTGTAAAAATAAAATTTAAGCCTAATAAACAGAGATAGGAATAGAAACAAAAATAGCAAAAATTTCAAAAAGCGAGATTTGAACATATGACTTCAAACATATATCTAAAGCACTTAACCATTAAAGCGAATCACTTGACAAAATTTAACAAACCAAAGCTCAATTTTTTGTGGCGTTTTAACGCGCTCGAACTCACGTCCTCCTACATTGACAACAACGCTAATACAATCAAACTAAAACTCAATCATCAAAAATAATAAATCACTTTTTTTTTAGAAAAATATAGATTTTACTTAAATTACATATACCTAACCCATGCTTGAAGTGACATATAATAAATCACATATTTTCAACCGTTGGTTTTATAGGTTGGGTGTTAGATTTTATCTACTTTTCTTTAACATTTAATTGAATTAAATTAGGTATCAGCCATGTTTGGTTTCTAATTAATAAGAAACAGTAAATGAACTGGATTTATTTTTTTTATTGGAAATTAATTTTATAATTTAATTAGTATAGTTGTTATCAGATTTAGGTTGAGTTAATTTTTTGGGGTTAAATTATAGAGTAAATTTAAAGTGTTTTTGAAATTTAATCTTTGTATTTTTACTTTTAGGAATTTAGTCTTTTTATTTTTCGAATTTAAAATTCAAATTTAATTATTAATACCATTAAATTTAAAAAAATGGATGGAAAAAGAGATGATGAAATTACAAGCAAACCCAGCATTCCAATCTTGTATAATTTTTTAATAATACAAGTATGATTTTTCAAATTAGTTGATTATTGATATAATAGAAACAAATAGTTTATATGCTTGGAAATTTTCTTGACCACAAGATCAAAGATTCAACATCTACATCAAGTCAACATCTTCCTTCAAACAAGAAGAAAGACAATGGGTAGTGATAAAATTGAAAACATGGGAAGCTTCAAACAGGAATAAGAAAGTGAATGCTTTTCTTGTAATGTAATGGGAAATAAAAAAAGGAAAAAGATACCTTATTGTAGCCTCCCTAACCAAGCCTAGACGTTATAGCCAGATCGTGAAGACTACACTAACTATCGAAATGACTAAGTAAACCTTCAGACCATAAAAACACTAATTCAACTCATTTTGGAAAACTGCGGTTGCACTTGAATTAGTTTGAAAAATGTTCATCTATTGAGCCATCTATTCTTTAAGTCTCATTTTTATTATTTATAGTGGTGTTTTTAGAAACTCGTTGTTTGTCACTTTGTTTTACAAAATTTCTTTATCTTTCAAAACAGTGAAAAAATACTATTTATGTTAGATTTTAATCAGGTCGAGTAACATGCATTTTCCGGTTAACATATATAATCAATGTGTTTGAATACTGCATGCATAAAACCCAAATCCGAAAACCACAAGCCACAGTCCAAAATTTTAATATTGTATAAAATTTTCAAGTGATGATGTGGCACAATATTAGAGACTAAACTTTTATATTGTTAAAGTTTAGGGACCAAAATGAATCTAGTTACCAAATTCAGACATCAAAGTGGATAAAAAAGTACATATAGCAAGGCGATTCAGTTGTCAAGTTCAGGAGCCAAAAATTATATTATCCTTACATGAAATATTCTGTAAAATTGAAATCGGTGAAGAGAATTATCACCATAAACTTGAGACCTAAAACTTCTAGAGTAATTGGAATCGATGAAGAATATTATCACAATAAACTTGAGAACTAAATCTGCTAGAGTTTTTAGTATTTATTTATAATAGTTATAATTAATTATGTAAAAATAAAATTATTAGTATTTATTTATAAATATTCCACCATTTTTTATTTTATTTAATGATAAGATGTTATACTATTATTTACTAATAGTACATAAAACACTAAAAGTAAAATGAAGGCTCTTGTACTAGGGGTCGGATTGCGTTTTGCCCCCTTTACTAAAAAAAAGAGCAAATTAGTCATTGTTTATTAGATAAAAGAGTAAACCGGTCCCTCTTTTAAAAATTCCATCCATTTCTATTATTAAAAATTAGTCCTTATATGTCAACATGAAGTACACGTGACTCGTCTTGTGTCACTTTAGTTAATCTATTAGCCACATTAGTTTTTAACAATACAAATAGATGGATTTTATAATAAAAATGACCAATTTGCTCTTTGATCTAATGTACGAGAACTAATTTTCTCGTTTTATTAATAGATGAGGCAAAATACAATTTGAACAAGAACTAATTTGCTCGTTTTATTAATAGAGGGAGCGAAATACTATTTAAGTCATAATATAAAGATATGCATGATGCTTTTACCTACATAAAACTCATACTCAAAGGTTACATCAACAAACTTTTATTCCAATTACATATTAATAAATACAAGTAATTAGTTCTGTCGATTAGCAATATAATATGCCAAATGATACAATGGAGCAGCCTTTGCAGTATCAAAACAAGCAAGCTGTTGAGCAGCTTGATTCATCAAATGGTAAGCAAAATTTTTAGCCTCATCAATACCCATCACCTTTGGATAAGTTGCCTTATTACTAACCAAGTCCTTGCCTGCTGTCTTCCCCAACTCCATTGATGACTTAGTCACACCCAAAATATCATCCACCACTTGAAATAACAACCCTATACACCTTGCATATATCCTAACCTTTTCAATATCATTATCATTTCCACCCCCTATTATTACACCACAAACAACACAAGCTTCTAATAGCTTAGCTGTTTTATGAACATGAATGTACTCTAATTCTTTCAAGCTCACTGCTTTTCCTTCACTCTCAATATCCATAATTTGACCCGCCACAAGCCCTTTTGACCCTATTGCTGAACTTAACTCGGAAAAAACTCAAACCAAACGATCTGGTGAAACGTTATTTGTGTTACAAGCAATGTATTCGAAAGCAAGGGAAAGAAGTGCATCGCCAGCAAGAACGGCGGTTGATTCACCGAAAACTTTGTGGTTTGTTGGTTTACCTCTTCGAAGATCATCGTTGTCCATACAAGGAAGGTCATCATGGATTAATGATGCTGTACGTATCATTTCTATAGCTCAAGCTATTGGCATTGCTAAAGATTCATCACCTCCCACTAGTTCACATGAAGCAATACAAAGAATGGGACGTACACGTTTGCCACCAGCTAGAAGAGAGTACCTCATTGCTTCATTAATTTTTAATGGATGTCGCAATGGTATTGCTACATCAAGCATTTTGTTAATCTTTTTGGCCTTCATGGCCATGTATGCTTCAAATTCGAATCCTTGAAATGGACTGCCTTGCATAATGAAGCTTTTGAATTGGTATGTAATGCCATTGTTGAACTAAGTGTTATTTATAAAGATGGAAAAACCTGAATCGCCCATAAATTCCACATCAACCCGTCCCGTTTTATTATCATTAAATTTCATATTTCAACATGAAATTAAACAAATTTGAATATGGCTAGCCAGGCTTGCTGGTTAAGGACCTTATTGTAAGGGAATAATTAACATGCTCGCCAGCCTAAAGTTCTTTTTAGTAATAAAAATAATTTAATTGATGTGATCTAATTTAATATGTTTAATTTGTCCCAAAATCTGATCTCTTAAAATGGGTCGACCATAAGTAGAAGTTTGGTTTTATTTTCGAGATAAGATTCCGATAAAAACTTTGTTTAATTTATCGTTGAAACGTAGCCCTAAACGCAAGTTATAAGATTGAGATAAGATTCCGATCAAAATCTGTTATTGTTTTGCTTAGCTTAATCATAAATTTAGTTAATCCGTTATTGTTTATCTTATCCTTTAATTATGAAATGGGAGATTAGATCTCTGCCCATGAGAATAGAGCATATTTCATTACCAGACGTTTACCTCTTTAAAGAGCACCTGCAACAAAGAAAATAGTAGGATGACATAAAAAAAACCCGAAACAAACAAGTTTCGATCTGACCTAATAGAATCAGGTTTTTTTCTTGATATCAGGTTTCGTGGCAGGTTCGGGTCAGGTTTAGCCAGAAATCACCCCGACTATTAATTAAGTTAAAAAATCTTTAAATTTTATCACTACCAACATCATTTTACCACATTTACTCCCATTTCACGCTAGTTTCTTTTCCCCTCTCATTTCAATTTATTTTTCCTAGTATCCCTCTAATTTTCGTTCCTTATTTTTTTCCTCTATGGTGCAATATTTTTTTTTACTTAGTCAACTAGGCATGTTTTTATAAATATTTTTTTAATTTAATTAATCACAATTTTAAATAAAAAAATTTGAATTCAGGCTAAGTCAAATCAGGGTTGGGTATACAATTAATTTTCGAGTTTGAGTTCGAATTTAGGGTGAGTTAAATTATTTTAAGTTCTAAGTCAAGTCATGGTCCGGACATGTCGGTAGAATATCTGATCGGGGTTAAAGTGATCAGTGATCATTGCTACTAGTAATAGATACCTTGATTTTGACAAAAAGAAATTGTCCATACACAAATGGCTAATGTAAAGTGTGATTAACTCTAAAGCAACAACAATCACGTCAGCAAGTCCAGTATGGGAACATATAATGATTGCTCACGATTTGAAAGCTGGAATTACAGCATGAAACTTGCAATGTCTTCATACCGAGGTTGCCACGATTTTTGACTAACTTACTCTTGTTGCAAGCTTTCGTGCTTATGGATTTCAAGACCCAAGCTGATAAATTTTGAAGCAGATGAAGGCAGGTGATGTATCTCAGTTATGAAACAGGAGATATTTCGATGTTGAAGATAGATGAGATATCTTGATGTTGCTTGTTATATAGCGTTACAACAATGAAAAAATAGGAGTTGTTTGTGACTAGTGCGTAGCTAAAGAGGCAGGTAGGGGTCTTGATATCTTTAGGTTCAATGAGAAAATTATTTTATACCTCCTCTCAAAAATTAAAAGAATTAATTTAGTCTTTTTTTAACTTTTGATTAAATGAAAAAAAAATACGACTCTAGCTCTTTCGAAAATTTATAATTTAATTTAAGTATTTTTAATATAAATTTTTTAGCTTTGGCCACTCAAATTTTATAATCTTATCTCGGTCCCACTTAAACAAAATTTCTGACTTCATCCCTATTTGTAATGGTAGTTTGCACCATATGAGTATAGAGAGATGATAGGATGAAGACAATTCACACTATGAATAGTTTAGGAAGCCATTATACAAAGAGTTTGTGGGGAGGGATTTTCTTAAGTAACACTACACCAAAACAGGCTTTTAGCGGCGCTTTTTTAGGCCTTTAGCGGCGCTTTTTAACGCCGCAGATACTTTTAGCGGCGCTTTAAAAAGCGCCGCAACAGACGCCGCTAATGAATGCGCCGCTAACTTTAGCGGCGTTTTAGAAAAAATGCCGCTAAAGACCCTGATCTTTAGCGGCGCATCTTGCACAAACGCTGCTGAAGACTAAGACCTTTAGCGGCGCTTTAGTGGAAGCGCCGCTAAAGATCCTTATCTTTAGCGGCGCTTCTCCCAAAAACGCCACTAAAGATTAGGGTCATTAGCGGCGCTTTCCCTTCAAACGCCGCAATAGACCCTGATCTTTAGCGGCGCTTTGACCAAAAACGCCACTAAAGACTATGATCTTTAGTGGCGCTTTTTCCACAAACGCCGCTAAAGCCCCTTATCTTTAGCGGCGCTTTGGCCAAAAACGCCACTAAAGGCCAACACCTTTAGTGGCGTTTTTTTTAAAAAACGCCACTAAATTTGGCAGATTTGTAAAATAAATTTTTTTATATTTTCAGCCCTCCTGTAAAAACAAATCAAAAGAAATCATATCTAAACCAGCCAAAAGTAATAAATCAATATATTAAACAAATAATATAATAAATATCAATAAATAAAATAAAAATCGTATTATTCTTACAAAAATGTTAAAAGTTAAAATGATAATTAAAAGTCAAAATCGAAGTATATTTACACGATAGTCTAAGACGGCGGCTGTTGCGACTGCTGAAACATCTTCATCATACTCTGAAGCTGCTGCTGGAGTTCATCGAACTTTTGACGTTGCTCTGCTTCCCTCGCTGCAGCCTCTGCTTCCCTCGCTTTAGCCTCTGCTTCCCTCGCTGCAGCCTGTACTTCTCTCACTGCCGCCTCTGCTTCTCTTGCTGCCGCATCTGCTTTAAGCTGCTGCTGGAGTTCTTCATACTTTCGTTGAACCTCAGCTTCTCTCGCTGCTGCATCTGCTTTCAGTTGTAGCTGGAGTTCTTCATATCTTTTTTGAACCTCAACTTCTCTCGATGTTGTCTCCGCTTTAAGTTGTGTAATTTGCTCAATTGTTGTCGCTTGCATACAAGCCATCTGGTCTCTTAACCTCTGAACTTCAGCTTCAGCTCGACTCCCCGAAGGCATATATTGTTGCGAGCTAGATCTAAAAAATTGGGATGGGTTAACAAAAGATCCTCGAAATCGAACCCGACCATACCTTTCAGGACCCAAAACTTCAGTGATAATCCGGTTATCAATGTCGTAAATATGAACAGAACTATCACTGGAAGCAATCGCTTCGTACTCCGCCTTTTTATCCTTTAATTTTTCCTAAAAAATAAATCAAATAGTTAGGAACGCAATATATATTAAAAAACCGAATGCAACATAACTTAACAATATTTGCATTACAATAAATGAAATAAATCATTAGAAAATAAACACTATAAATAATTAAAACAAGTGAAATTGTATTAATTAAGCAAACGTACCATAATTTCTGCAGCTTCAGGAGTCATAGGGTTTCCATCTTTCTTCCTATGTGTAATGTCAAAAAGTTGAAGGCGTCTAACTTTTTGACCGGACGACAGTTCCTACAATACAATAGTAAAAATATTAATGTAAGTAAGTAGTTATCATCCTCCAATATATAAAAATTGAAACTACCTCTGCATGAGCTACACACGCAAAACTTTTCGACCCAGCTGTATGAGTGAATTTTTGTTGCTGCCTACTTTTTTTTCCAACTTCTTCACGATCCTACATTATGAAATTATTAGTACATTAATTAGGAAATACTATACACCAAAATAATTTTAAAATTTTATAAGTTACACATACATCTCCTTTCTTTGAAGCCCAAAATCTAACGACCTCTTCCCACTGGTACCTCAGCATTCCCGGCGGGACATTTTGTAATCTCTCATCCAGTGTTGTTTTTGTCTTAAAATAGTTTTTCTTTAAAGTGCTCTTATGGTCTCTCCATCTTTTTCCCAATGCCTTCTTTACATAAGCATCAGAGACCTCTAGAGTAAATCTCGCCTACAAAAAACACAACTTAAGAAAGTAAATGTAAACGAAACTTAAACCCAAGTATTATAAATGACATACACGTTTTGTTACCTTAATGTTATCGAGAGCTTGATTCTTGTTACTCTCGGGCACTTTATGCCATGACTCGAAGTTAATTGGCAACATATTTGCATTCCGTGCTAGAATGCCCATGTATCCTGCTAAAAGGCGAGCTTCTGATCCAACAGGCTGACCAAAGCTATTACTGGATACTTGGACACGCTCGACTGGATCTAGGTCGTATAAATCGCTCAATACCGTACGTCCGCGACCTCTCCGCGTCCCACCAGTTTCATCTGAAAAATAAAAGTATTGTAATATACGAAATTTAAAAAAAAAAACAAACAAGAAGTCAACACACATGTAAATTAAATGTTAAATTACTTTGAACTTCTATAGGTTCCTCAGGTGTAACCGGAACATTCGAAGATCCAATAGCAGTCTGTTGTTCAGTGCTATTTGTTTCCGCCGAGTTTGGAGTACCTTGAACAATGCGGTGCGATCACACTTTTCTTCTAGGCATTTTATCTGCAATACAAATAAATTAGTTGAAAACTTAGTATACAATTACAACAATAATATCCCATATAAAATAGTTGAAATATCATCATTCGTAGATGTAATTAGATAATCGTAAAAGCTTACTACATTATAATTCGTAAGTCTCTTCATCCGTATCCTGGCGGACCCATTGAAATTGTTTACTAGTACCAGGGATGTTTTAATTTAAGTTCTGTTCTGGAAATGGCAAAGTTTGTGTTCTGTCGTCAATGTCATCTCTACTTCCACTGCCCATGTCAAACAAGTCTCTAGGGATGTTACGGAGTACAACGTACCAACCCTCATCAGTTGAGTCTTTTGAGTAAAAAACTTGTTTGACTTGAGAAGAAAATACATACGGCTCATCAATCAATTGTTGTCCTGTGTGAATCAATCGATCAAAGTTTACCATTGTGAAACCAAATTGATCTTGCTTGATTCCACGTGCAGTATTAACATCGGCCCAATCACCTCGAAATAAGACAACTTTCCATTTGCCATAGTAATCCAACTCAATTATGTCAGTAAGAAGTCCAAAATATTCCACATTTCCCTCCACAGGATTATTGTCCCTAGCACTAGCATAACTTGTAATTGAGGAATTAACCACTATTCCACAATTTTGCGTTCTCCTCAATCTCTCGCGATATTTTGTATGAAATCTGAATCCGTTTATGAGGAACGCACTATATCTTTTAACCACCCGATTTGGACCTTGGGAAAGCAATTTAACTTCTTCAGTGACGTTCTTCCCACTCCAAACCTATTGAATGGAAAGTAAACTGAGTAATTAAAAATGTTTTGAGTAAATATTATTATTTGTCGGTGAAAGCTCCAATTACATACTGTTTGGCTTAACCATGCATGAAAAGATTCTGTAAACAACTTATTGATATCTCGATGTTGTGTTCTTCGGGAGCGCGAATGAGATCTCAATATTTGTTTGTACTCACTATGTTAAAAATATGTTCAGTTTGTTAGACTATAAACAATTTTTAAACGATGAATATTTATCAAATTTCTAGAACTTACTTGCGTAAAGGTTCCATTGATTCGTGGTGAAACAGAACATATCGATGTACTTGAACCCACGATAAATCATCTAATTCTGTAATTTCAACTTTACCGATTGGTTCTCCAAAACTTTGGAACAAATAAGTATCGGCAAAGTTATGATCCGTGGGTCCAGCATTTCTATTTGGTCTGTTCAACCTTGTTTCAACATCTTCCAAATATCTTGAACAGAAGGTCATACATTCCTCTGCCAAGTAGCCTTCAGCAATCGATCCTTCTGGATAACGCTTGTTGCGGCAATAAGACTTTAATTTGGATAGGAACCTAAACACGGTATACAACGTTATCAAAAGTTGTAACCAAAAATACATAGGTGAATGAAGGAAAACTTTAAAAATTGTAATTAACACCTTTCTATGGGATACATCCATCGATAGAAAATGGGTCTGCCAAGAATTGCTTCATGTGGGAGATGGATTATCAAGTGAACCATAATAGTGAAGAAGGAAAGTGGGAAGATTTTCTCCATGTTGCATAAAGTTAAAGCGGCTCGATCCTGTACCTTCTGAAGTTCTTGAACATCCAAAACTTTGCCACAAATGACTTTCATTATATTGGATAGTTCAATTATATAAGACGTCACCTTCTTTGAAATACAACATCGTAGAGCAACTGGCAGTAAATCTTGCATCAAGATGTGATAGTCATGTGATTTTAGCGAATATAGTCTTCGATCTTTAACACTAACACATGGAGATATATTAGATGCATACGCATCTGGAACCTTTATATCCTTCAACACAATGTAGAACACTTCTTTTTCTGTCTTCGACATTGAGAAAATAGAAGGCGGCAACCGATATTTACCATTCGGAAGTGGATTCGGATGAAGATCAGGTCGAATTCCCATCTGAACTAAATCAAGTCGACTCTGAAGATTGTCTTTTGATTTTCCGTCTACATTCAAAACTGTACAGACAATGTTCTCGCAGACATTTTTCTCAATATGCATAACATCAAGATTGTGTCGTAAAAGGTGGTGCTCCCAATAAGGCAACTCAAAAAAAATACTTCTTTTCTTCCACGAGTCCGCCTCATTAGGATCATCCTCTTCATCGGAGTTATCATCAGCTTCATCATTTGATCTTCTATTTCTTTGCGTGTTTGCCGGTTGATTCATCTTCCCATAACTGAAATTCATATCTTCGAACATTAACAAGATTTCAAATCCACTTGTCTGCGAAGGAGCTTCTCTGAACTCTTCAGTACCGTCAAATGCCGAACTCTGAAATCTAAATCTATGATTTTCCGGTAACCACCGACGATGTCCCATGTAAGAGAACTTCTTCCCATTGTATAACCATTGCGAACATGTTTGTACAGCACAACAAGGGCACGCATAACGACCCTTGGTACTCCAACCGGATAAATTGGCATAAGCGGGGAAGTCATTAATGGTCCACATCAAAGCTGCACGTAAATTAAAGTTCTCCTTTCTCAGCACATCGTATGTCTCGACACCAACCCATAATTGTTTTAACTCTTCAATAAGTGGCTGTAAATAAATGTCGATATCATTCCCGGGCCCTTTCTCTCCAGGGATAATCATAGATAAGATAAGGGAAGATTGCTTCATGCAAATCCACGGAGGCAGATTGTAAGGAACAAGCACTACTGGCCAAGTACTGTATGCAGTACTCATGATCTTGTAAGGATTAAATCCATCAGATGCTAGGCCAAGCCTCACACTCCTTGGATCGCTTGCAAAGCTTGGAAATTTATTGTCAAATGATTTCCAAGCCAAAGAATCTGCCGGATGCCTTAATAATCAATCATCAGTTCGTCCTTCATGATGCTACGTCATTGACTTCGCTGTCTTTGATGACATGAAAAGCCTTTGAAGCCTTGGTATCAGCGGAAAATACCGCAAAATCTTGACCGGCTTCTTTCTTGGCTGTGCATCGTTTTCATCGTCGTTCCCATCTTCTGTGTTTCTATTATCCAACGGGATTCGCAGCATACATGACAGCACTGTTGGTTTCTCCGATCACCCTAATACAACATGCAATCATTCGGGCAACTATGGATTTTGTTGCACCCAAGACCTAAGTCTTTTATAATTTTCTTCATATCTTTGCAAGACTGATGGATTTTTGCAAACGGAAACATTTCTCTCAAAAACTCTAACAGCATTGTCAATGAGTTCCCGATCCACCCTCCCAAAACATTTTAACTGGAAAAGACGAATGCAGAATGACATTTTTGAAAATTTTGATCCCTCATATAGTTCTTCGTTCATCTCATTAAGTAGCGCGTAGAACTTTGCCGCTTCTCCATTCGGCTCTTCATGATGTACACTTCTTCCGGGTTGGGCACCAGCATTTCCACCGAGATTACAATCATCAGATGGCAGAAAGTCAGGTGGGAACGACTGTAAACCATGACTCTGAATATTAAATGCTTCACGCAACATCCCTTCCATGTCATCCCCTCTAACAGACTGGTGGTAGGCAGTACTATCATAAGATACATCCATCCTTGAAGAGGAAGTACTAGGCGGGCATTCTCCATGAAAAAACCATTGTTTATAACCACGAACAAACCCATCAACAATTAGATGCTCGTATACAACTTCACGATAATGCCAGTTTATGTTGACACACTTCTTACACGGGCAAAGAATCATGTTCTCTTGGCTTGCATATTGAAATGCAAAATCTAGAAAAGTTTGTACTCCATTTCGATAACCGTCGCTTACCCTTGACAAATTCATCCAAGACCGGTCCATTTCTTATTTCTTGAAGCCTAATCTTGAGAATAAATTGCACGGGTTTAGGATTTAGGAATAAGTATAACTAAGCTACGTAAGTTATGTATTATGTAAGTTATTTATTATGAAAATTATGTAAGTTGTGTATTAGTCAAATTATGCTATGTAAGTTATGTATGTCGTATAAGTTATGTAAGTTGTAAGTTATGTAAGTTATTTATTATGAAAATTAAGTAAGTTATGTAATTTACGAATAATTAAAAAATTGTAAGTTATGTAAGTTGTAAATTATGTATAATATTAATTAACTAAGTTATGTAATTTATGTATAATATTAATTAATTAATTAAGTTATGTAATTTATGTATATTAACTAATTAAGTTAGGTAATTTATGAATAATCAAAAAAATGTAAGTTATGTAAGTTGTAAGTTGTAAGTTATGTATAATATTAATTAACTAAGTTATGTAATTTATGTATCATATTAATGTAAGTTATGTAACTTATGTATATTAATTAATTAAGTTATGTAATTTATGTATAATATTAATGTAAGTTATGTATAATAACATAAAATTAAGTTATGTAATTTATGTATAATATTAATTAATTAAGTTATGTAATTTATGTATAATATTAATTAATTAATTAAGTTATGTAATTTATGTATTATATTAATGTATGTTATGTAATTTATGAATAATTAAAAAAATGTAAGTTATGTAAGTTGTAAGTTATAAGTTATGTAAGTTGTCAGTTATGTATAATATTAATTAACTAAATTATGTAATTAGAGATGGGTATTACTGCTCGAATTGGTGCCCATATGCATGTAGAGATTGACAGCAACATCATGTAGAGCAATAAATACCATGCAAATTATCAGTGATAAGGTACTGCAGATTGAAAAATTAAAAAAAAACTTAATTGTTTTAATATATAAACCCATTTAAAACCTAAAACAAAACCCATTGCTTTTAAATTTTTAATAAAACTTTTATTATGCTTTTAAATATTCTATAACTAAATAAAAATAAATCAATGTCAATATCTTATAAATTTATTACTTTTTTTTTATTGTTGTTAAAACTTTCAAGAATATGTGTTCTCCTTTATATTATTATTGTTATTAAAACTTCTAAAATTTTGGTCGTCATTATTAACATTTTCAAGTTTGGTACTTTTTTTTGCTATCATTACACAATAATGCCTCGTTTGGCTACTAGAGTAATAATATGAGGAAAAAACTTACTTATTATATATGTATTACAATGGTTAGACATAAAATAAAACAAAATAGTTAGTACAAATTTAAACTTGATGAGTAATAACTCTTGTAAAAAATGAGGCTTGTTCAAAATAAGCGAAAAATTCCCCTCTTTTGCTAAAAATAAATCATAAAAGTGGCTAAATATTACCAACTGAATTAGTTTACTGTTAACCCATATACTAAAAACATGAGTAAAAAATAATACTCCAATCAAAAATAACCTTTAAAACTTGTTCTTTGCAGTACATGAATGATAATCTTGCTATCCAAGAAAATGAATGTTTTGAAACACAAAAATAGACAAATTCGCCCCAATTCATAGAAGTGTAGGCCAAACTTTTTGTCCTGCATAACCATCTGGAAATATCCAAAATTCCACATGTTTGATATCTTCATATACAACTAAATATAGTGACAAGATTCAGAGGCCCCAACTACCTATGTCCAAACTCGTGAAGTGCACATTTCACTCTCTCAAGACACATGTTATATGCAGTGCAATTTTTTAATGAAATATTATTACAATCTAGCATCATACATGGATATAAACATTCAGGGCAATCATATAAGAAACTAAGAATGTATGATAATGAAAATAAATGTCTACAATGTAGACAGTTGCTTTCAAATGGAAACGTAAGTCAAGAAACTTACAGCAAATCTCAAAAGAAGACAAGATTTTCCAACACCAGAATCTCCAATAAGCAGAAGCTGGAACAGGTAGTCACTGCAAAATATTGCAACCAGATAATCTCAATATCTGTTCCAACGATGCATAAGAATAATAGCTACAACTTTAACATGTGAGTTATGTAATTTTATTTCCACCAAAAGAGGCCTAATCCCCAAACCCAGTCTCTCATAAACCAAACCTAAAGTTTAACTTGTCAGCGTTAAAATGCCAATTAACCAAATTAAGTGCCCAAAGATTAACCTTAGAATGCCAAGCAATTATCGGTTGACAGCGAAGTTTACTGGTGCATCAAGAAAGCGCAATTCAAAATGAATTTCGATTTCAAACAAATTAGAGCAAGTCACCATCATTCGTAAATATATACATACATAATGAGCACATTTTTTAAGACAGATTTGCTTCTTCAATACACATAATCGATTTAGCAACATGTTAACAAAATATAACAAATTATTTGCAAAAGAATACCCCGACCACAATTTATTATGGCATCTTACAAAATTAGAAGCCTATGTCCCTCCTGAATGTTAACTGTTAATGTTAACTCTTCAACAATGAGAAGAACAAACTAGAAAGCAAACACAGGATCGGTACTTCTTCCCAAACCCTAGACACGAAAAAATTCCCAAATTCCCCAAATTCCCAAACAAACAGGCCAGAGCTTGGTGATTGAATTTATTATTTAAACCCCAATTTACCAAATTCCACTTAACCCAAACCCTAAATCAAGATACAACATTTTAAAAGAAAAAAAGCTTACCTTTTTCCCAAAAATTCCGCAACTTTGATAGTATCCTGTCAAGATTGGCTCAGCTGTTGCTTCGTTTCACTCGATTTATGAGTTCTCCTCTCCCTTTTTTCCTTTGTTTTTTCTCTTTCGTTTCTATCGCTTCCGTTTTGTCTGAAGGCTGTTTGTTTCTATGTTTATTGTGTTCTGCCTTATAGAGAAAATGATAAGTTAAAACACGATGAAAGAAACGGCGTCGTTTTGCCAAAATTTTAAGACACCATTCCGGCGTTTTTTAGGAAAACGCCACTATTTCTTGTATATTTGCGGCGTTTCCAAAAACGCCACTAAAAATTGAATTTAGAATCTGAAACGGCGCCGTTTAATAAAGCTTTAATGCATATTTCAAACTATTTTTTAACTTATTAAACTTAATTCTATTTAAAATAATATTTAAATGACAAAAACATTAATAACAATTGGTACTTTAAATTGATTTTTTAAAACATTATTTAAAGAAATTAATCTAAACTAACCTAAAACCTTTATCCGACCCCTGAGACCCTAAACCCTAAATTCTAAACCACTGTCCCTTAGCCCGTAACTCGTAACCCCTAAACCCCTAACCCTTATATCCCAAACCTTAAATTCATATATACCCCCTAATCCTTAAAATAGCACGGCCATCCAAAATAATCCCTAAATCTTTAATAATCATAAAATAGTTATAATTGATTAAACAATAATTAATAGTAAAAACTTTTAATTTGTAATATTACATTTATAATATTTATTTTTTTTGTATAAAGTTTGAAATTTATAATATTTAATTTTCTTGATAAATAAATAAATTTAAACTATATACTCATAATTTCAATATATTAAATTTATTATTATATATTTTAGAAATATATAAGAACATATTTGATATAAAAATTAATAAAACTAATTAATCTAATAACTTAAACTCTAACATAATCGTTGAAACCCTAAACCCCAAATCCATAACCCCTTAACCCCTAACCCCTAAATCCCCTAACCCCTAAAGCATAACCCTTAAACCCTAAATCCCCCTAACCCCTAAACATCAAATTTTCAATTACACAAACAAACGGTGACGTTTTCACAAAATTGTAGACATATTTGCAGCGTTTTCCCGAAAAACGCCAGTAATAGAGTACATCATTCAACTGAAACGACGCCGTTCTGATAGAGTATCAAGAATATTAGCGGCGCTTACCTATAAAACGCCACAATAGAAACTAATTCCCTAACACGTAACGACGTCGTATATTGCAATATTTGTGGCGTTTTTGACTACAACGCCGGTAAAGGCTACCTTTTGCGGCGTTTTTCTATAGAAACGCCGCTAAATTTCTCTTTTTTTTGTGGATCTTACATTTAAATAATTAATTACCTATTTATTTAAAAAATACATAATTACCTACTTATTTATTTGTTTATTTATTTATACCAAGATTATTTTGGTCCTATATATACAAATTAAATAGTTAATTATAACTATATATATATAGATCCATATATATCAAAAATATCAAATGGCCGTTAAATATTTCGGTTAAATGTTTTTAAATATACAACGTTACTATATATTATTAGTTAATTGTATCATTTAACAATCTTCAAATTATAAATTAACATGCATCCATAAAATGATCATCTAACTACCACGCACCTATTATATCTATTAATAATTATAATAAAAACTATACTAAACTTCATTAATATATATATTAATTAAATTTATTGATCATCTGGATTTATTTTACAAATATATATATTTACCGTAAAAATTAATCAATCTAATATTAACCTCTTAAGAAACCCTATCATGACCCCGACCAAACCCAAAAATTCCCTAAATTTATATTAATAATCACAAATTAATATAGTGAAAATCTATTAAACATGCAAGTTAATTATATATATATAGTAGTTTAAAATGTTGTGTACAAATTAGTTGAAATATGCTAGCAATATTATCTTTATCATGACAAAAATTTCCGTATGGATCTAAATATAAGTTTTTATCATTTTTGAACTTAAGTATCGACATTTTTGCATCTGGTATATTGCTACTAATTAACCACATATATATATAGCCATGCATATATATATCAAAAAAATCAAATGGTTATTAGGGTCGATTAATTAATGTTTTTAAATATACAAGATAATTATCATTTAACAAGTCTCAAATTATAAATTATCAATCGACATGCATAAAGTGATCATGATCTACCTATTATAATATTCAATATTTTTGAAATTTATTCTGAAATATCTATTTTACATATAAGAATGTATATATTCACCATAAAAAATAATAAACAAATCTAATTAATTAAACCCTAATTAACATGCATGACCGTTGAAATTAACCCTAAATCTCAAACCCCCTTAAACCTCTAACCCCTAAATTAACCTTAAATCCCAATTACCTTAAATCTATACCCCGTACTCCTTAAAATACCGTCCATAAAAAAAATTCCCTAAATGTTTAATATATATATTAATCATAAAATATAGTCAACAACTAATTGTTAAAATATATATATTTTGTATAAATTAGTCGAACAATATATATATACTACCAAAATTTATTACTCAAAGTTAATTCTATTTTTAAGTTTTATTATATTTTATTTTATTCATAATTTAATATATTTTCTCTCGTAAAGTAGTAATTTAAATCAACTGTTATAAATAGTTCGCACGTTATATATATACGACTTCTCTTTAATAAAAACTTTTTATATTAATCAATATTATTTGTTAATTATAATTTAAATGTAAATTGTCCCACTATATAATAAATAGAACAAAAAATTAATTATTTCAACTTATAAGATTTTTGTTACTATTAGCGGCGCTTCGGTAAAAACGCCGCTAAAGGTCAATACATTAGCGGCGCTTAGATACAAACGCCGTTGAAGAGAAGAGAATTAGTGGCGCTCAGTTAAAAACGCTGCTAAAGATCCGAGTATTAGCGGCGCTTGTATAAAAACGCCGCTAAAGATCCGAACATTAGCGGCGCATAGACAAAAACGCCACTAAAGATCCGAGCATTAGCGGCGCCTACACAAAAACGCCGCTAAAGACTCGAGCATTAGCGGCGCCTAGACAAAAACGCCGCTAAAGATTCGAGCATTAGCGGCGCTTACACAAAAACGCCGCTAAAGGTTTAAAAAATCGCAAAAACGACGCCGTTGGTCTTAGGTTTTTTGTGGCGCTTTATGTAAAACGCCGCTAATTCATATTTTTAGCGGCGCTTCCGGATAATCGTCGCTGAAGCTTTACCTTTAGCGGCGCTTTGGATAAATCGCCGCTAATGCTCGATTTTTTGTGGCGCTTTTGTTCCAAACGCCGCAAAAAGTGCCGCTAAAAGCCTATTCTGGTGTAGTGTAATCAAGTTTTTTACCTTTTCTTTACCTTATGGGAAGTATTTATAGAGAATAAGTGTTGGTCATGGATCCCATCTATCGAGTTGTATTTTTCATTAGGTGCAGTGGTAAGACGACGTATGAAATCAATTTTGATGAGACCGAACGGAATATCTGCCGAATGTGGTAAATTAATAGAGCTTGTGAATAGCTCTCCCATCTCTTATAAAGATACAAACTAGTTCCATCATACTTTTCAATTTCTAAAGGAACGACAACATCAAGAGCCAAGCACAGACCTTCTGCCTCTATAGACCTATAGAAATGCATGCTTTCAATTGCCTTTAACCTTTCCTCATTCACATTCATTTTATAGGCTTCCTCTATGTCAGAAATATTAGGCTTTTCTAATCCTTTGGGTTCTTCTTCTTTCCAATGTAACTTGGCCCCATAAACATGAATGGCAAGTCCTTGCAAAGGTGTTAAAGCTTTATCATAGACTATCCATGAATGCATGACGCATAAAATAAATAATGTGATGTTCCTATATACATGTGGAAAAGAGTCTATCCTACATGCCTTAAAAGAATGGATGTGTTATAACAAGCGTCGATAATGGCAGTAGAATAATCGCAAAGCGATAAGAAAAGAAAAAAATAAAAACACACAGATTTTACTTGGAAATCCTTTGGGGAAAAAACCACAGGCAGAGCAGGAGGAGTTTTGACTAAATCTTTTTAAGGGTTGAAAAACCTTATTCTAATCAAAGTCAAATAGAAGAAGAATAGTTCTATACAAATTCAATTTGTGCCTGCCTCTCGCCCCCACAGATCCCCTTATTTTGCCACTGTATTTATTTCTTCAACAAGTGACAGTATTCAGGTCACACAATCTCTAACTGGTTGCATGAACATATGAACAATACTTATAGAGAAAAAAACAAAAACAAAAAGTCTTTTATAAAACTCTTTACATTATATACAAGGTTTATGGTGATCGTGATAAACTTATAGGCAACACAAAATATAATCATAGAGATTTAATGGCCATCAAAAGACACGCATAGGCTTACACTAAAGCAGAGATGGTAACAAAGCACATCTTATCAATATATATTGTATGGCAAAGTAATTCTTATGACGATCTATTATATGCACGAAATACACAGACAAATAATAAAAGACTAACATATGGGATGACAAAGATTCAACATGAGTACAAAATACTACGTATGATACATGAGGAGACAAAGAAAAATCAAGTCAGTACCATAAACACATGCAACAAAAATTATGTATGCAGCTTACAAGGTTTTTATTTCTACGAAGGTTTGGGCATGGTTCTATCCTACGTTCAGTCAACTAAAAGGGCTATTATATGTGGGCTTAATGTTAATTCTAATGCAAAAAGGAACCCAAATTAATTTACCAATAGCCATGGAGGATAATGTTCCCTTTTCCTCACCCTCTACAAGCTTCAAAAGGAAGGGTTTGATTTTAGGTGGTCCAATTTTCGATACAATGTCGAGTCTTTGATTTTTTATATAATGTCTAGAATTACTCATAGCCCCTCCTCAACCTATAAATAAAACGATAATGCGCTTCAGTGCACTCAAACTCACGTCCTCTTGTACTGGCAACAATGTCAATACTAACTGAACTAAGATTCAATCGATAATCATATATATTTACAAACACCCTAAATGTCAAAAGTTAAGTTCATGGTTCGACTTCCTATGTCCTTAATGGAGTCGCCAAGCTATCATAATGTGCTAGAGAATTTTGACAAACTATCAAAAGCATGGAGGTCCTTATTTGTAAATCCTCAAGTTTAAATTTCAAAGTTTGAAAGCAATTGAAACCCTAGGGACTTAAAGTTGTAATTTAAGAATGCAAAACCCCCTTAAAAACAAATTAAATACACGAAACCCCTTTTACCAAATTTTCCATTTATTTTTCCTACAAATAATATCCCCCAAAGCTTCTCACTTTACATATTACAATATGTTAGTTTTCTTTGAATTTTACATGTAATTTATTTAATACAAAAAATAAATATATAATATTATAATGTAAATATTAAAATATATTACAATTATTTATATTTAACATTTTGATGAAAGATAAATATTAAATAAAATATATATGGGTTGGCCAATTGCAAATGCCCATGGAGTCTAGTTCTAGACTTGTGGTCTACATCGTAGTACATGTGCGTCACTAGGAGATTGCTAAAGCAAATAATGGCTCGGCCATATCACAGGCTTACGACACTCGATCTTGTCGTATGGTCACCCAAATATATTCCACTGAATTGCATATTCACAAGTAAAGCATCCTAGACAAGTGGCGTCACGGGGAGCAACCTGGAAGCACCCACGATTCACGAACGACCCTCAAACTTGCACCATCCAGTTAGTACGAATGACTCTCCAACTTGCACCATCCAGCTGGTCACTGGGTGGCCAACCACCCACATGTTTTATCTCCCATTAGGTCGATCACTAAATAGTGGAATCATTAGGCCATGCACTTATTTTCTAGAGGAGACTATTAAAAGATCACTAGGATTAACAATCTCATATTATCTTAACAAAGAGAATGCTGTACTACACTTAACAACAACCAAAATGTAACAGCCTTGCCACCTAGTCGACCACACGTTCGCCATATTTCGAAGTTGATAACAATGTGACACTACCAAACAAATGGATCCTACTCCTATACATAACCCAACACACGATGATAATGGGATCTTCTCTCCCTTCCAACAACCTTAAGCATTCAACCCAGTACACAATCTCCCTTACCTACCTTAAGCTCCCTTCTCCTTACTTCTCCCAATCGACCTCCTTATTGCTACTACCATCTCTTTCTATCTTCTTCACTAACAAGTATACATTGATTATTTATCAAATACAAACCCTACATTACAAATAATTTTTAACACTATAAATAGGTGAATTTTTTAATAAAAATAATTAATTTATTCTTTAATTTAACATAAAAATATTAATTTACTCATTTTTTAATAAGAATTGACAAAATATAATTTAACTACTACGGTCCATCGTACTTTCACTCTTCCAACAAGTTCCAAAATGAATCAGCAAAAGAGACAAAAAAAACCATGCCCGAAAACCAGGAATTCCCCTGTTTCCATGCAGCTTTAATGTTGTAGTAAGAAGTAACAGTAGAGCCCCTAGCAGACGATGCCCTTCACCAGTACTTATATAGTATTACTTATTGGTCCTTTTTCATGGAACTGTATATGAATAATTGATGAAAGAAAAATAGTTCACAAAAAGTTTGGCAGAAATAACACTGTTGTTGTTGCTGCCAAAACCGGGTCGACCACGTGGGTCTTTGTCGGTGAACAGATAATGGCTCACACCTATCTGCATAGAGACAAATTAAATGAAAATTCTAGCATTCGCCCCTCTATTATATTTAAATTTAATTTTTATATAATTTTTAGTTTTTTAATAAAAAAATTCATTGTCAAAACATTAATGAGACCAGTTGAGGGGGTAAGCAATTTGGATAAAATAATATTTATATAGAAAATAAATATTGACATAATGTGTAAAGTTTTGAAACAATTCGACAAAACGTGTAAATTTTGAAGATTAACGTTGTGATTAATTTACTATAAAAAAATTTAAGAGGGATCAAAGTGGTATATAAACCAACTTTTATATAAATGTTTATCACGTTTGGTGATGAAGTGGAAATGAAAAGAAGAACCAAACCTATGATTAATCTTGGTTTCCAAAAATGCAATGATACTCCATAAATGATTTGTTTGCCTATACAAAACCAGATGCCAACATATAGAGCTGGCATGTTGAATGTGGTGGGTCATTTTGACTGCATCTTGTTCCCTATTTGTCTACTATTTTTTATTCAGAGCTATCAATAGTTTTAGATTTGTATAGAAAAATGTTAGATAATTTGTTAATCTTTTTGGGTTCTTGATTGTCTTTTTTAATAACAATCTCTTCAGAATTCGGATTTGTATTTATACGAAAAAAGGAGATATGATTGTGAAGATGAGGAAATATTTCTAGAGAAGTGAAATTATTTACTTCAACTCAATCAATACTCACTCATTATACTTGAATGAGGCCAGGATTACTACGAATATCTCTACTCCACAAACATTCGTAATCGTAGATGTTGGTTATATTCATAATTACTTCGGCTTCCTATGGATCCCTGTTTAGCATCAGTACAGTGCGTTTTTTACTGATTTCTGTGCAACCGCAACACAAAACTTTCTTTGGATGACCAACTTTCAGTGTAGTGAAAGGGAGTAGATCGCGTCACACCCCAAAATTTCTATTGCTCCATTTATGCCCTTTGTATTGTTTCATCCTATTTTTTCAATGTTAATATTATAAAAATATAGAGTTATAATTTATTGGGTTTTGACATTGGTTTTGTGTATGAACCAAGATGAAAATATTCAAAAACTTGATAATGATACACTAAAAAGAATTCCATGGATAAAAGAGAAACCCCCATAGCTGTAGAACCATTGAATCAGTACAATACCCAAGGGTAAGACCTAAAACGAAACACTTAGACATAGAGCCCAACAAAAAATGAAGATGCAACAGTTGTTTTCAAGTCAGGGATTACTGAGTCACTGTGGGAAGCAGTATTTCATGCATGAATTATTATGACTGAGAAACAAAAAGGAGTTAATATATAATTTGACCCCTAAACGTGTTCATTTGTATCTAGTTGCTCCCTTAATTTGTATTCTGCCAATTAAGTTAGTCCCTCTGCACTAACTCCATAACCCTTGAGATAGTTGTTCCCTTTAACATATTGGTTAGGAATAGGGATGTTCACAGTTCGATTAAAATTAAATTAACCGACCAAACTAATCTAATTCGGTTAATTAGTCGGTGGCTGAATTTAGTTCGGTCGAAGGTCAGTTAATGGTTTTTTGGAATTTCGGTTATCAATTGATTCGGTTCAAAACCGGGTAATTAACGGAATTAACTAATTAACCGAAATATTTGTTATTTTCAAGACTTATGTGGTGTTTCTAATGTCTTATTTGTTGTTTTCACCTCCATTTAAAAAATTTTGAACTATTAAATAAAAGAAAATGAAAATCAACAATTATGTTTTATACTTATTTTAACCAAAAGATAAAAACATATAAATTTTGATTAATTTAGTTAACTGACTGAATTAATCGAAATATTTCGATTCGGTTAATGGTTAAAGATTTTTACATTTGAACGCCCCCTAACTAAAAATGCCACGTCAATACATTACAAACTAACAGTGTTAGCGCAGAAAGACCAACATAGTCAACAAAATACAATTTCAGGGACCATGTATTGTATATTATCCGAACAAAAAACAAAGATCCCTTGAAGTTTGAGAAGCAGCTGTCAAATATACGCACTATTACAACAACAATACTATGTTGATGCACTTGTGGTTACAATGAAAGGTACACCAGCCTTTTCATGGCTGCTCTGCTCTTACCCTCCCCTCTCACTACTCATCTTTATTTTTGCATTTGCAGGGTGTACTACTATTCCTTGAACAAAGCCGACGCACTGCCAATACTGCACACATTTTTCTCTCTTTTTTTCACCTCTTCTTTTTAAATTATTATTCTTAAAATGAAGTACCTGTGAATAGTTTCAGTTTACCGGCTTGACTTATGGAAGTAGAGTCCCTCTATCTAAAAGGAAAAACAGGCGTTTCTGTCTCATCCTATAATCACAAATTTCACTACTAACCTTTATGTTTTCTTTTTTTTTCAATTTCATCCTTATTTTTGAGGGGCTAAATTTGATTATTAACTTTTAAAAAAGAGTTGGAAAATACTGACTAAAATATTGACAATATTGATTTTTTTTTAGACTAAAATATTGATTAAATAAAAAATTCTAAAGAATATAAAACCATAATTTAGGGATGACAAAAACACTCAAAACAAACGGTGACGACCAAATCCAATGAACTCAATTCTCTATTATGCCTAACATTTTGCTTTCCCTATCTGCCAGTCATTCAAGTCTCAAGAGGCTAAACGTATTTGCTAGCAGCACGTAACATAAAACAAAGATTTCAAAAACCATAAAACAACGTCACTTTCAAACCAAGTCTAATTAATTGACCAAATGTTGTTCATTTCAACCACATATAATACATCAGCTTAGTAGCTTTGATGAGCTTTACAACAATAAATATGATCAATCAAGTAGCCTAGCCTAACCTTCTTATATACCGGCATTTTGGTACACCCTCGAATTCTTTTTTTCATCGATTTGCCTACCGATAATATAAGATGGGGGTGGCATGGTAATAAGCTACCTTTCGGTTCTGCAGTAGAAATGGGGGGTGTTCGAGTTCATGATCACCGGGTGGAAATGGTGTTGGAGGAAAGTTGCGTTGGGAACTCGGAGTTGGCCAGCAGCAGCTGATGGTGAAGTAATTATTGAAGATGAGAATCCTGATGATGCTGCACTAGGGAAGAGTGGCATTTCTTTTGTTCCACCATAAGGACCTTGGATTTGCCATGGTGGGGAATCTACTTCTATCCTCTTCTCTATTGCTCTTTCCTGTAAATAAATAAACAAAAACCGTAAACCGACACCGTTGTTTCGAACTACGGGTAGGAAATAGTTTTGCAAATTAGGGGTTAACCAAAGAGATGTGGAGCTTATACCCTATAAACCGGAAAGAAACTGGGGTTTGCAACATTCCAATTCGGAACGTGCTTGAATGCTGTTGCTTGGCCAAGACTAGGTTGAACCCTCATTGTTGCCGGAGCAGAGTTCTCGAACTGAAACGGGCGAATATAAGCAACCAAATGCATCCTTCAATCAATGAACTGAAATAAATTTTAAGGATGTAATCAACATTACCCTTGCTCCACTCGCAACAGGCAAGCCATCATAGCCGCGCTGGAAAGGAAAGTTGCTTGAATTTTCATTCTCCTTTTGGAGATTGGACGTACAAGGGGGTGCTATGCCCAAGTTCAAGTCAAGAACTCGATTCTGGTCTGTAACAAGAGGACCAACAATTTAAAGGACAATAAAAAATTGTTTAAAATATATGCAGATTGAAGATGACAATTCTCAAAACAAAAAAGTACCTCCATTTTCAGATTCGGAGATTAGTTCCCCCTCATAGGTGCTTGGCTCAAAGTTGGTGACCGCTTCTCTTCCATTACATTTTATAGCAGCCTTATCATAAGCCCTGATATTCAAACAAGAACAACATAGATCGAGCTGGTTGAGAAATCAAAAAATTGGTACCATTACAAGAAAATTTATGATCTACACACCTTGCAGCTTCTATTTCACTATCAAATAGCCCAAGATATATGTACCTGCAAGAAAAGAATTATGATAAACCAATCAAAACCAAGTTTCCAACAGTTACCAATTCATAATTCAACTTCTTAGTTTAATGTCACCACTTAAAACAACATATAGACCAAAACACTAATACCATTTTAGACTGTTTAGGTTAAACCGACCGATTCTAATAACGAACGTCTGATATGCCTATGCATGCAACACGGGTACACTCAACTTTTTTCAAGTTTCTCTCGCATATTCAGAGGATCATGCTCGATACAATACACCATATTCATATTCTACCATAGATTTTATATATAACAAAAGTTTGAGTACTCGGACTTTATATATACCAAAGTTATATATAATAAACATAATTAAAGATCAACACTAACTAAATGAAATTAAGGTCATAAATTAGCAAAAGGAAGCTTACTTCTTGCCAAGAAGTTGCCCCATTCGAGCCTCCCATCGGCCGCATTTGTGCAACGTAACGCCCCTGTATTTAGAACTTCCTCTTGAAAAACCGGTGCTCTGCCTACGCAGGATATGCACAAATTCTTCTTTTGTGAAATTACTCATCTACAAAAACAAAAATGAATCATTCAATTGAATTTAAAAGTATTATTTCGGAAGGCATAAATTAAGTTCATTTAATCACATTTAAATCCCTAACCTGTTTAATATCATCATCATAATCACTAACGTTAAAATTAATATCTGCATCGGTTCCTCGAAACTTGATTGCTGCTCGATCATATGCTCTGTTAAAAATCAAAATAATTTTTTTTTAAAAAAACCCAAAATTTCAAAAATATATGACCAAAACATGAGAAGAAAAATTTACCTTGCCGCAGCATGTGCTGTATCAAACCCACCTGTAGAAATAAACAACAACCCAGATTTTTTAAAGATTTAAAATTTAAAACCCATCATTTTTAAAGCTTCAAAAAAAGCAAAAAAAAAAATTGAGAATAATGGATCGAATTCTCCTCACCCAAGTACACTTGTTTCCCACAATCCCTACATTTTTAGGAGGACAAAAAAATACCCAATGAGAAAAAAAAAGTTTAAACAGTATAATTAAGCAAAATGAGCTAATAATACTGCACATATGTATGAATGTATGTATGTATGTATGTATGTATGTATACACACATGTATATATAAATTTACCAAATATGAGATTCCCATCGTCCAGTTCTACGATAAAACGTGACGCCACGATATTGAGAGCTTCTAGAACGGGGACCACGTCGACTCTTCTTTACTTGTTGCCTTAGCTGAACTTGCTGTTGATGCTGATGGGGTACGACCCTCTGCTCCGCGGCTACTTCGCCGGAGCCGGCGAGATCCAGCCATCCCGTTGACTTCCAGCCATTTCCTTCAACGTCGACCGGGAAAAGCGGGATGGTTGTCCGGTTGTTGTATTTATCCTGTTCTTCTTCTCGGCTGGCTTTGAGGATGTCGAAGGAGTAACCGAAAGTGTCGGTGGCAGCCGCGTTGGAAGAGGAGTCATCGTCGCCGGCGGTTGTCGCTGTGTCGGCGTTGACGACGGAGGAACCAAAGCTCCCGCCGGAACTATCCATTTGGTTGTTATTATAACCGGAAAAACCTCCGGCCATTGAATTGTCATCACCATCGGAAATAACAGTCAAGTTAAGATCCAGCACCATAACTAAAGCTTTAAATAAATGGGGAAAACAAAGAAAGGATTCAAAAGGGTCAAAAATAATGGAAAATATGAAGTGTAAAGAAGAAACGAAGTGTGGGTTTGAAGAAGGAGGAGGAGGATGTATCAAAGGAAAGCTATGGAAGGATTCATTTTAGGCTCTCTCTTTTTTTTAACAAATGGTTTGTGATTTGTGAAGGAAGGTGAAAGATGAAGCAAGCAACAAAGAGAAAAAGGAGAAGGGACGCCAGAGGGGTCCCTCAAAAGGGAACGATGGGACGTAAGAGGGAACAAATAGCTACCTATTTTGCCATTTTGATCATCCTTTTCTTTTTTCTAAATTATATTACAAAATCAAAAATCAAAATCCCACTCCATTGTTGCTTTTTCTTTTGAAATTCGTTATAAGCCAAATGTTTTTTTTTAGACTTTAAAATATTATTAAATTATAATTAAATTATTCAAAAAAAATTATTTAAATTATCGAGTTGTTAATTGTTTTCAAATTTTGACCCTACAACTTTAAATATCGATTCAACGATTGATACAATAGATTAGTACCCATCAATGAGTAAAAGCTTAAATTCATCTATCTGATAGTTAGTGTCGGAGAAAAAACTAAACTGTGAAAAAGGAAGAGAATGATAGATTTTGATTGGTGCAGGCAATTCGAACAGAGAAATCCATACAACAACGATTTTAACAGTACGACTTAAATAAAAACTTTTAAATAGTTCAATAATTTTTTGAAGTTGAGTGATCAAGACGTAAACATTCTAATAGTTTAGTGAACTTAGGTATAGTTTAACTCTCTCTTTTTTTAGAGTTCTTCAAAATTGTGTCAATACCTATTTCTATTTGAATCCATGTTACCCTAATTATTGTAATAGCAATGTTGTCAACTAAACTAAGACTCAGTCGATAAAGTGTTAAATGTTAGGTTTAACACATGTGTAAATCATATTTTAGACCGATACTAAATAGCTTAATTTCCATTTTGATTAAATTTTTAGCTTGTTTTATTTGTTTCGGCCCTTTTCAGTCAATGATGTGTCTTCGATTTATACGGATTGATATAAAATTTTATTATTTTAAAATAAATTTTAATATTTTTTATTTAATTATTTTAAATTTTATACAATTAAATTTTAAAAATAAAATATAGTCATTTTCATTAAGTAATGAACATAATTAATAATAAAAATATATATATTTGAATATAAATATATTGGATGCATGTAATTGAGGTAAATATGAAAAATATTGATAAATTCAAAATAACATAACAAAATATATCAATATTAATATCAAAATTAAAACGATACATTTATCAATACAACAGTAATTATCTTAAAATTTGATTATGATTTTATTTACAGCCTAAATCGACAGTTAAAATGATCAAATGGTTAATTGATATGAGTAATGTGGAATTAATTATTTTAAAATTTAATCACGAGAGTTAGATGAGATGATAAGAGTCTCTTGTACCTTAATAAGTGGTCGAGTGTTTGATACTTATCCTGGGTATGAAGCAGTTTAAAAACTTATGGCTAGCATTTACCCCTCAATAGACGTGCAAAATATGAATGATTAATTATTAGGCTTGATTCGGAAAATACATTAAAAAAAACGTTTTAAAATTTGAAACTAATTTTTATTGTAAAAAAACAAAAGTAATGATTATCTATTTTTCACTTGGATTGCATTAATATCGAAATGCAAGTATTGTCAGGAAGAAAGAAAGATATTTAAGAAAAAATATTTTTTAAAAAAAGGAAATAAAAGAAGGAAATCGAGTGTGACTAGACAATCACTAGGCCTAGGCTAAGCCACTATTGCTAGAGAAACCGTCCCCCACGGCCCCACACTCCACCGCCTGCCCCTTATTCGACAAGTGTCCTTCATCCACTTCGTTTCCTCTTAGGTTTTCAACGGCCATGATTCAACCTTCCATATATTATTATTTTTGTTGAATAAATTGATATTAAATTAATTTTATTTAATTATGAAAAGTTATAAAATTATCATTGAATTTTTTAATTTTTTTTGTCATCCAATTGTCATGAATTTTTAGGTGTTTCTATTTTCATGGTAGTTAATTGATGACAAAAAAAAAATTAAATAGTTGAGTTATCACTTTGTAATTTTTTATAGTTAAATGTCAAAAAAATATAATTAAGCGATTATTTTATAATTTTTTATAATTTGATGAAAAATAAAAAGAAAAATAAACTTAATTAGATATTTTTTTTAAGTTTCACTGATACGAGACATGGTATAAGATATAATATAAATTGTAAGGACAAGTACAACTACATGTCTGATAAACTACAATATTATGTAGAATCAACAAATACGATACACAACATGCAGAGAATCGGACAAAATCCAAAAAAAAAAAAAAACCAAACATAACTCATATAAGACAAAGGCATGGTGAGAAATAAATCCACATGTCACAAATATAGATAGTGGGATTCAAACTTGAGCATTCTAGATCTCGGACGTCAGCTTTTGCCAACAATGCTTTAGGTTGAAATTTGAGTTTGAATATTGTAAATAAATAAAAAATTTAATGATAATAAAGAGTGTGGGTTCAAATAAAATACCCATGAGTTCAAAATATATGTGAATATTAATGGTATTTTTTTTGTAAATAATAGATTCAAATTTAAATATTGAATTTATTATATGAAATGATTTTTTTCTTAAATTTTCAAATTTATATTATTTACAACATTTTACGAATTCAAATAATATATCAATTTTAATTTTAAATTATATTTATTTTTCATTCAAGTATATTTATTGTATAAGCCTAACCTCGTTAAAACATAGATGTTAGCATTTATTATAGTTTTACATGTTATTTTATATATATAATCGAGGGTAGGGGCGTAGATATTAAGGATTTAATTTAAACATTTATACCACATGATATAATAAATGTTTATATGAGTAGGTTTTTGTAAGTTTAAGATATTTTGTGTATATAATTAAATTATTGCTGATACTGGTGTTCAATAAGGAGAAGATAAGAAGATGATGATGGTAGTGACTGTGAAATTAGTTTGTTTGTGACAGACAAAGAGATGGAAGAACCGAGGGAGGAAAAGTAGGAGGAGGAGGAGACATGAGAGGGGTAAGTAAGTAGGTGAAAGACTTAAGTGATGAGAAGAGAGAGATCCTTCATAAATCATGTGCTGGGGTATATATAAGGAAGGTCCCCTTGTATGGTAGTGTCCATTATATGACAGTTGTTGCCAAACATAGTACTATGTGGTCTCATTCTGATATTCTCCTTGCTAATGTAGTACGAGATTGTTATGCCTCGATGGTTTTCATGAACACGTAAATGATGAGTCATTGTATGGTAGTGTCCATTATATGACAGTGGCTCCCCTGCAAGTGGTGTGAGACACGTAAATGATGAGTCATAAATTATCAACTAGATGGTCACAATTGATGGTACAAGATGGAGGGCCATCATCGAATGTCACTTCTCGTGCATCACGTGTCTAAGCTGGAGTAAAAGTATAACAATTATATATAGTATTTTATATTTAAATATTGATGATTTGATAAATTTTATTACTTTATATTTATACATTTCACATAATTTTTTAGATATATACAAATTGTTAATTAATATCACTCAATATAAATTAAAACTATATATATAAAGAATAGAAATTATAATTATAATTAAATAAATTATCTTGCCATTATCTTTTTCTTTTCTAGTATGGTTTGCATTTATAAAATAAATTCTCAAATATAAGGTGGTTGACAATTATTATTATGTTTAAATTACAAGTAGAAGGGTGTTTTTAAAAAAGAAATAATATTTGATACATTGTCGATAAATAATATTTGATACATTGTCGATAGAGGTGCTCATGGGCCGGGCCGGGCTGGGTTCGGGCCGGGCCAAAAAAATTTCGACCCGCATCCTAGGCCCGGCCCAATTTATGGGCCTGGGATTTTGTCCATGCCCTGCCCGGGAAAAAATTCCTAAGCCCGAGCCTGGCCCGGCCCATTTTTTTAATAAAACACTAAAAATTTATTTTAAAAATAAAAAAAATTTAAAATGTATTTTAAAAATATTTTAAAAATAAAAAATAAAAAAATATATTTATTATATTCGGGCCAGGCCAAAAAAGTGGTGCCCAAGACCCAGCCCGTTTTCTACACGGGCTTAATTTTTTGCCCAAGCCCATATTTCAGGCCTATATTTTTACCCAAACCCTCCCATATTTCGGGCGGGCCGTCAGGCCGGGCCCGGCCCCCAGCCCATGAGCACCTCTAATTGTCGATAAATTTAGGGTATTGGGTTTAAGTGGTTAGGATATTGAGTTTAGGGATTAGGGTTTTAGCATTTATTTATAAGTAATTATTATTTAATCATGTTTAAATAAAGTTATTAGTGTTTATTTATAAGTTCTTCACTGTTATTTATTTTATTTAATGAATATATGTCATGTTATTATCCACTGATGATGCATCAAATATTCTCCCTTTTAATAGATCATCTCTTTTCTTTTCATAAAAAAAATTCTAACCGCTCAATTTTTTAAAACTAAACCTTTGCTTCGATGACAATGTCGTGAGCCTTTGGGTTGGTTGGTAGTCGCAGTTTCTTTAAAAAAAAATCTTTCTTCACAGTTTTATTCTGTTTTTAATTTCAGTCCACATTATCGTGGTTTGTCCACAGTTTCTTGATTTTATTTTGTACACATTTTTCATGGTTTTTTTTTAAATTTGTTTTCTTTGAAAGCAATTTGACTTTATTTATACTTTTAATTTTTAGTCATGTTCTCGTTTATATACGCGATTTGCCAATATAAAGGTTCGTCGTATTTATTAGGAACCATTCTCGAAGGGCTTTATAATAATACACCATAGTGACGATGTCAATGATAAATTTGAGATGACGAGGACGAAGATAAACTACATGAGACTTGTCTTTTTGTACATCACTGACGCGATAGGTCTCTTGAGGCTTTTGACATTTTTTTTAGATTAGTGTTCATTGTCAAGTTGAGTTAATGATAGTAATGCTAGGATGCAAATTTCAGCGATTTAATCAAGTTGGTACATCTCTGATTAGTTTCTGAATTTATTTCAGTGTCGCAGTTACCTTCAAGTTATCTTTCTCTCTTTTTTTTTAGATTATTTTACAGACATGACATTTGTACATTAGTTTGTAATGATTTATTTATCGTTTGTATTATATGTCATGTCTTTGTATTAATGATGTTCATGACTCCTATTAATAATAGTATTTTTTAATATATATATAATAATTTATGTAATTGAAATTGATAGAAATCTTATTTTAAAATTTCCAAAAATAAAAGCTTATTATTTAGAATTATTTAAATTTAAATTATATCTCATTTATGTTTTTAATAATTAATTTTGTTTAAAATTATTCCAATCATTTTATTAAAAAATTCAGAAAAAATCACAAAATGTTTTACTATTTTTCGAAATTAACAAAATTTCTGTCTCTTGTTTAAATGAATAAAATGAAAAAAAAATAAAAATAAGAAAGTAAATTTTTATTTTATTTTTTATTCCAAAAAAGGGTAATGATGATCTAAAGAGGATCTTATATTAAATTAAGAAAAAAAAGAAAATAATAACAACAATAATAACAATAATAGAAATAGTTGGCCATTGTCTTAGGTTTGAAAGGGCAGCATCCGTACACGTCGCCCACTTTTTAAAATGGCTCCACCTGTCCCATACATTGTGGGTTTAACCCGAGACCTAATGGGTCCACCCGAATCTATCAACAATTTATATAAATACTTAAAATAAATTTATTTTACTTAAATTGAAAAATAAATATTGTTATTTGGGGAATTTCCTAAAAGTTTAATATATTATTTAGTATCGGAGTTCGATATTTTTTTATAATGTTATATTTGTTTTATTTTTTGGTTTAATTTAATATATATATTTAAAAAAAGTTATACTTTTGGTATTGAAAAAGTATTGATGTTAACTTTTTAATGTTTAATTCAGATTTTAAGGTTGATTTGATGAAAATTAATTGCTAATATTATAATACGGTAAGTCTTTCTCGAATAAGCCTCTAACAATGGTTATTTACTAGTGGTAAAGAGAATTACTCGCAGTCTCTTTCAAACTCTTAAATAAGAGGATAATATGTTTCAATATACTCGAATCCACGACCTATTGTGCTGACAACAATAATAATATCATCTGAATTAATCCTCAATCAACTACGTGTATATATATATTTAAATTAAAAAAGGAAAAAAATTGTCATTTTCAAGACGTAAAAATAAAATGCGACGTGTCCTCAGCAGATGCGAAAGAAAGAGGGTGCCAATAGCAGCATGTGCCTTTTTCCTGCATACCCCACTCCATGTGCTTTCATAACCACATTCCTTAATTTCATTAATTTTTAATTAATTAATTTTAGGGTGAGTTTAGATGAGCAGTGAAATGCAGTATTGTGTGTTTACCTTTTGTTTTAAATTACAGTATAATTATAGTATCTAATCTCACTACTATTGCTGTTTTTGTACTAATTGCATGTAAACGCACCGCCTATTCAAATCCATCCTTAATTTCAACGGATGAATAAAAAATTTCCAACTAAAATTAAACCGTCATTTTTTAAAATTATTTATTTTAACACATTCAAATAAATTAAATTAAATTCTTTTGTTTAAGGGTAAACTCCATAAAAATAGAATAATTTAATTTCTAATTTTTATATTAAATACAATTATTAATTATTATAAATAAATACTTAGTTTAATGAGAATATTTTCAATTAATAGAATAAATACCTAGAATGCCTATGTATTATAAGGTTAGAAGGAAGTTACTATTTTCCATCAATTTAATCCTTAATCCCTATATTATTAAAAAGTAAATAAATAACGACATTTGATGATAGTGATAACTATTTTAATTAATAAATTATAGGATAACGAGTAGAGGTGTTCATGGGTCGGGTCGGGCTCGGGCCGGGCCCATAAAAAATTTTGGCCCGAATACTAGACCCGGCCCAGCCTGGAATATGGGCCTGAAATTTTGTCCAGGCCCGGCCCGGGAAAATTGAGCAGATAATAAGTACAATTTTTTTTAACAATCTTCCCCCAGGATCCATTTCGGGAAAAAGATAATATGCAACTTCAAGTTGTCAATTATATCCTTTATGGAAATGGCAAACTGACTCGGAGAATTTCTGACACAAGTATTCAACTAGTTCGGACTTGTTTAGTGTTGAGTTGGGACCAAGACAACAAAAGTTCTTTCGCCGAAGAGGTCTGTGCTTCCTTTGTTGAAGTAAGGACAAATGGTCTGATTCGAGATTTCTTAAGAATCGACTTAGTGAAATCTCATATTTTTTATATATAAAAAGAAATGATCCGTCAGGTTCAGAATTGATTTATGATAATAGGTCAGATCATACCAATAAAAATCCGTTTTATTCCATTTATTCCAACGTAAGGATTCAACAATCGTTTAGCCAAAATCACGAAACTATTCATACGCTCTTGAACAGAAATAAGGAATCCCAATCTTTGATAATTTTGTCATCATCTAATTGTTTTCGCATGGGCCCATTCATGTAAAATATCATAATGTGATAAAACAATCAATTAAAAAGATCCTCTAATTCCAATTAAGAATTTATTGGGTCCTTTAGGAACAGCCCCCAAAATTGCGAATTTTTATTCATCATTTTACCTTTTAATAACTCATAATCAGACCTCGGTAGCGAAATATTTGGAGCTTGACAATTTAAAACAGCTTTTCAAGTACTTAACTATTATTTAATAGCTGAAAATGAGAGAATTTATAATTTCGATCCATGCCGTAACATCTTTTTGAATGCAGTCAATTTGAACTGGTATTTTCCCCATCATCATTATCATCATAATTATTGTGAAGAAACGTCCACAATAATTAGTCTTGGGCAGTTTATTTGTGAAAATGTATGTATAGCCAAAAGCGGACCACGCCTAAAATCGGGTCAAGTTTTTATTGTTCAAGCTGATTCTATAGTAATAAGATCGGCTAAGCCTTATTTGGCGGCTCCAGAAGCAACTGTCCATGGGCATTATGGAGAAATCCTTTACGAAGAAGATACGTTAGTTACATTTATATATGAAAAATCGAGATCTAGTGATATAACGCAGGGTCTTCCAAAAGTGGAACAAGTGTTAGAAGTGCGTTCGATTGATTCAATATCGATGAACCTAGAAAAGAGAATTGAGGGTTGGAACGAATGTATAACAAGAATTCTTGGAATTCCTTGGGGATTCGTGATTGGTGCTGAGCTAACTATAGTGCAAGGTCGTCTCTCTTTGGTTAATAAGATCCAAAAGGTTTATCGATCTCAGGCTGTACAGATCCATAATAGGCATATAGAAATTATTGTACGTCAAATAACATCAAAAGTATTTGTTTCAGAAGATGGAATGTCTAATGTTTTTTTACCCGGGGAATTGATTGGATTATTGCAAGCGGAACAAACGGGGCATGCTTTAGAAGAAACAATTTGTTATTGAGCCATTTTATTGGGAATAACGAGAGCATCTCTGAACACTCAAAGTTTTATATCTGAAGCAAGTTTTCAAGAACCTGCTTGAGTTTTAGCAAAAGCTGCTCTCCGGGGTCGTATCGATTGGTTGAAAGGCCTGAAAGAAAATGTTGTGCTTGGGGGTATGATACCCGCCGGTACCGGATTCAAAGGATTAGTGCACCGGTCACGGCAACATAACAACATTCTTTTGGAAACAAAAAAAAAAGAATTTCTTCGGGGGAGAAATGAGAGAATTATATGTTTTGATTATATCTATTCTTTTTTAACACAATGTTTAAAATTACCCATAACTCCTCCCAACCCAGAAATAGGAGGATAATGCGATTCAGCGCACTCGAACCTACATCCTCCTGTATTGATAACAACACTCATACCAATTAAGTTAAAACTCAATCGACAAAAATAACAAAACATATACTTTTTGGTTGAAAAGTACAAATTTTACTTAAATTACATATATCAAACCCATGTTTGATGTGACATAGAATAAATAATAGGGTGTTGAATTTTATCTACTTTTCTTTAATATTTAATTGAATTAAATTAGGCATCACCCAAAGTTTGGTTTCTAATTAATAAGAAACAATAAATGAATTGGATTTAATTTTGTTATTGAATTTTCACTTATTTTTATTTTTATTGGAAATTAATTTTATAATTTAATTAGTATAGTTCTTTATCATGTTTAGGTTGAGTTGATTTTTTGGATTAAATTATAGAGTAAATTTAAAGTGTTTGTGTTTTTTTGTACTTTTAAAATTTAATCTTTGTATTTTTATTTTTAGGAATTTAGTCTTTCTATTTTTTGAATTTAAAAATTCAGATTTAATGTTAACACCATTAAATTCTTCTATTAAATTTACAAGCATGATGTTTTGAAATTAAAAGACAAATACTTATTTAGTAGCCACGTAACAGAAAAATGACATTACAATGGACTTGAATTTAAAAAATAATTTTAACAGCGTTTACAACTCTCTCTCTCTCTTTTTTTTTGTACAAAAAGAAGGATTAAACCATAACTTAAACTATTCGTGGCGAAGCCACTCCGGAATAATCATCATGTAGTGTTTGTAGGACTTCATCAGGCGGTTGCATGAAAAAGTACCTACCCACCGGTCTTGAGAATGCCATTGATGCTAAACCATCAGCTACCTTGTTATCCTACTTTTTTTTGAATCGCCTGAATAGCTTTAGTGTTGTCCAACTCGAGAATTATTCGTTTTAGCCCAAAGTTCTAGGCGAGTTGGAGACTTTTTAGAGCTCCCCAAAGTTCAGCATCGATAACTGAACAACGGGCAATATTTATTGAGAAACTAGAAATCCACGTCCCATGCTGATCGCGGATTAGACCACCTGCAACAGCATGCTCAGACACCTTGCGAACGACACCATCAGTGTTCACTTTATGCCACTCATCATTTGATGGAACCCATCTGATCAACTTACGAGTTTTAACTTTAGAATGCCTAGAGGCTCCCATCGATCCAAAGTTTGAATAGAGTTAGCTTTCCCTCATACGGTAACTCTTTTCCAAAACACCTTCATTCCCAACAAAAATTTGCATTAACCACATAATTGTTCCTCCTTGTTCAAAGCTGCCAGCAAATAACACCAAAAATTAAGTACCTGCCAATCAGAGGGATCGCATGCAAAATGCTTAGAATCAGAGATATTTATTTCCAACCAACTTCCAAATCTGATAGAGAAGAATTCATCTCTCTTTTCCGGCCTGATTATCGAGCTCCAAGTTGCTACAGCTGGTGTGAATAAACGCAATACATGGTCAATGCTTTCCGACGAACTTCTACAAATCATACACCTTGCATCTTGGGTAATATTTCTTCTCCTTCGATTTTCATTGGTCAGGGCTTTATTTAGATAAGCAAGCCAAATAAATACCCTTACCTTTTGAGGTCCCGGAATACACCATATCTGGTTCCAAATACTACTACAAATACACCTGTCGATATCACAAGCAGCAGCATAAGTCGAACGAATGGAAAATACACACTTCTTATCATATTTCCACCCCACAAAATCACCCACATCACGACCTGATGGAAGTTTATAGGCAGCAATGATTAACAGCACTAATCGTGGTAATAACGAGCCAATCTTATTCCAATTCCACTCCCCACTTGGTGTCAACATATTCTTAACAGGAATATGCCCAGATGGAATTCCTTCAAGTTGTGAACAGATATTAATAAGGGGTCCCCAATCTTTGATCCAATTATCCCTCCAAAAATCCACTTTTAATCCATTACCAACGTTTCATATGACACCATCCCGGATCCTATTCCAAACACTACAAATCCCCTTCCATAACCGCGATATGTTACTCGCATTTAGCACAACCGGTAGGTCACCCTTCCATTTGTATTTGGCTCGAAGAACTTGAACCCATAAGAGGTGAGGGTTCTTAATAATATTAAACCCGACCTTCATAAGAAAAGTCTTATTAAGGTGGTCAAATTTCTTAAAGCCGAGACCACCATTTTTTGTAGTTTTGAAAATATCGTCCCATTTAACCAGATTGATACCTTTCTTCTCCTCCGTGTGACCCCATACAAAGTTACGGATAATCTTCTCCATTTCAGAACAAACCCCCTTTGGAATAACCGTTGTTTGCATTGCATAAATGGGAGTAGCAGCTAAAACTGCTCTAGCCAACATGATTCTACCAGCTAGCGATTGTAGCTTAGACTTCCATCCTGCTAATTTTTTCCTCGTGTTGTCGATTAGATAATGGAAGGTATCCTTTTTCACTCTTTGGTGTAAGAGCGGAACTCCTAAGTACTTCCCCAGATTATCGATGTGAGAGAAACCAAATCCACCGCTAATCTCCATTTCCAAAGCAAGGGAAACATTCTTAGAGAAAAAGACGTTGGTTTTCTGTTCATTGCATTATAATAGTTGAGGTACTAAATTATGTAAAAAATATATATATATAAATTATATCTTAAATTCGAGTTTAGTACAAAGATTAAAATTGAAAAGTGACCATTGTTGTATAATTTTAAATTTAAGTGTAGCATAAGGACCAAACTTAAAAATTTATCATTTTCCTATGTAATTAAAAAAAAAGTGACTCGGAAAGTCGAAACATTCAAGTTTGTTTTTCCAAATTGAGGTACATATTTTAAAATTTTTTATAAGTACAATACATGTTCAAGTAATTACAAAGCATGGAATCAAATTATTCTTACTCAAATGGAGTAAAAATAAAAACAAAGAATCAAATTTTACAATACAAACAAATTACAAACCGGAACAATCTGGACTACGAATCAATTAACCGAACTAACATTCACTCATGATAGCAACTTAAGGTGAGACTTGGATATCCACCCATTTAATTACGCATGATTAATCTTGAACTTCAATACTTAAGATTCAAAACCTTTATTTTTATAAATTATATTTAATATCTTATTAAATTAGATTTAAATAATATAAAAAATAGTTTTCAATAATAAAATAAATTATCCAACCAATGCCAACTTCATCCAAATCGAATTTAAAAAAAAAAAATGGAACCACAGTATAGTACTGTTGTTCTTCGAATGATGAGAACAAAATTATTTAAGAAAAAAGAACAAGTTGTTGATTATGGCAACACCCAACGTTGTCAGTTACATTAATTTAATTCAAGGAAGTTTCTTAAATATGCTTAATTTACTAGAATTACGAGGTGATTAGGATGATTTAAAAAAATGTTAAAAATAATTTTTAAGGTATTTTTTTAATAATCTCATTATAAGTTGTGATCATATTTGCGAACTACTCATAGTCCCTCTTTAATCCATAAATAAGAGAATAATACGCTTCAGCACACTCGAACCCATATCCTCCTGCATTGGTAACAATACTCATACCGGTCGAACTAAAACTCAATTGACTTTTTAAGGTATTTTTAATTTTAATTTTAAAGTGTAATTATTTTAAATATTTTATTAATATGTTAAGTTATATTAATTAAACACCAACTTGGAGAAGAAAATGAAAAACCTTAAAAAAGTTGCGAGATTTAAGGTGGGTTTGGATGGGCGATTAGGTGCGGTGCGATGCGTTTAGTTTACTTTTTGTCTCACGCTACAGTATCGCTACAGTGTCTAATCTCACCGCTATCGCTGTTTTTACACTAACCGCAGGTAAACGCACCGCCCATCCAACTCACCCTTAGTCCATCATCTCGGTGCTCAAAATCTTAGTGCCAATAAAAAAAAGTTTATTTTTATTTGATAAATTGCATAATAAATTTTTGGAAATATTCATATATTTGTGTAATTATCTTGCTTTATAAATTTATATACTAAAGAGTCAAATTATTTGTCTAGTTTTAATTATATGAAGCTTCAACATGAATAAATTATACCACATGACCTTAATACATTTTTGCTTTTTAAAATTACTAAATAACTGAGACCAAGATGGTTATGTTGTTTCAAGTATGAGTCTATTCGAATTCAAATGGTCAACTTCTGTGATAGGTTCCATAAGGTGCCTTGCATCTTCTTCTTCATCAAAATGAATGAAAAACATTAAACCAATTTACAATTTTTTTCTGACCGAGTAAGACTTGATTTTTGATCATGCAATCATATGATGATAGGTACTGGGATTAGCTCCCTCTACCTAGGCGGTAAGTCATACAAGTTAACTACTAGAACACTGCGCAACCAACATCTCAATATTATCATAAAAGAAGAATGGAAGTAAACTATTTAATCCTTGTCTTCATGATAAACGAAACTATTCCAAAAGGCCATCAACATATTATCATTGAGATCCCATTAATTCTCCTTCCACCCATTTCTCATCCATAACTCAGTGCAGTAAGACTTATAACATGTCAAAACATTAAAACAAAACTGATAAAAATGATTGTCCGCCATAATTTCTTAAGGATGAACTAAATTACTGAGATACGCCCAACCATTTTGAGAAGTTCTCGAACTCGGTGTAATCACTGTCTGAGATCATAGTTTGATACCACGCTTTGCCTGCCGACTTGATTGCGGTTGCCTCCTCCTGAAACCAGCAAAGAGAATGACGAATGTGAGTAAGGTGCCAATAAACTAACATTGTATTCAATAATTCAACATTTAACAAGGCCACTTCTAAAATAGATAAGGGATCCATAGCATTTAGACCTGTCAATTGGGGTCACATTGGTTTTTGATCAAGTCAACTAGAGTCGGGTTAATTTGGGTTTTGAAAATTTTCAAATCATTTTTGAGTTCAGATCATTTCAGTTTTGGAGTGATAAATTCAGGCTTATTTGGGTTTAGGTCATGTTATTGTGTTCAAATCATTTTGACGTCAGGGTTTACCTTTATATGATCAAATCAGGTTGGGTTAGGTTCGGACTCAAGTTAATCGGGTTGAGTTTGGTTTCAAGTTAATCGGGTTGAGTTTGGTTTCAAGTCAGAACTGTCAGCTCTAATAGCAATACTAACAATTAAGAACTGAAACAACACTATGCAAGCTAGAATCATCAATGCACAATTTTTTTTCACAAGGATGAACAAATACATCCAGATGAAATAGATGCCAATATCAGCCCGATCTGAGTAAGAATGTAAAAAGCAGTAAACAATTGGAAAAATATAAAGATGAAAACATTTCTACCCATAATTTGAGTACAACAAAAGAACAGAACAGAATAAAGTGAACCAAAAAATGCTCAAAATAAGGTTGAACAATTAAAGCATTCTCATCTAGCATATAACTAAACTAAATGACTCAAACAAGTAGTGCAAACACGCAACAAATGATAAAACATGAAAAAAAAAGACAATTTAGGAAATGGTTTAAGGTATATCACCCTAGAAATGCAAGTTCCGTTTACATGGTCAAAAAATGACCAACAATGGTATTAAACAGCAGCAACCCTTATTGTTAATAGCAATAGTATATTAACAAATATACGTGTATAAACTAAAATTGACACACTATGCTAAAGAAGAGTAACTCTCATAAACACAACAACAATATAAATGGGGATTAATCAAACAGTTAAGAAGCATTAATAAGCAAAAAGTTCCCTTTAATCATATATATAGGCTTTATTAGAAAATTGGCCCATTATATCAGTCAATAAGAACATGATAACATGACAAGCGGCATATTCTTATTGGATGCCATGCACTTTGGGGGTGAAATGAGACAAAATTGATAGTTTAGTTTAAACACTAATATGGGATTTGGAGTATAGTTCAGGGGCCACTTTTGATCACGGTCGAATTCAATAAGCAATATTACATAAACCATAAAATGAAACATAATTCCATTAACATAGATATATCAGCCTAAACCGCAGAAATTGCAATCACTATCATAAGAAACTCAAAACCATAAAGAAAACAAGCAAAATGAAGGATAAAAAAGAATTGATATACCTTAGAAATGGGCTTCCTCTTCTTGTCAAGCTTCTCCTTCTTAGCCTTAACGCGTTGTGCCTCAGCCAAAAGAGACATCCTCCTAGCAGTCTTAGCATAAGGGTTCAACTTCAGCATAGCATTCAAGTTCTTCAATGGATTCTTCTTCAAAGGTGCCCTCTTGATCTCCTTCTTAATAGGCTTCACCACTGATTGTACCTCATCGGAGTTAATGATCCTACCCAAATCAGCATTCACCATCTTAGAACGAGGCAAAACATACCGTTTCTTCTTCTCCGATGGCTTCTCGAATGATCCATAAACTGAGTCAAGCTTCTCGTAAGCTGATTTGGTCCAAATAATGAACCGCCCAAGGTGTCCACCAGGGGCGAGTTTCAAAAGATTAAGCCTCTCCACATTGGCAACCTCAACTCCAGGAATGTTCCTAAAGGCCTTAACGAGCTTTGACCCCTCGGTTCCATAAACAATCAAAGGACCTTTACGAGAAATGTACCTCCGGTTCCTCATTTTCCCTTTCCCGGGTCGGATTCCTTGACTGTCCTTAGCCTTTACGACATCCGGATATGCTCCGACCTGTTTCAAAACCTTAATTGCAGCCGAGGTTTTCTCCACGCTCTCCACGGAGTCAGATATGACCAAAGGCATCTCCGGTACAGATTCGATGCGGTGACCACGTGCCATGACGAGGGATGGGACAGCAGAAGCAGCAATGGCGGAAGCAACAGCATAACGCTTCTGGTTAACGTTGATTTTCCTGTGCCAACGGCGCCAGATCTTGGTCGGAGCATACATACGACCACCACGACACATGTTTCCGAAAGCACCTTGACCGGCACGGTGGGTACCACCGCCCGGAACACGAGGGATACGCGAGACGGCACGTCCAGTTCCCCAGGACTCGGCGGAGGTTTGGTGACCGGCTTTTTTGGAGACGGCGTAGGGTTGGCGGCTGTTTTTGGAGATGTTGTCGTGGACGAAGGTGACAAGGTCCGGTCGGATAGAGGCTTTCATAACATCGGCCAGGGGAACAGTGGGGGTAGCGTTAGTGGCCATATCGGATTCTAGGGTTTGAACGGAGACCAGAGGACGGGCGGCGGCCGCCATTGTTTAGGGTTTTGGATTGCGAGAGAGAGCGCGCGGGGAGAAATGAATAAAATGAGAGGGAGAGGAGCGCTAGGGTTTTGAGTGGAGGTGTGTTAATTGTTTAAGCATTGGGTTTAGGGTTGTTTGGCTACGGGGATACCTTGTTGACGGGTCCATGCCTCCATGGAATCTTATCATATACCACTACACATTAGAGTTGCTCATGGGTCGGGCCGGAGTCGGGCCGGGTTCAGGTCAGACTCATATAAATTTCGTTCCGAACTGAAATATGGGCTTGAAATTTTGCCCAGGCCCGGCCCGAGGAAAAAATCATAAGCTCGGGCTTGACCTGGCCCGGCCCGGCCTATTTTTTTAATAAATACCAAAAATTTATTTTAAAAATTAAAAAAAGTATTTTAAAAATATTTTAAAATATTTTAAAATTAAAAAAAAATAAAAATATTTATTGTATCGGGCCGGGCAGGGTCAAAAAAGTGGTGCCCAAGGCCCGGCCCGTTTTCTAAACGGGCCTCGTTTTTTGCCCAAGCCCATATTTTGGGTGGGCCGTCGGGCCGGGCCGCCCAGCCCATGAGCACCTCTACACTACATCCAACTATAAATGGTATAATAACAAATTTAGCTCTAGCATTCGCATTTTTTTTATTAATTTAGTCATTATTACTTTTAGTTAAATTTAGTTATTAATCTTTTGAAAAGTGTCAAATCATTTTTAATAAAAATGTTAACTAAAACAATAGTACTTTTAACGATATTAATGTGATAATTCTTGTGACTCTTCACGTGTAGTTTATATTGATATAATATTATATGTCATGTTAATAATTTAAAATTTATAAAAATATTCAAAAAAATAAATATTATAAAAATAAAAGTTACATAAAGCACACATAGATTGCCATGTTTAATAATTTAAAATTTTAGTTAGTATTTTTATTTAAAAAACAAAAATTTGAATTTTTTAAAAGGTTGATGATCAAATTTGATTCTTTTTAAAAATTTGAATGCCAAGTTTAGCTAAAAAAGGAGTCACGTTGATAAAAAATGTAAATATAAAGACTAAACTTATCTTTATGTCCTTTTTTAAATTTAGATTGCAAAGTTTTCTTGGGATATTTTGGATACAATGCAAGCGACTATATTATATATTAAACATTTGGCTTAGTTGGTGTGACGAGTTAATTGAGTATCAATTTAACTAGTAATGATGAAACTAACATTATTTTACAAAGTAAATTATATTATTTTAAATTATTTTATCCTATTTTATCTCTTTGTATAAAAAAAAACAAAATATAGGATTTAAACTCAAGATTTTTTATAAATATATTTGTTGGGGTGCAAGTGTATTATAATCTATTCTTTCTTTGATTTGGCTTATCATCAACAAATAAGGAAAAATGATTTTTTAATTAATTAAATTCTATAGAAATATATTTAAAATAATCTTAAAATATATACATATTTTTTTTATTTAAAGTAATAGGAAATTAAAATTCTTTTACCACAAAAAGAACAAATATATAAATGCATGCATCTTTGATTAGACAATGACACTGGCAATGATATAAAGCAACAAAACATATGATATAATAGATCAATGAAAATTACATTTATTAAGAGAATCCAGCTTTGTCTGCCTACAAGCCTAAATTATTAACAAGGAACCATAACCATATTCATAATCCTCATTATTGAGATAAACCCAGCATCAAAAATGGGATACAACTAGCAATTTCACAACATGAATTCACAGCAGCATTAGGCTCACAGGTGAACCTTGAACATGGCTGCCATAACAAGAAGCTCAGTAGTCTTAAGCTATGGAGGAAACTGTAACGGCAAGTAATTTGCAGCAGGATCATAGAGTCGACACTTCAAAACACGTGCGGGCTAAAGATTCTACATGTCTCAAATTTAAGTTTCTGCAGAAGGCTCCTGAATTTGAATTGATGTTTTCGATAAGCTTGCTTCTAGTTCATTTAATTCATCGATGTCCAATTCATCGTCATCATCATCTGGAACACCGGCGGTACTTGGTCCAGTAGGAGCTGCTGAATCACTATTGGCCTGAACATGAATATGAAAAACAAGAAACATTCAGCATCTAGTCCATCATATATCTATCCGACTAGGACTGAACAAAAAAAGGGACCAGAATTGAAGCATTTGGACGGTTTATGAAATGCAAGTTCAAAAACCACAATTACCAGAAATCAAACTGAATTATGTTTTTTATTTAATATATAATTAATCTCAATTTTTATGTTATAAAAATAAATATTTTATATTTAAAATAGTGAAAATAATTTAAGAGTTCTTAAAAAATTATTGTTTTTTATAAATATTTATGAAAAAGACCTTGAAATTTTGCCAAATAATATTCAAAAGTCATAAAACAAAACTCATTTTATCAAAGTAAGTCTAAAAAATAAAACAAAAAATTAATATGAAAAAATCGAGAACCAAACAAAGCTGAGACGGTTCAAAAAATCTAAAAATCCTGACTGAACCAAACTGATATCACTGACACTCGTGTCCGGCATAATACAGAAATATGACCTCTAAGAATCTTTCATAAACATGGAAAAACTTGGAAAATCTAACCATACTCATGTTGGACACGTATCCATATCCATACTTTTGCATGTACACCAATTCTATCTGCGAATCAATCATATTTCCAAGTTTTGGCCATTATCAGGCACTAAGAAGAAGGGGCAAAAGATTTCCTTACAGATGACAGCAAACCAGAAAGAAAGCATGTTATACATGACCACCACAATCAGGGAGGTGCTTTTTTAAACCTCACTCCCTCTTTAAGGATCAAGCTAGGGCAAGGCATGGAAACATAAAGATCCTCAGGAGCAAGAGTAGTTTTAAGCTGTTTCGAGATGGAATACCTCAAAATACATTGAACTCTAGTGTTAGCTATTACATTACTTCCATTGTCGAGAATATGAGACAAGGAGGCTTGATTCTGATAATTGATAAATGTAAGTGTGTCAATACTTAGCAGTACTAGTGGTAGCATAATAGCAGTTGTCAGTTGTCACACTTCTGTTTAAAATTGGGAACTCTTATTATGACTCTATGACTAGTAATTCTTTCTCTAAAAAACCTTATAAAGGCAATGCTCTATCTACCAACATCTGCTCCACATATAGAAGCATCCTAAAGATCTCTTACCTGGATTTCCACCTATGATTCACCAGACTGATTTATGTAGTTCACAGGAGCTTTAAAGAATATAAAAATAGAAGAGGCCAAGAAAAAGAGTACCTTATTTTCTGGAGCATCAGATTCTTCCTCTCTTTGGTATTTCTCATATGCCTCAGCATCATCCACAAATAAACTAGCGTCTGACATAAACAGTTCACGACCACTGCAGAAAGCACAAAGAACAAGAAATTTAGCAAATGATTTTCAAGAAAGAAAACTGATTACACACAGACACTTGTGAAAGCACACATGCCATGAAGAGCATACCTCATGCGGTCATTCTTGGCCCTTTCTGCTCTCTGTGCAGCCAAACCTTCATCTCTTTCTGCAATCTTCTTCTTCTTCCATTCCATAAATAGCTCAGGAGTCATAGGTGTTGAAGTTTTTACTTTGGCACGCTACAACCAAAGACATGTAATATTTAGCTAATTTAAATACCTAATGAAAGATAAAGTAACAACCATGTTGATACAAGGATGGAGGAATGGTAGGTTGATTCCAACAAATCTAAGTATTACCTGATTTTCGATCTCATCCTCGATTGGTGTTTTTCACTCTCTTCCTCTATCAGAGCCTTCATCTGTGACTTTAGGACATATCCTGGTGGAAGAGCATGCCTGTAATGACAATCTTTACCACCGTTTGGGCAAACCCAAAACCAACCATATTGTTTCTTTTCCACAGCTTCTAAAAAGTATTTACAAACCTGAATTTACATCAAAACAGTGATAAGTACAGTAATTAAAAGTCAGATAACGAGGCACAGAAGAGAAACAAATATCTCAAGTTACACAGCTAAACCCTAGAATTTACACCAACTTTATCCTCGTTGCGACCAAACCAAATTTTACCTCTCCCTCTCCTTATCTTCTGCATATCTAATTAATAATTTCCACATTAGATGAGTCTCATAATATGTTACGTATTCAAATGCAAATGCTTGAAAATATGAAGACATGCCACACTAGCTTTTCACCTATAAATGCGTAAGCACGTTCATTAAACAAAGATAGAATTCAAAAGATTATAAGTTCTTAACTAATGATAAACAATGCACGGGACCAACAGCAAAAGCTTACAATATCAGTAGGCTTGTTCTGCTGATACTCCTTCCCCTTTGACTCCACAACCTTCTCCAATGTTGCTTGATCCCAGTCCTCCATTGTTTCTTCAAGAGAGAAAGAAGAACACACATAAAAATCAGAACACCCTTCAATCTTACTGCATAGCTAAGCAGATAGCAATAAAATAAATAAAAACATAAAATTTCATGTGAGTATTAACCTTGGTCACGCTTATCACTGTAAATGTCAATTTTCTCGCCTTTCCTCTGCACATTCAGGTCATGTGAGAACTTGCATTTAAAACCTTTGACACACTGTCCGGCTTTATAGAATTCACACAATATTGACTTGGGATCAACACCTGATCAAGGCCCAATTATTAGCTCTAAACTTTCAGTTCCAATAAACCAACACATGTAAACATATATACCAACAATAATCAAGAAACAAAGAGGAAAAGACGGGACAATTACCAACAGGCACTTTGGGTTGAGTAACAGCAATCTTAAACAAGTCATTCAGCTCCTTCTCTTTGGCCTTCTCTTCCTCTTTCTTTTTCTGAGATAAAAGAAATGGGTAAGAAAAATAATATTTCAATGCCTTGGAAAGATAATATATGTTTTGCAAATTGATTTTTATCTCCATTCAAATTTACAATTCCTAAAGAACCAAAATTTGCAATCAAGTGAATAAACCAATTTACTTTCATGCAAAGTAAACTAATTTAAACATAAATATAGATTCTAATTTCATCTATTTCTCCTAAACAACACAATAAACAGCAAGGAAAACAATCAATAAAACAGTATTCAATCTTTAACGCCTTAGCTCAAATTAAAAAAAAGGATGCTATATGGTTTGCAATTATATTTCATCTCCATTCAAATTTACAATTTCCAATCAAGAGAACAAACCATTTCACTTTTCATACAAAGTAAACTAATTCAAACATAAATTCAGATTATAATTTCTTTTATTTCTCCTAAACAACACAATAAACCGGGAGATGATCCGAACCTTTTGAGCAGTTTTACTCGGATCGGGTTTCGGTTGTACGGATTGCTTAAGATTTTGGACGTATTTTTGAACATTTTTGCTCTTATTCTTGTTCTTAAGACCGAAGGTCTTGTCCTCTATGATCTTCTGCTTCTTCGCTAAATCTGCTTTCGAGGCTTGCTTGGGCGGCATCTCTTATCACCATAGAATAAAACCTCGAAATCTCCCCTCTTATTTTTTCAAATTTTCTCGAGAAAAGCAATCTAATTGATCAGATTTTGGGTTCGTTATTGGAATTTTTTATTTTAGGGTTTTCGCAATTGAATTGAAAAGGTTGGAATTGGGGGATTTTTGGACAAAGACGGGGTTGATCCAGAAGCTACGGTTGAGGTAGTGAATTGTCGATTTTAGTCCTGGTACTTTTACACGCGGCAGATTTCTGTGGCATGTATTGTATTGGTGTGGGTATCCACGTGCTTTTTTTTTTTTTGGGCTTAAGGCATTGGTTCCGCAAATTAGGCAAAACACGTAACCCTTAGCTAAAAAAATAACTAAATTAATTCTTTTATTAAAAATTTTATTAATTTTTATTGTTAAAAAAATTAACTTAGCTAATAAAATAAGTATAATTATACATAGCACTCCGCGTGTAACATATGTAGCTAAACTTTAATTCTTAACAAATAATTACACATAACATGTCACGTATATCTCATTTTTATATATATAATAAATTTTTAATATTAGAAATAAATAAAAATTTTAATAAAAGAACTAATTTATTTTTTGACATAAGGACTAATTTTTCCATTTTTTTAATAGAAGGGTAAAATGTAATTTGACTCTTAGTACAAGAGTCTCCATGAAATTTTTACCATATCTCAACCGAAAGTTATAAAAAAATAATTTTTTTTTAAAATTAAAGAATATTGAATTAAATTGTAAAAGTATGTCCTCAAAAAGAATCTTGCGTAGTCTTTTTTGAATAATCCGTATATTCTAATTAAGTCTTTGGCATAATAGTAAATAGTTAAAATTTTTATATTTATTATTGTTACTATTATTATTCATGCATCGACAGATGCATCATGTTTCAATCGATGTGATCGAAATTGGTCGAAACGAGCCGGTGTGAAAAAATGTGTTACTTATTTTGCTTTAGCACTGGAACGATATGCATTGACTGATACAATTAGTATTGGTGTGGAATCGACCACCATGATTTGAACCCACACCAATGACCACAATATGAATGATGTTAAATATTATTGTTCAGCGAGTTTATGAGGTATGTTAAGGAATATTTTTTTTTGAAATTTTTAGAATTAAACATAAATTGATAAATTTTACTAACACTGAGAGCTAGCTAATTTTATTGGGTTTTTTTAGAATTATAATTAAAATGAAAAATTTTGTAAATATTAAAAATTAAATTAATAAAATAAGTAAACAATGAAGGACTAAATTTCTTATTAGACTAAAAAAAAAGTCCCTTACATAAATGTATTAATGGATTTAATTTCGAAAGATTGAGGGATGAAATTAAAAAAAATAGTTAGAAAGACGAAAATAAAATAAAAATGGTGGATTTTATTCATTGACCCAACCAAAAAATCAAATGGAAAGCGAAAATTATTGTAGTAAAAGGCGTTTTCTTCGTAGACCAAACTTCACATGAAAATTTCAATCTCGACCGTTAATTTTACTCCAAAGTGATCTCATTTTATTTTTTAATCAGATCAGACGGTTAAAAAATCTATCTTTTTGTTTTTGTTTTTAATTCGAGAAGATAACATTGAATCCCGTTAATGGGACAGTAAACATCCATGAATGGTCCACAGTAAACGTTTACTGAGAAAAAAAAACATTTTTCAAAAGTAAAGCTTGTTTCTTTTTGTATTGAAGCTTATGAAATCTTCATCAAAATTTCTTTAATTTTCTGGGTGTTTTTAAGGTAATTCAAGAGATGGGTTCATATTGTTTTAATCTTTTTGATTGATTTTTGATAGCCTTAAAGTTGATTTAGAAGTAAAGAAAGAAGAAGAAGAAGACTTATGGGGTGGCTTCCTTGTTCTGGGAAATCAAATACCAAAGCTAATAAATCCAAGAAAAAGAAAAAAATGGAAGAGATGGCACTTGATCGGCTCAAACCCACTTCAGGTAAAGCTTCTTTTTTTAAAAAAAAATGTAAAAAATCAATAAAAAATTGACCCTTTCTTTTGATTTTTATAATAGCTATTTTTCTCTTTTTATGTGCTATTTGTTATTTTTCTATCTGGGTTTTATGCAAGTTGATTAGTTCTTGTGTAGTTGTTGATTTCTTTTGGTGAATTTGGATCAAACTATTGGATTATTGGAAGGGGGAAATGGAAAAAAAAATAGACTTGATTGCTTGATCAATTGTTTATTTATTTTTAATTAGCTTAAAAGGGTAGCTTTCTTTGCAGCATGTTGGTATATATATTAGATAATAAATGGAACTAGTGCTGTTTTGCAAGCTTGCTTGCTTCTGGATTTTACTTGCAAATTTGGGTTTGCCCTAATTTTATGTATATTTTAATTTAACATATTAAAATATCTAGCCGATCTTCCCCTTTTTTTATTATAAAACTCCCCTTAATTTTCTGTTAAATTGAAGTGATTGACCAAAGTAGCAAAATCCTTGCTCAGTATCTTTGTTTTTCTTCTAAATTACTCATGTTTGATACTTGTATCCGATGCATGTTCGAGCATGAAAATCGAGACATGTAAAGCATACTCGTATTGGATATATACTCGTACATCGAGAGGTTGAGTAGCATAGCTCAAGTTGGATTTTGGATACACCTCATGTATATTATGCATACGATTTGGAATATAAAAGCAAGGTGTATGGTAGATTTTGAGAGGTGAAGTTGTGGTATATGAGGATGGATTAGTCTTAAAACCTTTGGCAAAATCAAGCTTAGTCCGTTGTTGATGTTTGAAAATTTCATTTCTTGTATGCTCTTTGGCAAGCTTAGTCCGTTGTTGATGTTTGAAAATTTCATTTCTTGTATGCTCTTTGGCATACATGTATTTGGATTTTTGCCAACATTTTCATCATCTTTTATTCTTTCAGAAAAATCGAAAACGGATTCATTGTCAAGTGGGGAGACGTCAAACAGAGGAGGAAGTGAACATATTGCTGCACAGACTTTTCCGTTTCGTGAATTGGCAATGGCAACTAAGAATTTTAGTTCAGAGTGCCTTTTGGGAGAAGGAGGTTTTGGTCGAGTGTACAAAGGGCGTTTGGAGAGCATAAATCAGGTTAGTTGGCAAATGATGGTAGAAAAATTGTACAAGTCTCTATACTATATAGCACAGAGTGCATTTTGGTCCCTGTATGTTAGAGAAACGAGCAACACGGTCTTTTTTGTAACATTTAAAAAGAAAACTATTGATTTCACGAAATAGACTTAGTTAAATGATGTAGCATTAATTTAAAATATGAAATATGGCATGGCATTTTCATGTAACATCGCATGTTCACTCAATCCATTGTAGCTTAACTCGAACCACTGCATTTAACTTTTGGTTAAGCTACAATAGATGAGGTGAATATGCTCCGTCACTTAAAAATGTTGCATCATGTAATTAAGTTCTTCTCATAAAATGAACAATCTCCCCCCCCCCCTTTCAACTGCTACAAAAATGACCATTTTGCTCTAGGGATCTTTGTGCTCATTTTTACAGTAGACGGATCAAAATGCACTCTCTGCTATAGTAGAAGGAGTAGTATAGCAATTTTACTGCAAATTAAATGCATGCATGCATGCTTTTTCATATGAAGTTGGAAAAGTTGAAATTGAATGTTGGTTTTTTATGATCATTGTAGATTGTTGCTATAAAGCAACTTGATAGAAATGGGTTGCAAGGAAACAGGGAATTCCTTGTTGAGGTTCTAATGCTAAGCCTTCTTCATCATCCAAACCTTGTTAATCTCACTGGATACTGTGCTGATGGAGATCAAAGGCTTCTGGTTTACGAATATATGCCTTTAGGTTCTCTTGAAGACCATTTACATGGTATGTATAAATATTAAATCAATTATTTTTTGTTATTTATTACTGTATAAGTATGTTTTTGTTTCACTAACAAGAGGACCTGACCAACCAGTTGAACTGAGAATTGGTGGTCCATCTAGTTTAGTATATACCATCCAACCAGGATTCATTCAAACCTTCTAAGAACCAATTGAACCAGAAAAGTCGGTAAAACCCGAAAAAAATTGGGAAAACTTCAAAAAGTGGTTCTAAACTTGTTTTTAAATTTCCTTTTATGAGAAATTATTGTATGTGATGAGGCCTTGGCTCAATTGGCAAAGGCGGAGGCGTGGGGTCTTGAGTACCCAAGTTTGAGGCCACCGTGCACAATTATATGCTTAGATCTCTAAGTTTTTATGGAGTGTGGTTGCCTTGTTTGGGTTTTAGTCCAATTAGTCTAGCTTGTTGGCTATAGTTTGGATTGTACTAGTTCTTATTATGGTTGTGCTGTAATGGTTTAATTCTACTTTGTGATTTCTTGGACAGTCTGCATTTTACTAGTTTGATACTTGTGGTTCCTTGGACATGTATTTGAAAGTAAAAAAAATGGAAAAGCCATAAAACCGGTTGAATTGGTCTAACCCGAGGGCACACTGGTTTGACTTCTGATCTGGTTTTTAAAGCATTCTGATATTGATTTTTTTTGTTTATTTGCAGACATTTCACCTAGTAAAAAAAGACTTGATTGGAGTACAAGAATGAAAATAGCTGCTGGGGCTGCAAAGGGATTGGAGTATTTGCATGATAAAGCAAGTCCCCCAGTTATATACAGAGATTTGAAATGCTCCAACATTTTACTTGCTGAAGGGTATTTTCCCAAGTTATCTGATTTTGGCTTGGCCAAGCTTGGACCTGTTGGAGATAACACCCATGTATCTACAAGGGTTATGGGAACTTATGGATATTGTGCCCCGGAGTATGCAATGACTGGTCAGTTAACTGTGAAATCCGATGTTTATAGCTTTGGAGTTGTTCTTCTAGAAATCATAACCGGGAGGAAAGCCATTGATAATTCTAAAGCTGCTGGGGAACAGAATCTAGTTGCATGGGTAAGAAATATGCATGTGTATTCATGCATCTGTGTGTGTGAGAGAGAGAGAGAGAGTACGTGTGTACGAGACCAGAACTTGAAATGATTTGAATCTGTAATGATCCAACTTGAAAAACCAGTCTCAAAACCCGAATGACTTGACCCAAAGCAACCCAAACCTGAAATTGTCCTGAACTGAATTAACATGTGTAATGCATATAGACACCTTTGGCTTAAACTTCCAGATTTGTTATAATTAGTCTTCAACCACGGTTTACATAGCTATTTCACAAGCAAAAGTTAAAAAAAAGTAGAGATCTTCTGTCTGTTTGCTAGGGGTTCCCTTATATTTTCAATCTTGACCTTTTATTGCAGGCAAGGCCATTATTCAAAGACAGAAAAATGTTCTCTCAAATGGCTGATCCAATGCTCCAAGGTCAATATCCTCCAAGGGGTTTATTCCAAGCACTTGCAGTGGCAGCAATGTGTGTTCAAGAGCAACCAAATATGAGACCTCTCATTGCTGATGTAGTCACAGCTTTGACTTACCTTACTTCTCAAAAATTCAAACCAGATACACAGCCAATACAAGGTTCTCGCTTGATGCCTGGTACTCCACCTCGGACAAAGAGAGACAGAGATAAGAAGCTCAATGGTGGCAACAGTTCCGAAAGGGATCGGACAAGGAGGTTAAGTTGATACCTGCTGAGGTTCATCATCACCATCTGGGTCTTCTTTGGGATCTTCCAACTGTTGATAGATGCTGGTATGTTATTAAATTGTGTCATCTTTTAATGTACATGAAATCACAAGGCCTGCAAAACGCATGCCATATTATCAAATTTTGCTTAATTATTATGAAGCAAAGGCACAATTATATAAAGCTATTGTAGCTTCTGTTTTTCTATGCACATGAACCTTGTTTTATCTTATTCAAAATATAATGTGAGCCTTCTTACCAGGCAGCTATAGCAAATGCATGAAATCTCCATAAAATGATGGTATTGCCTCATGGAGTTCAACATTTGTGGATAACTAAAACAAAATTCTTTGATTACTGAACAATGTATAATATGATGCTTCACATATGATTATATTCAAATCAACCTAGTTCTACAAGTCTACTAGGGTTCAAAATTAACACTTTTTATACAAATAGAACCCTCTTAAGTCTTATCATTAGTTGCCAGTATATTTGAAACTACAAAAAAGAAGCACAAAAATTAAAGGATAACAATGGCACTAGGACTATTCCTAACTAGAGTTCTTCTCTCCGTCTTCGGTGTTAGTTTCTTCCTCCGTTGCACTTTGGTTGGATTTACCATCTGTAGGCTCCTCAACATTATGTATTCCCTGCCATGTCAAATTCAAGTTGACTAAACTAATGTATAATGGAAGAACAATTCTAACACCATTGTTTTGTAGATATTTACCTTGATTTTGTCCCGCAAGCCAAGTCCAAATGACAATATCCCTCCTCCCTTTCGTCCAGAATTGGCTCGTTGAGTCCTACAAAAGTAAGACATGACTATTTACTGTGGAATAATATCTATTAATCAAAGATCTAAATGCCTCTGAATACTAGAATGGATCATACCCTTGCATATTAGAGCATGTATGAAAGCATTTTCAAAATGTTCACTAGGTGGAATTGTATGCAAAGAGACCTTTATTTCTTAGGGGCATCTTAAGAGATAGAAAAACATCTAAAGTTTTCTTAAATAGCTGGATCAAAGTAAATATGCTCTTTGCATTTTACGTTGCTTCATGGTTTTCTTCATCAACATCAAGCTAATTGAAAAATTCATCAAAACATTTTGAATACAAGGAAACTATAAAAACCGAGATATGAGTTGGGATATTTAGAATTGTCTTTTTCTTATGTAAACCAGTGAATGTTAGAGGAGAAAGATGCTTAAAATATTTCTCACTGTGAAGTTTGTGGTTTAGCTTGGCCAGATTCATATTGCAAGGTAGCCTCCAACATTGATTCTGCCATAACCACCCTCTTCTGCATTTCAGCATTAGAAGCCAAAGCCTTCTCGTACTTTTCCTGCAAATAAATCTTTTTTTTGAGAATTTTTATATAGTCACAAAAGAAGGGAAAACAACTGTGCTCATGGGATCTTGAATTTAATCAGAGTAGGCACCTTAAAATGAACTGTATGGTAGATGAATCATAAGAATAAAACAAACCTTAATTCTTATGGTGAAGGGCTTAAAGAAGTTCAGAGAAACACAGCATACCAAGTAACTTAAATTGCCTAACAGTAACTTAAATTTTTCAATAGGTCACATCACAAGAATATATATATATATGTGTGTGTATATTTAGCATGAAACTCAACTGAAAAACAGAATAGTAGATTCCTTCTTGGTGTATATACTCAAGTATCTTTAAACTTCTCTTTTAATCCTACATGAAGAATGGTATGAAATCTGTAGTTTAACATTATCCGTGATAACTAGGACATCAAGAAAAGAAAAGAGAACCTGAAGCTCGGCATTTGCTTCTCTCAAGGCAGCTGCTTCTTTCTCTGCTTTTTTGCGAGCTTCTTCGACAATCCTTTGCTCCTGCTCCAGCTGCTCTAAAACCTGTAGCACAGAGAATCTAAAAATCACTAGAGGACTTGTAAGAGAATAATAATTTAGCAATAGTTCCAGAAAAAAATGCATTCAAGAAGAGGCAAGTTATACCTTAAGCATTGCAGCTTCTTGCTCTCTCTTAAAAGCAAGAGCTTGGTGTTGATCAGCCACCTCTTGCTCTAACTGTTCAATCTGCAGCATTATCAACAAACCTCAAATCCTGCAAGCAACTTCAGTAACCCAAAGCTCACAGAACAGTGGAAGTATTTCGTTGAATCAATTATATGCTTGGCGGGTTTAGCATATTCATATAAAAAGTTTTACATATACCTTTTCATTCAGTTCTTGTCGATTATCTTCTTTGGTCAACTCCATAAGTGCTATCTCAAGCTCATCAGCTCTGGAAAAGAACAGGACCCACAGTTACACGTAAATGATTAAGTTATAGAGGTTCGCAGAAATATCAGGAACAATTCATGGCAAGAAAACATGAACATTGTCATAAGGGATCCATTCCTAATTTTGAAGTAGAACGCTAATTATAATTCCATCAGATGCACTTTTGTCCAGGGCTATCTTGAGTAAAGCAACTACCCTGAAATGATGACATAACTGCCAGATATGATGCTTTGTTTCATATCTACGAGGACTAAAAACCTATGTAGCAGATGAAAAGGCTGAAATACATGGTTCTCTAAAAGGAGAAAGCTGAGCTATTAGATGCTTTCACCCAGGCACCTTAACGAAAAAGTGCACAATCAATGTGTTGGCTGGTCAGTAAATCGCATAACTGAAACTGCACTGCCCGACTTAGAATCAGTTACCATATTACCATCATCGAGAATACAACATGGCGATTTGATACAGAATGTTTTGAGAAAAAAAATCAGAAAACACAGTAAAATATACTAACCGGAGTATAGCAGCTCTTTTTTCCTCAAGCAACCTACACAACTCAACCTTCATCCTATCAACCTGCTCATAAACTGTTAATGATTGAAATTTCAAAGGAGTTGCACAGTGATGATTCATATCCATCCAATTAATTACAAGTGAAACACTGTTAGAAAGCCAAGAATAAGCTCAGTGAGTAATATTATTACAGCTTGATAGAGTATAGAGACTGTTAGTATAGAGTTGTTAATCTGTTATCATTCAGTTGCTTAAGTCTGGTATGCAGTTGGTTAGGAGCAGTTACTCTTATTCATGTACATAAACATCAGCAGTGTATTGATCAAAGCAAGGAAAGAATACTAAGTAATTTTCTCAGTAAAATTCATTCTCTCTGATTTGTTCCCTGTTCTTTTGAAATAGTGTAGTACCTAACACAGCTTAATCAGGGTTACTAGGTAGAAATGCATTACTTAGGAGATTGGTTATAATAGCAGAATAATATCAAGCCTTGTTAAAGGTCTTTCGGTCAGTGTTCTTATACAGCAAAATCTAACAGCATTGATGTTCTGTGATTTGCCCAAATGTCGAGAAAGAGCTAAAATCAACTTCTTCCCGGGTTAAGCAAAAATAAGTTAAAGCCATACTAATTCTTTGAATTTGATATGTAGTTTTCCATATTCACATCAATGAAGGTGGGCAAGTCGGACTAGAATTTTGTTGAAGTTGCTAAGATGAAAGAAAAGTAACCAAACATCAAGCGCTCATGGAGCTTACTAAATCCATACATTAATCATAAACAATCAGTGGTATGTAGCAATGAAGGATAAAATATCATTGGTGAATAATTCCTAAAATATTAGAAATGCAGCATATAAGGTGCTAAGAAGACGAACAAAGAAAAGTACCTGATCCCGAAGAGATGGGAGGGAACCAACTTCTAAATCTGCATTTAGGCTACAGAGCAGTTTATCCAGATCAGAGGAACGGGGCTCCAACTTACAACCGTTTCCGTCATCTTCAGCAGGATTTGTTTCCTCTTGTCCACGATTTTGCTTAAAACTATACAGCTTAGTAGCAATTCCTTTTGAATTTTTGGAAACTTGAGCTCCTTGTGCTCTTTCCTTGACAATCATTAGCACAGTTGGCCTATGCTTTTCTCTCAACTTCTGTAATTTGCCTTCAGTAACAGCTAGAAACCCCATGCAGGCAGTCAAAACAAGTTGGCTGCTGTCAAATGTTGAGCCAGCAAGGGATTGCAGCATAGTGATGACATCCCCAGCATCCTTAGTTGTAACTAAGGCAGGAACTGCAGTAAACTTCATGTAACTAGACTGCTATTGAATTCATCATCCACATTTAATGCTGCACATATTTTATAAATATGAAATCTGAATACCATGTAGCTCCATTAAAGCAAGGGCCGTTCGAAACAGCATAACGCGATTTCCTTCAAATAGAATCACATCCCAAATGCGAAGAACTGGAAACCAAGAAATCCATCACTAGGTAAACATAATTTCTACTAAATGCAAAGTGCTCAGAACTAAGCATTTTGACTGAAATAATTGGAAAATAAATTTAACTTCCAGCACTGAAATTTATATCTTACCACTTTCCCAAGGAAGCATATTAACAAAAATGGAGAGAAACCACGGTGTAGAAATCCATGCCACCTGCACTCCCAAGTAATCTAGATGATTGACTGCAGCATTAGCATACATTAAATAGAATATCACACATTTGCTTCATGTAATGCATGGGAAGATAATAGATAGAGAAAATTTGAGATGCAAACCGACCCAATTTGGGGAATCTTTCACGCATCAACTCTTCAAATACTAGTTGATCAACCTAAGAAATAGAAATATATAGAGTTAAAAGACACCGTGATACTGCAAGATGGCAAAATCGCTTAAGAAATACTGCAGTATCACTGTATCAGCATGCAGATACACGTTAAACTTGTAAGAAACTGGAGAATTTGATAAGGAACATGGAATATCATAAGAGTGCAACAAAATTAAAAACCTGGGATTCTATCATTTCCTCTGTGTAATACCCATCAAAGTAGTCATCAATAATTCCCACCAAGGTCCTGAGAATACATCGAGAGGAATCAACCTTTAAAGTGGACCTAGCTATTCTTGAATAATAAGTATGGATGTGTCCATATGTGCCTTTGTAAAATTTGCAGTAAGAGAATAAGATAGCAAAAATCATTTTATAGAAATCAACCTTTTGTGAAAAGTTACCTGAACCTACCAAAAGGCATTTTCCTCTGGCATAAGAAGGAGCAATAATCCAGCAAAGAAATTCATTGCCTGCATGTGTTCGATGTCAAATAAAAGACAAGAATAAGTACAAGGGTAACTAATTACTAAAATAATTAATGCGGTACAAAGGATAGTCATTAAGATCTATTTAGAACATCAGGGATGTTCTTCAGGTAGCAAATATATCAATCAATAGAACAATAACCTCCTTGTGCTGAGCTTATACAGCAACGGAATTGCTGAAATGAAGGTAACAATAAGAAATTGAACAAATTTTTAAATTCTAACTAAATTTTCTTAGACAGATTCTAAAGGACATAAGAGTGCAAATGAAGTATGAGTGGGTGAGAGAGATGTGATGTGATGTAGAAGGGGCAATCATGAAAAGTATATATAGGTTTCTATTGATATAGATGAAGAAAGTTTCCATAATATAGAGCAAGTTTAGAAGAGAGAAATCAATTAAAGGTAATACTAAAACATTAGTATTGGTAGGGTGTTGTGTGTAGAACTCTTAATTCCAATGGCCAGGGTTCAAATTCAATCCCTGGCAGCCTCAACTGCCCCCCAAAAAAAAACACTTTTAATTCATCATTTCAATTACCTGGCAATATCCAACAGAAGGATTATGTCGAGCATATGCTAAAAGTAAACGCCTCAAGGTATCCCTACCTCGATCATTCAGAGCTGGATGACCTGGAAAAGTCCGGGGTAAATCCTGAAAAATAAACAGACAAGTTAGCCTAGGGAGAAATGTGAAAACATTTTAAAGAAAAAGATGTAGCACCTACAAATTGAAAAGATTGAACAATAAAGTCCAGGGCGCATGCATCTAATGACCTTCTCAATCTGCTTTCTCCATTTTCTAAACACACCAGGTGAGTTACTATGCTGATCATCATCATCATTGTTTTCTTGAGCCAGCAAATCATTGTAATATCTCTTCACTCGCCGTGCCTTAACACCTACAAAAGCTTGCCATACCTGCAATGATCGTATTATAGCAGACAAACCATTTTCAATAAGTACAGATGAAAACAGTAACAAACAGAGAAGTTTCAACCTCACCTCCCCCCTTAGATCCTTTGGCACTCCTCCATGAACAAGGCTCTGCAGTTCCTCTTTCCAAGGAAAAAAAGATTCATCATAAGCCTCATTGTCTGCATTACTTCCTTCGGTAGCTGAGATCTCATTCACACATACCTTTTCTTCAAACTCAACCTCAGACTCTCTTTCTGAAGATCTTGCCTCTTTTACTGATGGAAGATGGCATTCGCTTCCATTCATATTCCTATTTTTCATATTCTTCCTCTTAACCCTTAAACTCATTAAATTCTCAATGGCACGAAGAGCTGGTCTGGTCTTAGCCCATCTGTTGACCTTACGAGTCTTTGTTTCTTCTGTGAGTTTCATCTCCTTTTCTCTTGCATTTTCCATTGAATGAGAATTTCGCGTTCCTGTTTCACTTTCTGATAAACCGGCAGTATCAGCCTCTTCTTTTAACTCAGTGGCTTCAGTCTCTGATGTATCTTTACTTTTTTCCGAAGAATCAACCTCCTCTTTCACTTCAGCCACTTCACCTTGTAATGTCTCCTTACATTCCTCAGAGGCAGCATCTTTATTCAATCGAGTAGCTTCAGTCTGCAAGGTCACCTCGTATTGCTTCTTAGATGCAGTCTCTTCACTTGCCTCAATAGAAGCATCTTCATTTACCTCATGAGCTTCTGCAGGTAAGGTCTCTTTATTTTCTTCGTGAAGACGAGCCTTATTTTTCACCTCTGGAGCGTCTCTTTGCAACGTTTCACCATCTTCCTCCTCGGAATTACGTTTGAGGAAGATCTTCCATTTCTCTATTCTTTCCTCTTCCTCTTGCTGGCATAACAAATTACTATATCAATAACCCAAAACTGACAATACATATGGAAGCAATGGATCATTAACGTGCAAGAATTAAACTTCCATGGAAATCTATACCTTGTAGATATCAAGGTACTCTCTATATGTTTGTATATTCTGAGGTCTCACAGCAAATCCATAGGCGTCCCTAACCACATTATTGTGCACATATTCAAAAGAAAATCAAACCAAGAGCAAACATTCTACCTAAAAACAAATAACAACTCCGAAAAGAAAGAAGCAAGTTTAATCTCAAAATGAATAGAATTTTAGACCCAAAAAGATGTTCTAAAAAGCTATCAATATATATACTAAACTAAATATTGCAAAAGTTTTTTTTTTTAATCTAAAACTTGCCTGGAATCAGCCTCCAATGAGCGCCTGCTCAATAAGGACAATAACATTCTTGACAAAAACCTGCAATTCTATAGCAGCCCATAGCTTTCTTTTACTTTACATTAAACTCATTCCACATTTCACAAAAAAGTGGTTTTTGATGGAAAGAACTAAATTTAATAACTTACAAAACTTCTTATCTTTCATGGTCGTTGCGTGAATGATGGAGAAGATGATGATAATTTCTTTGTATCTCCTTCTTTTTTATTTAACTATTAATTAATAACAAAATGTATTATAATAAAATAATAAAAAATATTTTAACCAATCAAATTTCAACGACAAATATTCACTAATTATTGTCATGATATAACCATTTTGCTCCTCATAATTTTCTACAATTCCACCCTCAAGTCATTCTTCACTTTTGGAAATACTACAATTTAGTCCTCTCGTTTCTTCACTTATTCAATTTAGTCATCATATACCAATTTATTCCACATTTTGGTACTTTCAACCTCTGGGATATTTGTACTTTCGGTCCCTCAATTTTTTCACATTTACATTTTGACATCACAAATTTTAAATATTTATACTAGGACCACAACACTTTTCATATTTTTGTGATTTAGTCTCTGCTTTAAATTAATAAATCATAATATAATTCTTTTGTTGAACTAACTTTGGCATCCATTCGGCCTAATTTTCTATTGATAATTTCTATTTTTATTTCTTTGGAATCTTTTAATACATATACTTTCCGAAATTATAATCATATTATTTATGACAAAGGTGATTTTTTGAGTGTTACATTATAACAACCTGGTATAGTAAAATAAGAAAATAAAGTGATAAAAAGGGTAATATTGAACTATGTCAACATTGGGAAGTATAATATTATGACATACATATAATGTGAATTTTATTTTACCCATATTAAAAATAATAAAAATTCGTATATTGGGGTCTAAAATTAAGTATGGAGTTTAAATATGCCATTAGGAAAACGAATTTTTGTAAATGTTTATTTAGATTGGAAGTAAATACTGATTTTTAAAATGCTAATAAAACTTATGGAATAAATATATACATGAAATTAAAAAAGTAAATTGTCCTAATATATATATATATAGTTTTGATATAAAGAAAAATGTATAATGCTCTAAAAAAAATATCAAGAGTTAACAAAAAAAAAAGGTTAAAACGTAATTAACTAATGCAATGATATTTTCTTCTTGAAGACGAGTCTTATTTTTCACCTCTAGAGCTTCTCCTTGCAACGTTTCACCATCTTCCTCTTCGGAAAGGCATGGATCAATAGCTTCTGCATACCTTTGAGGAAGATCTTCCATTTCTCTGTGCTTTCTTCTTCCTCTTGCGGGCATAACAAATTGCTATATTAATAACCCAAAATTTACAAGAATTAAACTTACAAGCAAGGGATCATTAACGTGTAAGAATTAAACTATCATGGAAATCTGTATTTTGTAGATATCAATGTACTTTTCTATATGTTTGTATGTTATGAGGTCTCACAACAACTTCATAGTCGTTTCTAACCACATTCTTGTGCACTACATATTCAAAAGAAAATCAAACCAAGAGCACACATTCTACCTAAAAACAAACAACAACTCCAAAAGAAAAAAAAAGTGCAACACTATCGTCCTGACTAAAAGCAAGCTCAATCTCAAAATGACTAGAATTTTAGACTCAGAAAGATAAATTCTATAAAGCTATCAGTATATATACTAAACTGAACGTGCAAAAACCTGCAATTATATGGCTGCCCATATCTTTCTTTTGCTTTACGTGAAACTCATTCCACATTTCAAAGAAAGACTTCAAACCACTACTCTTACCAAAAATCAACCAAATTCATAAAAAAAGAGATTCTTACATTAATTTGTATAGAATTAGTTGTTTTGTTCAAGTTTTGATAACAATGGTAGAAATCTAAAACCTAGGGTTTTTCAAAGTGGCAAAAAGGAAATGTAGGAATAAGAAAATCGAATTACCTCTTTAGTTGGAGAGATTGAAGGAGATTCAAGCTCGAACCGTCATCCTCTGATTGATTAACGTTGGAGATTATTTTATTTTCTTTGTTTTCTTAATTACTTTGATGATTAACAAAAGAATTGGAATGAATTAATTTGTATTATATGGATTAATTAGTATTATTCGGAAGATCTAATGATGTTATTTCTGTTAGCTGAGATTTCACTGTGACACTAATTTAATTGGTGAAAAAATATATTTTTTAAGGATTTGGTGAAAATATTAAACAATCATTTATATCAAATTTAATAAAAAAATATTGTCATTATTTAAGAATGTGGTTTACATTCCATCAAATAAACAAAAATTAATTAAATTAAAATGGCTAAATTACTAAGAAAATAGATTATAATCACAGTAATAAAAAATTTCAAGCCATTTTGGTTCGAACATAAATAATTATGAGTTTAAATTAATTTTAGATTTAAATCATTTTACATTCAAGTTATTTTAATTTAAAATAGTTCAAATTTAAAGGTTAAATTTTGAAATAGATTATTTCAATTTAAAAACACTTCAGATTCGAATTTTTTGAATTACTCTGTCAAGAAGATTGCTTCGCCAAGCAATATACCTAACTAAAAAGCATGACTACACTCACTAAACTAAAGTCTTCACTCAACAAGATCACTATCATCTATCACTCACATGTCATGTAACTGTATAACATCAAATCTGCAAACTTAACAATCTCCCAATCAAGAGAAGACACGTGATCTATGAACATTATATACCCGAAGACAAAACAGCCCCAACTACCAACTTTCTCTTCTCTCTCAATCAAGCTCGCCTTCTCTCCACCTCTTTAAAAGGTTTCTTGCAACTCTCAACCCACCAAGCAAACCTCCTCCATTTTCTTACCATTAAGAATCAAAATTATAATACAATTGAATAATAATCAAAATATCTCCAGATTTAAATTATAATAAATCTGGACAAAATAAATTACTCGCAGTTGAAAATACTAAAATTCAAATATACTCTCTTAAAAGTAAATGTGTTAATAGGTTGGACTGGGTCCTAATAAAATTTTAGGCCCAACCTGAATTGACCTGAAAAAAGGTCTAAATTTTTGCCTGAACCCAGTCCAAATTATAGATGCTAAATTCGGACCCAGACCGACTCAGCCTAGATACATGCCTAAAGTATCAATACCTTGCCAAATGTATCAATACTCAGACAATTTTTCTTTAGGCGTGTATCGATACCTTAGGCTTTTTAAAATAAAAATATTGACTAAAACATTAAATCTTTAAATATAAAAACGTGACCATACCAACATTTGTCGATGTAACATGTTTTCTAAAATTTTATATGTAAATATTGAAAGCTAAATTTGACATTATGCCTTGAAGGTAAAAGTACCACAAACCCTCATATAGTGTACTTTAGATTGCATTTTAGTTCCTTTATTGAAAAAATAACAAATTAATCCAATAAGTTCGATGAGCAAGCAAAACAAACCTCTATTAAAATTTTGGTGTTTATATATAAAGTATAATGACAAATTTAACAAATTTTTAAAATGTTTGTTTTATAGGAAGTAAATTCAATTTTAAAATTTATAATCGTAGAGGGACTAATTGGTCTATTTTTCGGTAAAAGAGCTAAAATGTAATCCAAAGTATAATACAAGGGGTTTTGTGGTACTTTGACCTGCCTTGAAGATATATAGATGCTAAAATTAGAGAATGAAACAGAGAAAAACAACATTATTCATTCGTTCAGACATTCAACAAGAGAGAACCGATACTAATATGAATCCCAATCACAAAGGATAACTGAAAATTTGGTTTTACAGTCAACATTCTGTCCTTTGTTTTGCTTCATTATGAAAAAGATGGAACCTGAAAGAAGATTGGTTGGTTCTTGACAACTTGATGCTTTGAATTCGAGCATCAACTTCCCGGCAAGGTCTAAATGGATCATTCATTGATTATATAATTAATCTTCATTTTCATTGATGAAGAGAGGTGAGAAACAAAGAATTGAGCAGCAATTTTAGAGCTCACTTGCTCACTTAACTTAGAAGAACAAACATACAAAATATAAACCCTTCACCTGCTCTCGCACTTTGATTTCAGCTAGTCAGCTTTCTTTGCTAAACTCAACAGTACTCCGGCACTAAGACTAGTTGCAACAAAACCAAGTGACGCCTCCGTAGATATATGAAATCCTGCATCAATGCAGTTAAAGACTTGAAGTTCTATTTTTGGTTCTTTTCTAAACTAGAAAAGAATTTATATCAAACAATACAGATCCAAGGTACAAACCAAAGAAATCCAAGATCATTTTGCATCCAATAAAACCTAGAACAACGGCAATGGAAGGCTGCCAAAGGAAGGAAAAGAAAAACCAGTATATAAGCTGTCAGTACAAATTTGTACTTATGAACGTGCATGTTAAACAGCCAACCTATGGTTAGAGGTTGGATACCTAAACAGCATAGTGATAAACATCAAGAGAATGGCAAATTGCCAACACAATACTGACATTAACCAATTTGTATGAATTGCATGGATATATTTTTCTCAAAGATCCAGATACTCTTTGATTATATATGATGATTCATGACATTCTCTGCAAGTAGAACTTATATTTGAAGTTCTACATTTTAACTTGCATCGAGTAAGAGTATGCATAAGCAGGTCAAGTGGAGAGAGGAAACTTTACCTGTAGATATTCCAAATCTGCCATACCCTCAGCAATGAGTGTGTAAAGTGACCTTAAACCTTAAAGGAGCAGCATCGTAGTAAATTAATCGTCCTCTATAATTGTGTGTGGGAGAGAAAGAGAGAGAGAGATTTATGTTGAGACGACAGAACAAGAATTACCTAAGATGGCGAAGATATTAGATGTAAAAACTATGAAAGGATCCCGTGTAACACCAAAAACAGCTGGTATTGAATCAACCTAAAGAAAATGAAAATTTTCATCAGTATCCTCATTGCATCATTAACCGGCAAAGGCCATATGCTAGGCATTGGTGAGGAATCATGAGAACCTACAGCAAACGCTATATCACTGAGCTCAATAACTGCTACTGTGAGAAGCAAAGGAGTGGCCTGTCCAAAATATTTGACACCTGTTAGAATGAAGAATTCATTATACTCAGTAAAGGAACTTAAATATGTTCCATAATAAGAAAAGTTTGCTGTTTGACAATATAATATGATAAAGTTACCAAGAACTGAGGATGTGAAAATTCTTATAGACGACTTACTTGCCAAATGTTGTCCCGTTTTGTTATAAATTTATTGCCATCATAATTAGCTGCAATGATAAAAGCAAAAGGAATTAAAACCTTAACCAAAAGCATTAGAAGATGCAAAGAGATAAACTCAAATGGTTCATTAAATATCAAGATTGTAGTCTGCACATAAGTAGTCGACCTTAAAAGAATAGACAGAATAAACTACATGACCTTAGACTGAAAGTAGAACAGAATGTAAGGCAAAAGGTAGAATATCACATGTGACGGGGATAAATCTCTGGCAAGTCTTCACTATGAAGTTGTCAGACAAATCAGTGTCACCCTCATCATTGGAAAATAGCTATCAAAAGATAATACAAAATGATGAGTCCCTAAAATTTGAACTCAATGGAGAAACAGAGCAAAGGTAGAACTGTCATAAACTGAAAATAAGATACCACCACAATATAATAGATAAAAGCAATTTGATTGTCACATTTTCAGTAGAGATACAGCACCTTGAAAGATGAGAATAACAATACGGCAGCCAGTAGTAGGTTGACCGCTTCAAACCTCTAAAAGAGCAAAGGGGACTTCATGAGCCCAGACAGAAGTAAATCATGGTTCATGGAAAAGCAGATGCAAACTTAACAAGTGAACAACAATCTACCTGGAGGGTGGCTGTTCCAAGTAGTATCAATGACAACCGAAAGAAGACTGCACCAGCAATACCGTATGAAAGAACCCGATTCTACATGTTGTACATAACAGACTTTTAATTACAAGGGGTAAACATGGAAAACCACATCATGTGTGAGTATATCTTTTCCACAGATGTTATGCTAAATTGACAACCTCAGGCTCTATAGTAATAAGGAATTATAGCGATGACTCGAGCAGATAGATAAAAAAATGGCACCTGATACATAGGTGGCACTTTGAAGTACTTGAAGATCAGAACAAAGACAAACAAATTGTCCACTGACAAACTTTGCTCCAAGATGTACCTGAAAGGAAATCATAATTAAAGCAATAGCAAGCAAAAGAAAAAAAAACAAACTGAAAAGTACAAAATTCATTTAAAACAGGAAGAAAGAAAGAAAAAACATGTATGATCAGTCAGATAAGAATTCAAACATGTTAACCATGTATGGAACAAGTGACTTATGGGCAACTTTCAAAACTAAAATCCTACATACCCAGCAAAAAATTCTGATGCTTTGCCTACTCCTTCCTTCAATCCCAGACCAACTCCAAAAGCAACCGCAGAGCACACCTAAACACAAGAATTAATATCCAAAATGTCTTCAATCCGTAAAGGACTACATCAATCTACTTTAGATAAAGGATAAATAACAATAATGTTGAGAGAACTGACCCAAAAAGCAACAGTTTTAACAGATGATGCATAAGCTTCACTTTTCTGAAGTTTCTCCTGGGAATCAGCATAAGAATTTGAAGCTCTCCTCTCCTCTTCTGCAGATTTATCCCATAAATCCATCATTTTCTCCAACAACAATGAAAATGCTTCCATTTTGAAGATTAATATAAATTCAAAATAGATAAACAAATCACCTCTACATTCAAAACAAATAAAATAAATCACCTCTAGACAAATGATCCTCCTGCTCCATTCCCTTGGAGCGAGAAACTGGGAAACATATCGTGCGGCGGTTATGACTTACTGCAAGTTTAATCACAAATTAAAATGGAAATGCATCCAAAAAAAAAAAACTCAAATTCTTTCAAATTATATGCTGCCAAATCCTGTATATGAATGAAGTTTGAAATTTAATCATATACTTAAAAAATTAAATTTTCCCCGTAACTTTTCGATTTAAATATCCAAGTTCACCAAGTGACACCATTAGAATTTTTTTTATCAAAATTGCCATCAATAGACTCACACAACCATATCAACTTCAGAAGCAAACCATTATCAACTCAGTAAGCATACAGATTTTGATAAAAATATCAATAATTGAACTAAAAAATTGTCAAATTTTAAGTACTTCACCAAATAACCTCAAACTTTGCCAGAACTGACTCTATATGTGAAAGGATACCTGAATGGACAATGGAGACACGATGATTTGAGAAGCGGAATCCGGTCCATCTGGGCAATTGAACCGTAGGCGACACTGAGGCAACTCTGAGATGGAAATTAAGAGAGATTCGAATGCCACCGCCATGGTGAACGGCTGAAGCTAACCCCATGGAAGCTTGAGCTATGAGCTTCCGACGAGTAGATTCTAGCCGGGAATTTTGATAGAAAAGGGAAAGACAGCGGCCTATTAATAAATCTTATCCACTGAAATTAAATTTGTATTGTCTTTTTTTTGAGGGAATTAACCTTGTTTTTGTTCTTGAATTTGTTCGCTGGTTTTTGTGGTTAAGGAGCAACTTCACTGCTTGCTGTCTTATAGTACACCTGTTTTCTTTTTGGTTAATGTAGTTTAATTTTAATGTTCAATTTAGTACTTAATTTATTTATTTATTTTTAAGTTGATACATGAATTTGATTTTAATATTCAATTAGTACATAGACCAAATAGCATCATGTAGCCCGATGTTTGACATGTGTACTTTAGTATACCAAATTGAACGATGAAGTCAAACTTAAATGTTAAATTGAACGTTAAAATCAAATTAAGGTACTAAATTAAAAAAAAATCTCAAATCTCAAATTAAAAAAAATTCAAGTAGAAAAGTTAATATTTGAATTTATTATACTCTTATTTATAAATATAAAATTTTGCTCAGTTTTTTACCATTTAGCATATTCTAACGAAAAAAACATCTTTAACCGTTACTATATTAATATACTTTTTAACTATAATTAACTTAATCATTGCAATGTTAATGTGGCGATCCACAATTATTTACTAATGTGTCACTATCGATTCTTAAAGTATAAAATATTCTTATCAACAACTAAAATTTGTCTTGTTGAGGAAATCAACCATATATTTCTCAAACATGTGATCAAGTTTTGAGGAGTGTCTCAATCTATAATCATGGATTGAGATGGGTGTTTCATGGCTTAAGCTTTTTCACATCCTTCCGTCCCAAAATTAACGAGCAAATTTGATTTGATCATAGGTTGGGTTGAGTTTAGGCTGAATTAATGTAAAATTTTAGACATATCTGGATTAAGATGTTGAATTGCAACCCCTCTCTCTCCATTGAAAGCCCAAATCCAAGACAACTTTCAGATCTCGACACGTAATCAAATATTCATTTATCCAACACGTGGCAAGATTTTAAAAGCCAAGGGTTAACAATGCGCAACCCGCTTACAAAAGACGCTAGCAACGTCCAATTACCCGCAGTGCGAACCGGTCAGCAACAACAATCGCTTTTACTCACCCTCTTTCCCACGCAAACAAAAACAAAGGAAAAACAAGCTTTCAAAAACCGCCATTTCTCTCATAAATTTGTTTTATTCCTTTCGTTTACCAAAATATTTAAATAAAAAAGGAGAAATTTATAGGAAGGAAAGGTGCGTACTGCGCACTTTTCCTAATTTCTTTGATTTTGAATTTTTCTTTTATCCTTTGATTGAAGATTTCGATGTTTTTTGGGCTCGCTATGTCGATGAATTCGAGGATTTTCTTCCGTTGTCTTGTTTGGTGGATCTTCTTCAGCTGCTTTTCAGGTAATAGTTAAGTCCCCCCCCCCCGAGAAACAAACAAACGGAGGATATGTAGTGGATTTGATGTTGACGTATCTCTTTGATTTTTTCATAAAATAGGTTAGATTCGTGTTTTTTAGCTGGAAATTTGAAATTAAGATGCAATATTCTTTTTATTTTTATTTTGAAGGATTGATTTCATCGGCAGTAGTTAGATTGGATTCAATTGAAATATACAACACGCACGAGTGGATAACAGAACCGACGGTTTATTTCGTCTGCAAAGGAGAGAATATGACGGTTTTGCCAGATGTCACCAAAGCAGATACTGTCTATACTTTCAAGGGTGAAGAATCTTGGCAGGTTTTTACAGTATTCTCTCTGATTTTCATTTTTTTAATACTGTCAAGTACTGTAAAATCAATTGATAGAATAAAAACCAGTGATCAATATTTCAGAGCTTTTTTTTTTCTGATCCTGTTATTATTAAGAACCTAAATTAGGGCTAGCTTTATGAAATATGGAATCCAGTAGCTGGAAAAGAAGTGTTTTTTTTTGGAGTTCTGTTTTGTGCTTTTTTCAGGGATTTGTTTGGTTTTTGTTTCATGTTTTATTGGTTTAGGTTTTCTCTATTTTATAGTGATATAATTTATGTTACTTGGACATGTAGGTGTTGGATATGGGTATCTATTTGTTAGGGGTATCTTTAATTTTTAAATTTTTTTAATGTATTTTGGGAATATTTGAAAGGTAATATTCTGGTACTCATTTCTATTTGTCTTAGAATAAAAAAAGATAAAATGAAGAGTCTGAGCACCATATGACATAATACCCTTTTCATTTACTAATGGAAACTTAGTGAAAGTTGTTATATTTTGAGTTTTCTCCTGTATGGATGCTGACCTAATGTAAATCCTTACATTATGTTTGCTGAACCAAAGGTTCTTTAGTGAATTAGTTAAATTTTAGCTCTCTATGTGTTACTGTTACATTGGGTGAAAGTACCATGGATGTCCTTGTACTAGGAGTTAGATTGTATTTTGCCCCATTTTCTCAAAAAATGGGCAAATTAGTTCTTGTGTGTTAGATCAAACAACAAACAAATCCTTTTTATTAAAAATTTCATCCATTTTTATTGTTAGAAACTGGCTTGATTGATAGAATAACCAAACATTCATATGTGGCAATGTGTACCTCATTCTGACGTATAGGGATCAGTTTTTAACAATAGAAATGGATGGAATTTTTAATAGAAGGACTAATTTGCTTTTTGATCTAACGTATAGGGACTAATTTGCTCATTTTTGGTGTAGAAGGGACAAAAAGCAATCTTGCTCTTAGTACAAGGGCCTCCATGGGACTTTTACCGTTACATTGAGATTCAAGAGACAAATGAAGTACTTGACTAGGCTGCCTATTTGAGATTTGCACAAATTTGGTCCTTTGGTTAACTTGATGTTCTGGATAAGGGTGCTATTGCATTTTACTTTAACTAAGCCCTTCATGAGTTGCTGCTGCTCTATCGAATTTGCATGTATGGCAGTTCCTTTTTACGAAGAGCATGGGATAAAAGTGTCTTCTTTGTGTTTTCAGCCTCTTACAGAACTCAAAAGCAAGAAATGCAAGCGGTGTGGATTCTACGAGAAGGACACATTTAAATCAGATGATGTATTTGATGAGTGGGAGTTCTGTGCTTCAGACTTCAAAGCTAATGGGAAATATATATTGTTTAAAGAAAAGGAACTTAATGTCACATTCAACTGTGAAGAATGCACATCTCTTCCAGCTGGTAAAGTTTTTTTCCTCCTTTTGTCCCATACTTTATCCTTAGGAGCTGTTATGCCATATTAATGGCCAATGGGCTTGTTTAAGGCATTGCTTGATTCAGTTCCTTTTTATGGATGTTAGTTATTCCATTTTGTATACCAGCTCTTCTCTTGTCCTCAATAGTTATGCGCTTGTCACTTTAACTTCGACAAGGTTTGAGAGTTGGCATAGAAAGGAAATCAACCAAAAAGATTGTTCCATTTTGTGTCAATGTTCTTACGTTGGAATTTCTGGTTAGTTGTTCTACAGTAAAAAGTTAAAATATTGCTGAAATAAGATTGGTTTCTTTGGCCCCATTTAACTAGAAAATTCAAAGTTCCTTTGATACAATAAAAAGAGCCAAATGAGCTATATCTAGGTAAAAGCACCATGGAAGTCCTTGTACCAGGAGTCCAATTGTATTTTGTCCCCCTCTACTAAAAAATGGGCAAATTAGTCCTTGTATCTTAAATTTAAGAGCAAATTGGTCTTTTTTGTTAAAAATTCATCCATTGTACTGATAAAAACTGGCATGGTTAATAGAATAATTAGATAGTGACATGTGGCATGCCATGTGTACCTCATGCTAGGGGATCAACTTTTAACCGTAGAAATGAATGAAAATTTAACGGAAGGATCAACTTGTTTTTTGATCTAATGTATAGGGACTAATTTGTCATTTTTTGAGTTGAGGGGGCAAAATGCAGTTCGACTCCTAATACATGGGCTTCCATGATACTTTTAGCGCTATATCTATATTGGCTACTAGTAAAAAAAAAGGGTTATACTTTAAGGGCTAAGGTTGGCCATGTCAGCTGGACTATGGGATTGCCTGGCTGAGAATACAAATTATTCATCATATATTCATATGATCTCTTTTTCTTCTCTAGCTTACCCATATTCAATTTCAAATGCATATTATAAGGTCATTTAGATATATATGTTGACAATGCTTTATTTGCTATGTGTTAGGTACTTTCAATACAGATACCAATAATGATAATAAGGGGAATGAATTGCGTGTTGCTATAATTGTACTGATTGTTCTAGTGGCTTCAACTGTAACAATATTTGGACTGATGATGGCTTATAAATACTGGCAAAAGAGGAAGAGGCAACAAGATCAGGCTCGGTTCTTAAAACTGTTCGAAGAAGGGGATGACCTCGAGGATGAACTAGAGCTTGGTAATTGAATATGATTAAACAACTCGGTACCTCCTGTACAGGAAGCTTACCTTTCCTAAAATTTTGCTCTGTGGAGAAATATATATATATATTCTACAGCTGTGTGTTCTAAGGTGGCTTCAGATATGATGTATAGTTGAGCTTTGTGGTCCTGTTGGCACATCTATTTGTTAAGATCTACATGGTTGCTTTTTGTTGTTGACTAGCAAATAAAGGGAATATAAAGCTTGAGCATTTTATACAAATGATGGCATTGTGTATGATAAAACAGTACTTTCTAGGTTTTGCTGTTTTGGGCATTTTAGATACCCCAAGTGATGATTTGAAGGACCATTTTTTGATCTGATGATTGAACTTCAAGGGCCTTTCTTTTCAAGAATGGTCAGATTTGACTCGAACTTGAAATTCGATATCATTAATTTGAACTCAAACTCGACACTTTTTGCTATATCTATAGAAACTCAAGAATTTGAATCCGATCAACTTGAACCAGAATTGGTCCAAATTTAAATTGATTTGAATATGAAATGATTGCGTTTGAATTATCAAGTGACGAACTTAAAATGATTCGACTGATGGTAATTAATCGATTGGATATGATAAGACTTCTTTGTAAGGAGTTTGTTCATGGTTGTGATATGATATGTTTTGAATATGGTCACTATCTATCTTTGATTTGAATTATTTGTCAAATCATGACGTTTGTAATATATAGTGTGTTCGAGTTACTTTTTATGGAAAAATTCATATAATATTTAAGTCTAGGTATATTAATTATTATATATTCAGAGTGAAAACGGATATTAACCTTTCGATATTCATTAGCTGTTATATCTTTTATTTTTGATAATTTAAACTAAAAGTTCATTATTCAAATTTATTTTATTTTTATAATTAACGGAAATATTCAAAGTATATATTTAACTTTAATTTTTTTTATTTAGATATTTTTAGATATAATTTATTTAATTGAAATTTGACAAAGAAATATTTGGATTTAAAGGGGAATTTATAGAATAAATTTGCAAATTTAAATTCAAATACTGTATAAATCGTATATATTCAAGTCATCAACGACAGTGCTAAACGCCGGGGGAAAGAGCAGAGGAGGAATCTTTAATAGAGGTGTTGAAGTTATTCAATTCCTTGGAATTGGGTCCATAAATTGCCTTGGTGTCCCGACAGCAACTGCAAAAGCAACACAACAAGCATGCATCCATGTCTTTTAACAACTAAAACAAAGAAACAAGGCTTCCATTTGTTCTGATGCATGAATGAGAGGTCGGACCTGCAAGTTTCCTTGTTGAACTTTCTATTCTCAATTCCATATAGCTTCTTGAATATATTAGGTTTTGTTACACATCATTAGGTGTCAACCAGAAACCTAGATAAACTTCGGGTCGCTTGTCCTTGACTCAGATAGGTTTTACCATATGATTGAGTGTGAGGCGAGCCGTAAGAGGAGAGCAAGGGGAGTTTGCGGACCCAGCTCGCAAGGCAAGTTCGCATGTTGAGCTCGCACGAACTAGGGGAAGGTCACAATATCAGTTCGCATGCGTCCAAGGAGCTCGCAAAAAGGAGATTGCGTGTTCCACAGGTAACCTAGAGTGAAACATGTATCCAATAGACCTGAGGCCCGCATGGAATGTCAGTACCAATATCAGAAAGGACTACGTGCTCTGTAGGCAACCCAGAATGAAACACATGTCCAGCAGGTCTAAGATCCACACAAAATGTTAATACCAGGAACAGCGGAGTCAAGACAAAAATTGTGGGGGTCATATGGTGAGCCGTAATAGCATATATAAATAGCTAAATGTTTCCATCAATAAAACACGAGAAAAAGATTGCTCAGCAATTAGTGCGGTGAGCGTGGATAAACTTTCGATCATCAGATTTAAACAATTGGTGTGAATTATTGGAGTCATCTAGGTTTCCTCTTGATCCAAGCATATAACTTGTGGTCTATCGTAGCTCGAGGTCTCTTTATACCCGAATGCTCCCAACAAACTCTTTGAAATCTAATAATCGGAAGTCTGCCCATGCTCACCACACCAATTGTTGAGTAAACTTTTTCTCGTGTCTTATTGACGGGAGCATTTGAGTATTTATATTTACAGCTCACCATATGACCACACAGTTTTGTCTTAACTCTGCCGTTCCTGGTATTAACATTCCGTGCGAATCTCAGACCTGCTGGACATGTGTTTCATTCTTTGTTGTCTGCGGAGCATGCGGTCCTTTATGCTCTTGGTACTAACATTCCGTGCGGGCTCCAGGTCTGTTGGACACGTGTTTCACTCTAGGTTGCCTGTGAAACACGCGGTCCCCTTTCTGCGAGCTCCTTGGACGCGTGCGAACTGAGATTGTGGCCTTCTTTTGGTTTGTGCAAGCTCAATATGTGAACTTGCCTTGCGAGCTAGTCCACGAACTCCCCTTGCTCTCCTTTCGCGGCTCACCTCGCACTCAATCATCTAGTAGGACATATCCGAGTCATGGGCAGGCGGCCTGGATTCTATCTAGGTTTCGAGTTGGCGCTTACTGATGTGTAATAGCTTCCACTCGGCAAAAATATGGACGATCTGAAATTCAACCCATCCTTAGCATTATGTATTTTCAAAATATGATATTGATAAATGAGCAGGGTCCAGGATTGAGTTTACTTTGGATTGGAAGGTAATTTAGGTTCGATTCATTTCAAATTTTATTTATTTTTTTGAAAAGATTTTCGGAGTTTTAATTGTTTCGAATTTTGGTTATTTAAATTTGGATTATTATCAAGTATTGTTCTATGATACTTCACAAACTTGAAATCTGGGATCCGACCCAATCAAGGAAGGGAAAGGGATGTCATCCAGCTCTCTGTTAGCTCGTCACTCTACTAGTTCGTGAGATCTCAGTAAGGATAACTCTAAAGATACTTGTTGAGCTTAAGAGGGATAATGTGTCATTATGCATGACATCTAGTTATCCTTAGCAAGTCACATCAAGGAACCGTACCTTATAAGGATGGAGGATAGCCCACATGGAAGGGGACCGAAAAAGCCATCAAGTACACTGATATTAGACTTGAAAAACATCACAAGAAGCTGTGATGTGTTTTTTATTTGTTAGTTTTTATTTTTCTAATATAATTTAAACCCATTTGACAACTTAATATTGCTTATGTTTTCTTAACAAATTGTTTGGGATGATAGAATAACCTATACAATTTAGCTCTTAAAATTAGTGTTTCAATGAAGGCATTGAAATCAAAATTAAATTATAATAAATCTGGACAATAAATTATCTGCAGTTAAAAATACTAAAATTCAAATATAACCTTTTAAAAGTAAATATAATTTTAAAGGTAAAAGTGTCGACCAAGTCCTAATAAAAATTTCAGGCTCAAACTCATATTGACTCGAAAAATGAGTTTAAAATTTTATTCAAATTTGGTCCAAATTGTAGATACTAGACCCAAGCTCAAGCCAACTCGACCTAGATACATAGCTAAGGTATTGACACCTTGCCAAAGGTATCGATACTTAGACAATTTTTCTTTAAGCATATATCCAGACTGGGCCAGGCTAAAAAAACATTACTGAGATCCGGTCCATTTTCTAAATAAGTCTTATTTTTTACCCAAGTCTACTTTTCAGACATATATTTTTACTCAAACTCTCCCACTTTTTTAGCGAGTGAACAGGTTTACTTAAAAAAATAATTAAATAAGTAACTCATTTGAAATGCAAAATCTCAGTTGCTTCAAATTTATTCATGTAAAATTCCAAATGCTATTACATGCTAGAGATACTTCAAACTGGCACAAGTACATACTATCATAGAGTATATCACTGAAGAAAACAAACAAGAAACACTCATCAACAAACACCAAGCTTATTTTCATACATACATATATATATATTATGTATATATCTTAAGATGTCAGCAGTTCCATCACTTCTGAGCCTGCAATGAGATAGCAAATACAGTAGTAAGCAATTTTTTGCACTAACAGTTGATGAAAATAGTTATAGTCTTGAGGGTGTTGATAACTTAGGTACCATGAAACGCTGCTTATAGTATTCCACCAACTGTTTTGGATCAACTGTCTTCGTCTGTTTATAGGCGTCAATCTTGTTCAACTCCTGCATCATTAAATTTATTGGAATATTAAGTATTATTCAAGAACGAAAATGAAGAAACAAACATTGTGGAAGGGTATATATCGGATTACTACTAAAGTTCTTGATATGAATGTTTTCAAGACGGGACTGTGATGTGCAATTTATGCAGCTATGATTAGAAGATACGACGAAAGAAAATGAGTAAAAGCTGAGGCTAATTCGAACAAATTTCGATTAGAAACAGCATTTTAACAAACATTGACAAAGCTAGGGGTGTAATCAAGCTGAGCTAAGTCCGAATATTGTCAAGTTTGAGCTTGAGTTCAACTCGAAAATCAGAGCTCAATACTTGATTTGAGCTCGATCAAACATCAGGTTTTAAGCTCGAGCTAGAACTAGGCTCGATAATTAAGTTTAGAGTTAACAATATATATTAAGGACAATAATGTAATTTAATAATATACAAATATGAAAAGCTCAATAAGGCTTGTGACCCTTCAAGTCAAATATTACTAAACTCAAATTCGACTTACTCAATAGCTTGAGTTGCTCGAGCTCAAGCTTAGCTCAATAATTACTGAATTAAGTTCGATTTTTTTTTTAACTCAAACTCAAGTAGCTTGTAAGCACCAGTGTCTCACTTACACCTCTACCCTTGCGTGTATACAAGTATATGTATATGTATGTATAGCTTTCAGATGATACCTCAATCCATGCAGCGAGTTTAGGCCTGCCGGCAATGGTGTCATACTTAAAAACCTCCGATAAGAAGATCTGGAATCTTTCAACAAAAGGAATGTAGGCAATGTCCGCCTGAAAACAACAAACTTTCATTCATATATCTTAACAGAAAAATGATACATAATAATATAGCCATAGCTATTATCGATTACAATTTGTTACTCGAACTCTTGATTTTTCCCTAAAGTACCTATGTCCTATGCCTAGGCTCGTATTTAGACACGGTATTAAGGAATGATCCTCCAAATATATGAAAAAACTTTGAAAAATTTGAGTACATCCATATCATATAGGGGCGAATGGAGGGGGTAGGCAGGGACCTTAGCCCCCCTAAACTGAAAAATTGCAGCTTTATACCCTCAAATTAATAAAATCTTTAATAAATATAGTAAAATTATAGTCTGGCCCCCAAAATGTTAAAATTTCAATTTACTTCTTTTGAAAACCAGAAAGATATAAGCCAATACAATGATGAAATTACATTTTAACTCTCATAATAATCTATAACTTCAACTCAACCCTCCCCTAAAAGAATTTCTGGCTTCGACCCTGATGTCATACATACAAGATTATCATTAATTTAACCTTTTACATGTTTATAGACACATTGAAACTCGATTAAGAAACAACGACCACATAAAATAGCAGCAGGGAAGCAATTTAGCATCATCGACTTACCAGACTAAAGTCCCGGCCTAGGAGAAATGGACCATCATCATACTTTTTAAGAGCATCCTCCAAGTAATTGAAAGCAGCACCTAATGCAAGTCCAAAGTTTTAGTTTAGTCCATATTGAACTATATACAAAATACAAGAAGATATCGACAACACTAACCAGCTTCTTTTTCTGGGTCTCCTTTAAATGAAGCAAAAAGCATTTCCATAAATTTGTCAGTATATGACAACAACTCCTCTAAGGTCCTTTTCTTGTCAGGATCCTACAACATTTTGAAAAAGATCACTTCGGTTAATATAGATGGAACGGGAAACCGTCATCGAAGTGTGGTAAGATGACTCCATCAATCTTACATTTGGTACAAGAGAAGGTCCTTCAAAGTTGCTATCAACATATTTAATCAGATCAAGACTCTCCCCAATGATTTTGCCATTATGTTCCAAGGATGGCACCTGAAAATCAAATCAATTAGCATAGTAAATAATGACCAAAAGAAAGGGTTCATAAAGCTCAAACATGGTGATCTCAAAGTTTCATCAACACTCCAAAAGGACAAAAGGAGTGAGAGGAAATTCAAGCTATATTTTATAATGGGTTAAATCACTATTTGGGGCCTGAACTTGGCAATTGTTCTCGCGCTAGAGCCTGAACTAGGCAATTGTTCTCACATTGGGACTTGAACTTTTCTTTTTATTCAAGTTAATCCCTGGACTTGGCAGTCATTCCCATATTGGGGCCTAAATTGCACAATTGTTCCCACATTGGAGCTTAAATTTTAGAGTTTTCAAAAAAATCTCAAGAACTAACTTGCACAAAAAAAGTTCAAGCCCAACAATTACAAAATTCAAACCTAACTTGATAAAAAAAAGTTCAAGACCCACCGTCAAAATAGTTGCCAAGTTCAGGCCACAAAAAGTGATTTAATCCTTATTATTAAGTCCAAGCATGAAGCTAGTTGACAAAAGAGCTTAGGTTAAACATGGTCCTTAAAGCACCATTTTTTATTCTCAATACATTAATATTTTATTGACAAAATTCTTAACCATTATTAAATATCTCTACCAAAATCAAAACAACATTCCAACTTTTTAAATGTCTGACCTTGTTTACAGGGTAAACTTTTTCCTTGTACCAAGCAGGTCTATTTTGAAGGTTCAAAGGAACAAGTTTAATCTCATCTTGCAATCCCTACAACCCAAACAAGAACTCAAGCCGATTATTTAAAGTAAACAACAATTTCATAGCAGTAAGGCTTTAAAAAATCAAAATAAAAAACAAAATCAATGAATTAATAAACAACCTTATAATTCCTGGTGATCCACACACGTTGTGCAAAAGGGCAAGGATAAGAAGTATACAACCTTTAAGATGACCAAAAAAGTGGTCAACATTGACAATAAACACATGCAAATACATATATGAATTGTAAAACCCAGAACATAAAGAGTGAAACCTGGTAGTTCCATCAAACAATGGAGGTTGCTCAGCATTAGCTTCCAATGTAGGAGGCAAAGACTCTACTGTTCTGAAATTAAAAAACAATGAAACAAAAAAAGGAATGACTTTTAGAGAAACCCAGGACCTGAAGTTGATAGAAAGCTTGAAAATTGAGAAGATAATTCAAGATTCTTACTCGGTAGCCATTGTTGGAGTGTGCAAGCTTCAATTTTTTTTTTGTTGGTTTAAGCTTTTAATTTGGTTCACAATTGTGTCCACATGCAAAAAGAACAGTCTGGCTTTATAGGGTGGGACGGAAAAACACTTTTAAGTGTGATGATCAGCAATGACGACATCGACTGGTAGGTGGCAAAATCTAGAAGGGACGGTTACATTCGATAAAAAAGATTTACAGGAATATTTCCTTTTTAGAGTGTGACACACCGGCCGCCAATGGAAAAATTGAAGATGTAGAACACTGAAAGTCATAGGCGATGTGCTGGGTAGGCTCAAGTGGTGAATTTAAGCTAAGCTTAATATATATATATTATAATAATTGGTTAATTTTGTACTGTTTGGGTTTTAAAATCTGTGTATATTTATAAACGATTCGTTTAATTTTAACTTATAATATTAAATTTAAATTTTTTTGAGTGACTTAACTTTTTAAAAGATCGGATTTTGTTTTTTTAATAAAAGTATTGGTCTAAATCTAAAATAATCTGAATCTGAAAGGATTGCGTTTAACTTGATAAGTAACAAACTTAAAATGACTCGACTGACAGTAACTGATCGATTGCATCTGATAAGACTTTTGTGAGGGGTTCGTTCATGGACGTGACATGTTTCAAATATAGTCATTATCTATTTCTTATATGAACTATTTGTCATACCATGACGTTTGTAAAAATCAATTTATTTTTATAGAAAAATTAATATAATATTTAAGTCTAGGTATATTAATTATTATAACCTTTCGATTTTCATTAGCTGTAATATCTTTTATTTTTGATAATTTAAACTAAAGTTTCATTATTCAAATTTATTTTATTTTTATAATTAACAGAAATATTCAAAATATATATTTAACTTTAGTTTTTTTATTTAGATATTTTTAGATATAATTTATTTAATTGAAATTTAACAAAGAGATATTTGGATTTAAAGGGGAATTTAGAGAATAAATTTGCAAATTTAAATTCAAGTACTGTATAAATAGTATAAATTCAAGTCATCAGCAGCAATGCTACACGCCGGTGGAAAGAGCAGAGGAAGAATCATTAATAGAGGTGTTGAAGTTCTTCAATTCCTTGGAATTGGGTCCATAAATAGCCTTGATGGTGTCCCGACAGCAACTGCAAAAGCAACACAACAAGCATGCATCCATGTCTTTTTTAACAACTAAAACAAAGAAACAAGGCTTCCATTTGTTCTAATGCATGAATGAGAGGTCGGACCTGCAAGCTTCCTTGTTGAACTTTCTATTCTCAATTCCATATAGCTTCTTGAATATATCAGGTTCCACTCGGCAGAAATATGGACGATCTGAAATTCAACCCACCCTTAGCATTAGGTATTTTTAAAATATGAGATTGATAATGGAGCAGGGTCATTGAGTTTATTTCGGATTGGAAGTTAATTTGGGTTAGATTCATTTCGAATTTTGGTTATTTAAATTTGGACTATTATTAAGTATTGTTCCATGATACTTTACAAACCCAAAATTTAGGATGCGACCCAATCAATGAAGGGATGTCAACCAGCTCTCTTTTAGCTCGTCACCCTGCTAACTTGCCTCGCTAGCTCGCGGAATCTTAGTAAGGATAACTCTAAAGATACATACTGAGTCTAATGGGAATAACTTGTTATATATGACATCTAATTACTCCTAACACATCACTTCGAAGAATCGCAACTTATAAGTATGAAGAATAGCCTCCATGGAAGGGGACCGAAAAGGCCATCAAGAAATAGATTGATATTTGGCTTGAAAAACATCACAAGAAGCTATCGTGTTTTTTCTTTATTAATTTTTATTTTTCTAATATAATTTAAACCCATTTGACAACTTAATATTGCTTATGTTTTCTTAACAATAGTTGGTATTAAGATTTTCCGAACTGAATCAATGATTGAACTTGTCTGATCAATTTTTCTCTTTTGATTAAATAAATCATTAAAAGTTAAATACGATTCAATTAGTCTGTATCAATCTCCAAATCAACTGATTTAATGAAATTTTCCGAATCAATTTTCGGTTCAACCCGCGGGTAAGGTTTGATTTAAGCAACATAGTGTATAAAATAATCATCTTTTAAGTTAAAGGCTCGGGCTGTTTTTTTTTCAGGTCATTAATGTGAAATTCATGGAACTGTAAAAAAGAAAAAGAAAATGATAGAGAAGACTCACCAGGGTAAATGGAGCAAGTGCGTGTGTTTTTCTCATAGTGGATGCACCATCCATCGGGACCTATTAAGCTTCTGTATAGCTAAAACAAAAAATCCTTTACGTTAGTTTGAGATGATAGATCAACCTATATGATTTAACTCTTAAAATTAGTGTTTCAATGAAGGGCATTGAAACCAGGATGCTATTGTTTCTATATTGGTGTTACTACTGGGTTTCTTCTGTCAATCATTTTTTCAAACAGATGGTGCGCATTTTCTGTACAAAACAAGGACAACCTCGATATCAGACGGGTCACTGAAAATTTCTTCAGGCGTGGCGAAAGCAGGGCCTTTGGCCAGCTTACAGCATGCGCCGCAGTTTTCCACACACCGCCATATCTCCTTCCTCCCTGAACTAAAGCCCATGGTGTCTTTGCTCGGCTTGGTTTTGGGTGCTGTCTTCTTTCCTTTCCGCCCAACCTTGTGAGCTGAACATACGATTTCGAAACTCGGCAGCGCAGTGATATGGGACATTTTTGTTGATTCAAAGACTTGAAGGATTGAAATTTTGTATTTTGAAGTATGTAAGATAGGGTAAACTATAGTCACCAAAAGTATCATTAAATTTCAAAATGATCATTGAAGTATGCATAAGTTTTCATTTAAGTTCTATAATTTTTTCTGTCCGAGTTTTTTTCTACAATTCATTTTTCAAGAAATAACTTTGAAAGTAGTAAAAAATAATTTTAAATGCTACAAATTTATAAATCAAAATCTAAATAATTTTACCAACTATTAAACTGATTTAGATCTAAAATATGTTCTATTTAGTGATAAATATTGATCTATTATATTGATCGTTAAATTGTCATTTAGAACTCCTTAACGAGGCTTTTTCCTTAAAAAATAATCTTCTCAACTCAGTAAGTCAAAAACCTTCAAATAAGTTATTGATAGTCCAGTAATATTTTGTAATTTTTTAAAGTTAGAATAACCAAAAAGTAAACATACATGAAATGGAAATGAAGCAAGAAACGAAAACCAACCAACGAAATTTCAGAAATTTATTTTGTCAGCCAATCTTATCCCTAAGAGTTTAAAAAGTATAACATCCTATGGTTTTATGTAACATGACAATCTATCTGGAAATGAAATTTGTAGGGGGCAAGGGGGAAGGGACATTTAAGGTGATGCGCTTCCTCTCGGTGTAAGTGGGTCATCATATTCGACATCAACAGGACTATTGTTGTCTCTCACACTGGGACTTAGGCTGCGACCATTGCCATCAGAAGAGCTTCGGTACTGGCTTCTGTCAGGGCTCTCATCTCTATCGGGACTGGCAGGGCTCCGGTTCACTTCCTTGGGACTATGGTCATCATAATCGGCTTCATCTTGCAGAGCAGACAATTTCCGATTTCGGGGAGAAGGGCTGTGATTCCTCCCCTTGGAGAGGGATGGGCTGTTCTCAGCCTCAGGGCTCTCTAATCTGAAACTATGTTCTCTCCTAACCGGAGATCTTGAACGACTGGCATAAAAATGTGAATGCGTTAGAACAACAAACTATCAGTGCATAAAGACGATTCTTAAAACCATTTTAAAGAAACGAAAAAATAAAGGTGCACTTCTTTAGTAGTCAATCCATTTTCTAACTATCCATGATAGATGATGCTTCCATTCCTTTTTATTTTGTCAGAAAAACTACAACTAATTGAAGTTAAAAAAATTTTGCACTAAAAGTTTACTTACGAGTAGCTCAGGCCACGGCTGTAACTTCGACCCCGGCTTCTGCCACGGCGAGGTGAGCGAGATCTAATAGGTGAACGAGAACTACTAGAACATAAGCATGAAAGGTTACCTCAGAATAAAAAAGGGGACACAATATCAAGATTGACAAGGTGAAGTCATAGCAGAAAAGGGTTACCTCAGTTTTCGGGGACTGTTCCTGCAGTTTCGTTCTATGTGACCTCTTTCTCCACAACGATAACATTTGTTCTTCCAGTCCTCAGCTGTACAATCTCTGGCCCAATGGCCATCAACACCACAATTAAAGCAGCGACCAGATCCAGGAGGGGGGCCTCTTCCTAGATATTCCTGAGAACCTCGTGGCACCTAGCCAAAACAAAAGATAAGAAAATTTCAGGCATCTAGCAGGAAAGTTTGATTCAAGCATGTTAAAAGAATAAGTTAATAAAACTCACCCCCCTTGCAAACTCAACAACAATGCGGCTTCCATCAAAGTCCCGACCATCCAAGCTATACCTTGCATCATCAGCATCTCGGGGATCGCTAAAGTCCTGTTTACAGAAAGTGAGCTAAAAAAAACAAGAACATGGGTAAAAAGGAAAAGAGCATCACTTACAACAAAGGCATAGTCACGCTTCATATCCACATCAAGTATTCTGCGGAAACGGTTGCCAGAAACAGAAAGGCCATCAGTAGTTAAGTACTACAAGTGTATGATACTTCACCCCTCATAGACGAACTAAACACCAGTTTGAGATTGTTGCGATTTCCACTAAAACACGGAATAATACTACAGAAAGAATCACCAAAGGGTCCCTATAAACGGGGCAAGAATTCCCACCAATTCCACCAAGGTCGACCCCTCTCACCATAGGCCTCCAGGTTTGGCAAAATCCCAGAAACCTTCAACAAGATTCATCCAAGTTAAAATACACTACAACACCTATGGGCAGGTGGTTCCCACACAGATAAGATCATTAAAATCTGGTGCAAATCCAAGCATAACGTAAAGCTTGCTGAAGGCCATTCCTCTCACCGAACCCTAATACTGCTAATTCATAGTAAAAGTACCATTGAAGCCCCTATACTAGGAGTTGGATGGCATTTTTCTCCCTCTACATAAAGAACGGCAAATTAGTACCTATACATTAGATTAAAAAGCGAATTGATCTTTTTTGTTAAAATTTCATCCATTTGTAATGTTAAAAATCTAAAGTGGTTGATAAAATAATGACTCGTGGCATGCCACATGTACCCCATGCTAATGTACAAAGACCAGTTTTTATCAGCAAAAATGGATGAAATTTTTAATAAGACTAGTTTGCCCTTTGATCTAATGTACAAAGACTAATTTGCCAATTTTTTTAATTAGAGGGGGAAAAATGCAATCCGGCTCCCAGTACAATGGCCCTCTATGATACTTTTACCACTAATTCACATTGCCGATTTCCTAAGTCAAACGAACATTAAGAACAAAGAGAGACGCAATTCATACGTTGCCAAAAAACCAAAATCCATATTATGGATAAACTAAATGGGCGTAAATAATGCATGTATAAGGTTATTGTGAACTGTGACATCAAAATATGATTCATACATACAGTAGTTAATTATTTTCTCTAAAATTTGGTAAGATTTTAACAACTTTCACAGCATTGAAACCGAGGAATTCGTAACTACCTCCCGTATCGGCTAAAGAGACGTTCTAGATCACGTGTTCGGGTTCTTGAGGAGATATGGCCAACATAGAGACGAGTATGACAATAACGATCATCATAGCGACGCATTTTGAAACTGCACTTGTGAAAATAAAAATTAATTAGAAAGAAAAAAAGAAAACCATAAAAAGAACAAATTTGGGCATCGTTCAACCATAATCTGACAAACCCAAACCAATTATAGCATTGAATGGATCACAAAGATTAACCTGTATGAAAAAAAACTCGAAACCCTAAAATTCAATTGTTCTAAATATCCATACCCCAATTGATTGAATTGGGTGAAATTAGTGAAATTTAGAGGCGATTACCAATTAAATCAAGAGAGTAAGGGCAATTAAAATCGCTAAAGAACCCTAAATCAAAAGCAGGGAGATAAAATTGATCTTTCATACCTGCCAGGTCAAGAAACCTCCTTCGATAATTCGATTAAACGAAAAACAATCAAAAGAAAGAGGCTTTTATAATATTTATTTATACATATAAATAAACCGAGCACATTTACGGTTAGGATGTGTTTAGTTTAATCGAAGGGTGAGGATTAAAGATACTATTGAATGTAGATTTGGGCTTAAGCTTAATTGCTTGGGCCGAAGCTTACCGAAATTAGGCCTTGGCATTTTTTTATGTGATTTAATATATTTTTTTATAATTTATCTGAATTATTGGATAGATTTATTGAAATAAAATTATAAATCTTGTTATGATGTTGGCCATTTTCGACCCGCTACCCGTTTACCCGATTGGAACTGACCTGATCCTCTTTACTTCAGTAGTGATCGCCTACATAGTTTGCTTATATGAGTTCGCATGTGGTGGGTTCGCATCACTATACAAGCTAACCCACACTTAGGGAATACATGTTCATCTTAGAATACAATACGTGTTGGCATGCATGGGAGCATACTTAAGACATCACATCCAAGAACTATATCATAAAAATAAGAAAATTAGCCTCCTTAAGAGACAGACTCACAAAACACTCAGAAAATCTAATTTTAACTCTTTTTTTTGTTTTTATTTTCTCAAAAATTTTGAAATAATTGTGATACGTATTATGTTTAAATAATTTTGTTAGTAGTGTGATTAGATATAGGATTGCTTGAATTTTAATTAAGTAATAGAGAATCTAAGCATAAAGAAATATTATGTAGATTTCTTTCTCAATATTTGGGTTTGATACATTTTCAGATGTGATAAAGGAAGGTGTACTTTCTTGAGAAAGTTTTTAAGGTATCGTTCATCTCAAGTCAACAATTTTTTTAATGAGTCGGTATTATTCTTAATTGAATCGGAATTTTGTTTCTTTAACTTTAGTAATAGATCAAGCTTGAGGCAATGTTTACGAAGCGAGAGTACGATCCACAGTATATGACACATTGGCCACCTACCAATGGGACATGCATGACTCGCACTTGGTAGAGTCTGAGCTCTATCAATGATTAGTACTGTAGATTATTACCCATTGACAAATATTAAAAGAACATACCGTAGATCCTAATTGATCCAACGATCAATTTCGGAAACCAGAGAAAAAAACAATTTGGATTTTGGTTTACAAATTCATGATGTTCAAATATATTTCGTGAAAAAAAAACTGAATTGTAGAAAAGAAAGGAAGGAGAGCTTTTGTTTGGTGCAGACGATGCGAACAGAGAAGGCCATATGACAACGATTCTAACAAATTGGAGACTTAAATAAAAACTTTCGAATAGTTCAATGACCATTTTGTAACTTTTTAATGTTGAGTGACTAAAACATAAAATTACTAATAATTTAGTGACCTTGAATGCAATTTACCTATTAATAAAAATTCCTTTTATAATTACTATAATTCTTTTTGGTACATCTTTTAATTACTACAATAATCATCATCATCATCATCTTCTTCTTCTTCTTCTTCTTCTTCTTCTTCTTCTTCTTCTTCTTCTTCTTCTTCTTCTTCTTCTTCTTCTTCTTCTTCTTCTTCTTCTTCACCAATATATTATTTACCTTCTCTTGTTCTTACTCCCCAATAACAAGGTGAAATAAAACAAAACCCTAAAAAAAAATCCCCACCCAACAATAATCCACAAACAATCCCATTTACTTATATCACTAATCCCCTGTTGCACCAACAAATCTTTACCCGTGGTCACGCAAGTCGAGCCACTAATATTCACACCCAAAACGCTACTCATGCTTTCCAACAACTTTAACTTCATCGCCTCCGACGCCGTCCCCAGCGGCGAACCGTCGAACATTTGAACTCCCCGTACGAAACACTTGTTTGGGTCATCAAATTCATTCCTCAAAACACCTTCGTATGGGTATTTCACCAACGAGATGTAATGGAACCATAACCAGTATAAAGGGATTCGATTCTTTGATATGAAGAAGCCACTGAAAAGGAGGAAATAAGCTAAAATGGCGACGACGATGGTGAAACCCAACATCACGTGAGGGACTATACCGGAAAGGAAGGTGACGAATGAACTACCTGCCCAGAATGAAGCGAGGATTGTTAAGAAAAAAAAGAAAAATCCGGCGGAACCACCGGCGAGTCCAACGGAGAAGAAAGTTGTTCCGGCGAAAGTGATTGAGAGGATTAATAGAGATGGGATTGAAATTAAGGATTGAGCTAAAACGTATGATGATCGACGGTAAGCATTGTAAGCTGTTTCTCTCATGAAAATGTATTTTTCTTGAAGAAAAACTGGGATTGCTTCAGCACAAGTGTAGAATGTAGTCGACATGGCGAAAGCGAAGAACCCTAATCGTTCTTGAATCCCTTTTGGTGAATCATCGAGTTGCCAAAACATGGTGGCTAATATAAACCCAGTTATAAGAACAGCACCTAATCGAATTGCAAACAATTCAGGCATTCTCTTTGAATTTGTAATCGATCTTTTGGCAATCACTATGATTTCAATCCAAAATGGGTTTGCAAAATCTGGTAAACTGGATTCATTCGTTGCACCAGAAACTAACTTTCCTCTTGAAATGCTTGCAATAATGGCTTCTTTGAGAGAAAAATTTGGTTTTCTCGTGATTATAGTTCTGGGTTTTCTTCTAGCTTGCCATTGTTTGTTGAATTCAACTAAAGCTTTCGTTCCACCATGGCTGTTTTCTTCGAGTTCTCGAATCAAATCAAGAGCGAACTCAGTCTTGTTCTCGTTTTCAGGAATCGGATGACCGAACTCAGTGAAGAAACGAGGTAAACTCGATGGTGAACCATTGTAAACTGTGTTTCCACGTGAAAGGAAAATCAAACGATCCAGTAAGTTCATTATTCGATAACTCGGTTGATGAATCGACATTATCACAATGCTACCACTTTGGGCTATTCGTTGTAATACCTTAACCACCATGAAAGCACTCGTTGAATCCAAACCCGAAGTTGGTTCATCGAGAAACAAGACAATGGGGTCATGGATTATGTCCGTCCCGATCGAAACCCGTCGTCTTTCACCGCCGGAGACCCCTCTATGCCCTTCATCACCAATCACCGTTTGGGCCGCTTTTCTTAACCCGAGTTGATCGATCAATGCCTGGACTCTAGCTTTCTTCTTCTTCTTCGAAAGTGATCGAGGTAACCGGAACTCCGCCGAGAACATAAGTGTTTCCTCGACGGTAAGCATCGGAAAAAGAAGATCATCTTGCATAACATAAGCTGAAATCACCCTTAAAAGCTTCGATTCCAATGTCTCACCATTCAAAGTTATAGAACCCTTTAAACTCTCTTTCGAAATCCGGTTCGCAAGTGCATCAATCAATGTGGATTTACCCGACCCACTTGCACCAAGAACCGCCATTATTTCACCTTCGCGAGCTTCCCCCGAGATATTATTCAACAAGACCTTACTGTTTTCAACCTTCTTCCCCCATTTCTTTCGAACTTTAACACTGTAACTCAAGTTAGTGAAAGAAAGACCGAAAGGGTTGGACAATGGTAGTGAAGTACAACTGAAACCGACATCGACGACTCGGTTATCGGCCGGAGTATTGTTGCCGGAAACATCACTATGGGCATCATCTACACGCATTAGAAGCTCAGCTAGTGTAGAATTAGATTTTTTGGGGTGTTTTTGGAGCTCCATTTGTTGGGAAGTATTGTTGAAAAGTGGGAGCTTCATTTGGTTACTTTTTAACATCTAACCCCTGGCGTAATGTATATAGTAGGTGAAAGAAAAGTTGCTCAATATCCTTCACCATTTACCAAGTCTTCATCTTTCAAACAATTATATATATATACACACTCACACCTCCATCAAAATGTTGCAAAATTAAAAGGGTTTTTAGTAATTTTATATTTAAATGTGGACCCGATTAATAGGTGAAATCAACTTATTCAAGCATTTAATAATGGTATATATATGCATGTACATTTCCACGAAAGATATCTTAATAATTCAGACATTAAAATTTATCAATATAATTATATTTATTATACATATAAAGTTTCAGATCAATTCGGTATCTTTATTTAATAGTTGAAAGTTTTTTATATTAAGTAAAGGGTTAATATTTGGTATACTTTCCACAAGTAAAGTTAAAAACTGCGACGGTCATCATTCCTTTTATATATTTATTTTTCTAATATTTTTCTGTACTCTATAAGACACGTATCATTGGAGTTAAAGACTCTAATGACAGTGTACTAATAAATTGTTAAGCATTTTAATTTACTCAAAACTTGATATGCATTATTTATGTGATTAGAACGTAAAGTTCAACGATCAAATCATATAAAATTGTTTTTGTTTAAGGAAAAGGGATTGTATGAAACAGTGACGCCACATCATCTGTGTCCATTTTTCAATAGTTAAATGCCACATCAGTAATTTGAGCCTGAAATTATGGATATGGCATTAAACTATTGAAAAGGGATAATATCGTTGTTTCATACAACACTTTCTCGTGCAAGTAGATATGTTTTAACATAAATTAGGGTTTGTTTAGAAGAAAACTAACAGAAACAAAGCAACCCAAAACCAGAAGCGAAACAACTAACATAAGTGTATTAATTAAAAGTCTTAACAAACAGCAAGTAAAGCGTGTCGTGTAAAGGCATTGAGATCATTTAATTAGTGAGGAAAGAATAAAGAGATCGGTTGAGCTACATTCTCCTAATTTACTAGCTTTTACGCCTTTTTCTTTTCTTCACGAAAACACCACTATTCATAACAATGATGTTGTAATTCATTCATTTCTATTCCTTCAAATCTTTCAATTTTAAATATATTCCATTCAAATTTTTAACTTAGTTTTGTCCTCCGCTTTAAGTTACTTGTGTTAACGTGGTATATAAAATAAATAATATTATGTCAGTATGAAGTACACGTGGATTGTCATGTCAACATCGTAGAATTGCCATTTTAAAAAAAAGTGATTTAATCCTTTTTAAAAAATCGAGAGTCAAATTTAGTTTTGAAGAAAAAGAATAAAAACATTTGTTTTAAAGGAAAAGATCTTATATCGATTAAAGTACGATTACAACAACATGAAGCGTAACACAGAATAAACTGACAAGACGACTCTAGAGAAAAAAACAAAAACAATTCAAGGCAAAACGTAAAATCATCCTGTAAGTACTCAGGTCAAAAAAACGCAAAACATAACAAGGGAGCTCCCAAGCACTCCCTTCAATTGCAAATCGATGCTCAAAATAATAGGCGACATCTGTTGAATATTGACAATATCCCACATTAGGTAAAGATAGAAAGGGAGGGGGTTTTGGTTTGTTATATATAGAACCCTTCCCCCTTAGGTTTCATCACCCCAAAAATCCAAGTAGCTAATTGTAACTTGGTGTTGATCTTCTCTATTGTAATATTTCTAGAGGAAATATTAATTTGGTAGTGTCCGAGGACGTAAGCTAAATTGGCCGAACCTCGTTAAATTCTGGTGTTTTATTTCTTATTTGTTTGCTTATATTTAATAGCTTTATGTTGGTTATATTTATTTAGTTATTATTGCTATAAATATCTAAGTGAGTTCTGTCTAGTTGTTGGGTTTTAAGTGGGACCATTTGTGACCCCTCCAATTTAACTGGGAATTTTCTTAGTATAATTGTTGGCATAATAATTATCTAAATATTTCTGATAATATTGTTATTAATATTATCGTCGCTTCCGCCAATTGGTATCCGAGCCAAGGTTTTGTAGTATGCTCTGCGTTTGCAGCTTAGTCTGATCTTACACATCAGAAACATTTCCGAAAGCTTGTGGGTATTCCGCATTTGGTGGCTATTAAATAGAAGCTATGGCAAAAATGACAGAAGAAAAACCATCCATATCAACAACTTCCACCTCGTACATTTTGTCGAGGGTTGGAACTGCAAATACGAGATTTGCAGTGGAAATTTTTGATGGAACAGGTCATTTCAGCATGTGGCAAAGTGAGCTTCTCGATGCCCTTTTTCAACAAGGTCTAGATATTGCCATTGAGGAAGAAAAACCAGAAGGGGTTGATGATAAAGAATGGAAGACCATCAACCGATTGGCATGTGGTACAATTCGATCATGTCTTTCCAGAGAGCAGAAGTATATATTTAGTAAAGAGACTTCTGCAAGTAAATTGTGGAAAGCATTGGAGGAGAAATTCCTGAAGAAGAACAGTCAAAATAAGTTGCATATGAAGAAAAGACTGTTTCGTTTCAGTTATGTTCCTGGTACCACAATGAACGAGCACATTACCAATTTTAATCAGCTGGTGGCTGATTTGTTGAATTTGGATGTGACTTTTGAAGACGAAGACTTGGCGTTAATGTTGTTGAGATCGCTTCCAGAGGAGTTTGAGTACCTTGAAACTACTTTACTTCATGGAAAGTCGGAAGTAACTTTCAATGAAGTAACTGCTGCATTGTATAGCTATGAACTACGCCGAAAGGATAAGTTGAAAGGTTCAAGTGAAGCAGCAGTGGAAGCATTGGTAACAAGAGATCGTCAGGAAAGTCAGTTTAAGGGGAAGAGAAGAAAGTCCAAAGGTCGAGTTGTTGCCAAAGATGAATGTTCCTTTCGCAAAGAAAAAGGACATTGGAAGAAAGATTGTCCAAAACTGAAGAAAAAAGGGAAGACTCCGCAAGATGCAAATGTTGCAGAATGCAATAGTGAAGCAGAGTCAGACTTTTCTCTTAGTATGACATCTTCAACATTACATGCAGATGAGTGGATCATGGATTCTGGTTGTTCCTATCATATGTGTCCCATTTGGGAATGGTTCTTTGAATTTCAAAAACTAGATGGAGGGGTTGTTTACATGGGTAATGATAACACATGTAAAATAGCCGGGATAGGTTCAATTAAACTGAGGAGTCATGATGGATCTACTAGAATTTTGCGGGATGTACGATATGTCCCAAAGTTGAAGAAGAATCTCATCTCTTTGGGGTCGTTAGAATCTAAAGGCCTAGTTGTGACAATACGAGATGGAGTTCTTAAAGCAACTTCAGGAGCATTGGTGATGTTGAAAGGCATAAGAAAGAACAATCTGTATTACTACCAAGGTACTACAGTGGTGGGGACAACAGCAGCAGCAATTTCGAGTACCAAGAAGGACGCTGAGGCAACACAGCTGTGGCATATGCGTTTGGGCCATGCTGGTGAAAAATCCTTGCAAACTCTAGCTAAACAAGGATTATTGAAAGGTACAAAGACTTGCAAACTTGAATTTTGCGAGCATTGTGTTCTGGGAAAACAACGAAGGGTGAAATTTGGCACTGGGATTCACAATATAAAGGTATTCTGGATTATGTGCATTCTGATGTATGGGGACCGTCCAAGACTCCATCACTTGGAGGAAGACGTTATTTTGTCACCTTTATTGATGATTTTTTCAGAAGAGTTTGGGTGTTTCCTATGAAGAACAAAGATGAGGTGCTTGAAGTTTTCCTTAAGTGGAAAACTAAAGTTGAAAATCAGACAGGAAGGAAGATTAAGGTTCTCCGATCAGACAATGGTGGTGTAGCGACGTAAAAATTTTGTGGATTCGGGTCACTAAATTGTGGCAATCTAGTGAAAAAGTTTGAAAACTGAAGTTTGATTTTAAAAAAAGAGGGAGTCGCCACCGATCCTTTTCCTAGGTGTGATCGGACACCTAATAAATTCTCTTTTTAGAAGAAAAATTTATTTTTAAATTTTCCTAAAAAAGAGGTAATTTTAGGTCTGCGTGAAAATCCAGAGAAAATTAGGGTTCGGGAGTCGGTTACGCGCGAGGAAGGTATTAGCACCCTCGCGACGCCCAAAATTGGTATCTCGTTAAATGCGTGTTGTCTTCATTTTCAAAAATACGAGTTCAATTTAATATTAGTCGTGATCCGATTAAAGCACGGAAATTTTAAAGCACAACAACTTTTCCTTTTTTTTTTGAAAACACAAAATTTTTTTAAAATACAAGCATTTTAGAAACACGAAACTCTTTTTTTTTAAAAAAACGAAAATTTTGAAACACGAGATTTTTTAGGAAACACGAATTTTCTTTTTGAAACACGAAAATTTTTAAAACACAAAATTTTTTGAAAACATAAAATTTTTGATAAAATATGAAACACGAGGATTTTTTGAAACACGAAAATTTATGAAACACGGTCAATTTTTTTGAAAACACGAAAATTTTTGAAAGACGAGATTTTTTGAAAACATGGAAATTTATGAAACACAGAATTTTTTGAAAACAAGAAAATTTTCGGAATACGGGACTTTTGAAAACAAGGAAATTTTTTTGAAAACACGACAATTTTTTGAAACACTGGAATTTTGAAAACACGAAGATTTTTTAAACACGAATTTTTTTTAAATACCGTATTTAACACGAATCGATGATATTCACCCCGACATGGCGATGAAATCGTCGAATTAGTGTCAAACTGATTCAATTTAATATTTAATCGGGATTCTAATAAAACACGAGAATTTTATTAAAATACGAGGAATTTCGAATATTTTCGATTGTTAGAAGGGCGTCCCGTATTTAACACGAGCTATCGATATCCACCCAACATAGCGATGAATTCGATGACTCGATGTTAAATCGGTTCGTTGCCTTATGCATTAAAATATTATTATTATTTTAAAATATGGAATTAAAATATCATAATAATATTTATAAAAACTATTTTTAAACATACTAATTTAAATTAAATAAAACACCATTTAAATACATTAAATAAAACAAAATAGATTAAAAAAAATTACCAAAGCCCAAAGTTATGGGCTTGAAAGACAAGCCCTTTCCTTTTTTGCTGCGAATTGGGCCTTAGTGGGCTGCCAGAGACTGGGTCGAATCTGCTGGCCCGCTGGTACCGGTCTGCTGGGCGCTGGACTTGACTAGGACTTGGGCTCGGATTGGGCCTACTGCTTTGGCCTGCTACAGATTTCTTCTCTTCTCTATCTCTTTTTTTTATAGGCTTGTTGGGTTTGGGCTGTTAAAGCTATTGGGCTGCTATATTTTTCATTACTTTTTTTATTTTCTTTTTCTTTCTTTTTCTCTGTTTTCCTTTCTCCCTTCTTCTTCTTCCCTTTTCTTTTTTTTTTCTTTCAAACCCAAGCCACCACCGTTGGTGACTCTTTGCTCCGTCGTCCACTGTCGCCGTCGACTCCTCCGTTCTGTGGCGTTAGTCTCGACGTTCTCTTTTCTTCTTTTCTCTTCCCTTTTTCTCTTCCTTCTCTTCTCTTCTCCCTTTGACTTTCTCTCTTTTCTTCTATTCTCCCCTCTCTTTTCCTTTCTCTTTCGCAAGCCCGGAAATTAGAGGCGACGCCGTCCCTCCAATCCGCCGTTCGTCACTCGATCCTCCTCCGCCTTAAGTGGCCGTGGTAAGGGGTCGAGATCCCTTGCTATATTTGTTTTTTTTTGCCTTTTTTTACTTTTTTCTTTGCTTTTGGTTGCTTGTGACTTTTCAGGTGGTGGGGGCAAGGGGACGACAACGGTGGCGGTGGTTGAACGACGGTGGTGAGGGCTTTCGCTTGCTGCTGCTTGACTTTTTTCTCTCTTTTTTTTTGCTTTTTGGTTGCCGAAAATGAGAACCCCCCCTTCTCCTACATTCGGATCTGGCTTTTATAGCCATTTCTATACAACATTTTTTAAGTTTCTGGCCATTGCTCCTTGTCGTCTGTTCTGTCTTGGTGTTTGTTTCATTTTGCAGGGTATGGAGGACCAGACGCGTGCGTGGAGAGTGGTGGTGGTAGTGCGCAAGGTGGCCAATGGTTGGCCATTGGTGAGAAGCGGCGGCTGACAAGATGGGAGCTAGGGTTTGCTGCTGAAATCTTCTAAGCAAATGGGCTATTAGGGTTTTAAAATTTGGGCTCAGGTAGTTTTAGGATTGGGATTATTATGTAAATGAACATTGGACCCTTTTTATTTGGGGGTTTTATTATTTCATGGACCTAGGCTGATATTGGCTATTACAGCTGCCCCTCTTTGCTCATTGTCGTGTAACGAGAATGGGGCAAAGACTTTAAAAGAGCCAATTTTGCCTAGTCAGGCAGAATCTCGACTTCTTTGGTGTTTCTTTTCTTCAATTAACCTCATTCCATCCTACTGCATCCTGTTGCTTTGGTTCAACCCACTGCATCTTCTGATATATGCCTTGTGGCTTCAATCTATTCCAATGCAACTTCAATGATGTGAACATTTTTTGTTTCGGTCTACCTCACTGTAACTTCAGAAATATAAGATCTACAGCTTCAATCTACTCTTCTATCACTTCAGTCAGATAAGGTTTGTGGTCTTCTCTTCTGCAACTTTAGAAAGACAATATCTGATATCCTCGACCAGCCCCACTGCAACTTCAGGGAGACAAAATCTGGTGCCTTCAATCGGCTCCAATCTTTATTCTTTACTCGGTGTGTGGTCTTGAGCCCAACTCATTTCTCGCAATATGAATTGACTCTTTAAAAACAGACATTAAAAACAAAAACTAAAGATATCTCAACATGTGAACTGAGGCTCAACTCACTTTTCGCAATATGAGTTGATTTTTTTGACAACAGAAATTGAAATTACCTCAGCGTGTCCTGAGGCTCAACTCATTTCTCGCAATATGAGTTGAATTTTGAAAAGCAGAAATTGAAAATACCTCAACGTGTCTTGAGGCTCAACTCATTTCTCGCAATATGAGTTGAATTTTGAAAACAGAATATGAGTTGATTCTTTCAAAAACATAATAATGAAAACAGAAATGGAAAATACCTCGGTGTGACCTGGGGCTCAACTCACCTCTCACAATATGAGTTGATTTTTTTGAAAAACAGAAATCAAAAGGCTTAATTGAAAATACCTCGGCGTGTGTCCTGAGGCTCAACTCACCTCTCGCAATATGAGTTGAAATTAAAACACAAAAATTGAAAATACCTCAGCGTGCCCCGAGGCTCAACTCACCTCTTGCAATATGAGCTGATTTTGAAAAAGTAGAAATTAAAAGGTTCAACCCACCTCTCGCAATATGAGTTGATTCTTGACAAACAAAAATTGAAATTACCTCATCGTGTCCTGAGGCTCAACTCACCTCTCGCAATATGAGTTGAAATTAAAACACAAAAATTGAAAATACCTCAGCGTGCCCCGAGGCTCAACTCACCTCTTGCAATATGAGCTGATTTTGAAAAAGTAGAAATTAAAAGGTTCAACCCACCTCTCGCAATATGAGTTGATTCTTGACAAACAGAAATTGAAATTACCTCATCGTGTCCTGAGGCTCAACTCACCTTTCGCAATATGAATTGAAAAAAATACCACAGTGTGTAATCTGAAGCTCAACTCACCTCTCGCAATATGAGTTGATTTTTTTAAAAACAGAAATTGAAAATACCTCAGCATGTGAACCGAGGCTCAACTCACCTCTCGCAATATAAGTTGATTTTTTTGAAAACAGAAATTGAAAATACCTCAACGTGTCTTGAGGCTCAACTCATTTCTCGCAATATAAGTTGAATTTTGAAAACAGAAATTGAAATTACCTCAGCGTGTCCTGAGGCTCAACTCATTTCTCGCAATATGAGTTGATTTTTTTTAACAACAGAAATTGAAATTACCTCAGCGTGTCCTGAGGCTTAACTCACCTCTAGCAATATGAGTTGATTTTGAAAAACAAAAATTAAAAGGCTTAACTCACCTCTCGCAATATGAGTCAATTTAAAACATAAACTAAAAATACCTCGGCGTGCCCCGAGGCTCAACTCACTTCTCGCAATATGAGTTGATTTTGAAAAAAAAAAATTAAAAATACCTCAACGTGTCTTGAGGCTCAACTCATCTCTCGCAATATGAGTTGATTTTCCTTGGAAAGCATGAATATTAAACATCAAAATACCAAAACCAGTCCTTTGGTAGAACTCGGGTATCTTTTCCTTTGATTCAGTGCGACTCTCATTCAAGATTTCTTGCTTTACTGGATTACCTGTATATGCCATGCATGATGTCATCATGAGATGCACATGTTTGTCTTAAATGCCTTTATGCCTACATGATTATGCAGTGCTCCTTAAGCATATTGGTCGTATGTCATTTTCGCCATGATTGTTGAGGATCTGCGTTCATTGCTTTGATTCTCGACCTTCTCTTCAGGCATCATACCTGTCTTCGAGCTTTACGAGTAATCGACGTTTCTCAGATATCACCCTTTTGCCCTTGGTTAAACTTTGTTCTTGCTTTGAAGATCTTGCACTTATCGAATTCTTATCCGGGTAATGCTTGACATTTCTTTTGTTTAGAGTATGTCATTTCACTATTTATCATTAAATAAACACATAATGAGATGCATGAAAATGGTCAGGTAGGGACAAAAAGGATATCTCATATTCCTTTATTTCAAATGTGGCAAACAAAGAAAGTTAACCAATGAGAGTAAAAATGTCAAAAGAAAGAAAAGGTCATATTCAACGGATACAAATGCTCTAGATATTCAACACATGAACTCTTCCACATTCCTCAATCAATAATCTTTTCGAGCATGGCTTCTTGCGTAGAAAATTTCGAGCTTTCAGAAGTGTTTCAAATATTGTAGTCTCACTACTTGACCTATCGTTCGACCGCCAGGTTTGTTTCATTAGGACGCCCTCTCGGGTTTTCATCCTAATATTTTTGTACTAATCAAGACGCCCTTTTTGGGTTTTCGCCCTGATCCCTTTTTTTTAAGATGCCCTTTTCGGGTTTTCATCTTAAGCATAATATTTCTTCACCGCATCTGAATTCACCAGATTCGATAACTCCTTCCCATCCATCTCGGTAAGGATTAAAGCTCCTCCTGAGAATGCCTTTTTTACAACGTATGGTCCTTCCCAATTTGGTGCCCATTTTCCTCGCAGGTCTTTTTGTATTGGGAGAATCTTTCTCAGAACGAGTTCTCCTTCATGGAACTCTCTTGGTCGTACCTTCTTGTCATGGGCTTCGATCATTCTCTTTTGGTACATTTGCCCATGACAAATTGCCCTTAGACGTTTTTCTTTAATGAGGTTCAACTGATCATATCGAGCTCGAACCCATTCTGCTTCTTCTAACCTTGATTCCATCAATACTCGCAGAGAGGGGATCTCAACCTCGATAGGTAGCACAGCTTCCATTCCATAGACTAGAGAGAAAGGAGTTGCTCCCGTAGATGTTCGCACAGATGTGCGATATGCAAACAAAGCAAATGGAAGTTTCTCGTGCCAATCTTTATATGTCTCAGTCATTTTCCCAATGATCCTTTTAATGTTCTTGCTAGTTGCTTCAACAGCCCCGTTCATCTTTGGGCGATAGGGCGAGGAATTATGATGTTTTATTTGGAACTGCTCGCACACTTCTTTCATCATCTTATTGTTCAGATTCGTGGCATTATCTGAGATGATTCTTTCAGGCAAACCATATCGGCAAATGATTTCCTTTTTCAAAAACTTGCACACTGCAGTCTTCGTCACATTGGCAAACGAAGCGGCTTCAACCCATTTTGTGAAGTAATCGATAACCACAAAAATGAATCGATGTCCATTTGAAGCTTTTGGAGAAATTGCCCTATGACATCCATGCCCACATAGAAAAAGGCCACGGAGAAGTCATGACATGAAGGGGTGAAAGGGCTACATGAATTTTATCGCCGTAGATTTGACATTTGTGGCATTTTCTGGCAAAATTGATGCAGTCACTTTCCATTGTCAGCCAATAATAACCGAGTCTCATGATCTTTCTGGCCATATTGAACCATTGGCATGCGTTCCGCAATTCCCTCATGGACCTCTTCAAGTATTTTTCTGGCTCAACATCATCCACACATCTCAAAGCATCTGATTCTTTCCTCTTTATACAGGATATCCCCATCAAGATCAAATCCCGCTGCCATTCTTCTAATTGTTCTTTTATCGTTCTCATTCGCTTGTTCGGGATATCTTTGATTCTTGGTATATTCTAAGATATCATGGAACCAAGGCCGTCCGTATACTTCTTTCTCAATGCTACAACAGTGTGCAGGGACCTCGTATATGCTCATTTTGAGGGGCATTATTTCTGCTTCTCTACTTGCTTTGAACATTGAAGCCAAAGTGGCTAGGCATCAGCTAGTTGGTTCTCTTCTCGTGAGAAGTAATGAAAAGTTATTTCTTTGAATTCCTTGATCAATCCAGCACTAAATCGCTGTACTTAATCAATTTTGAGTCCCTCACTTCCCATCTCCACGGATTGGTAATCACTAGGGCTGAGTCCCCGTACACCTCCAAGATCTCGATGTTCGTTCGATAGCTGCACGAGCCCATGATACAGGCCTCATATTCTGCGATATATTGGTACAGAAGAAGTTCAGTCTTGTAGTGAACGGATAATGATTCCCGTCTGGTGATACTAGGATTGCTCCAATTCCATGCCCTAAAGCATTTGACGCACCATCAAAGCACATCTTCCATGACTTCTCTTTTGATGACTCGGATTCTATTTCTGTGATGCACATTAAGTCTTCGTCTGGGAAATCGAATCTTAAAGGCTCATATTCCTCTGTCGTTCGAGTTGCTAAGAAGTCAGCTATTGCGCTCCCTTTTATTGACTTCTGACTTACATAGGCAATGTCATATTCCGAAAGGAGGAGCTGCCATCGTGCCATTCTTCCTAATAGTGCCGGCGATTCCATCATGTATTTTATTGGGTCCAGCTTTGAAATTAGCCATGTCGTGTGATACAACATATATTGTCTGAGTCTCCGAGCTACCCAAACCAGAGCGCAACAATATTTCTCAATGGACGAATATTTTGCCTCATATTCAGTGAACTTTTTGCTGAGGTAGTAGATCGCCTTTTCTTTCTTCCTGACTCATCATGTTGCCCCAGTACGCAACCATTGAGTTTTCAAACACGGTCAGGTACAAAATTAAGGGTTTTCCAGGGGTCGGTGGTACTAGCACAGGAAGATTAGACAAATACCGTTTTATCTTATCGAAGGCCACTTGGCACTCCTCATTCCATTCTCCCGGGTTATGTTTTCGAAGGAGTCGAAAAATTGGGGTCGCACTGATTGGTAAGTTGAGCAATGAATCGAGCAATGTAATTCAACCTCCCTAAAAATCCCCTGACTTCCTTTGTGTGCGCGGGGAGGTAATTCTTGGATGGCTTTTTTTATCTAGATCAACTTCGATACCTCTTTCACTGACAATGAGCCTAGCAATTTTGCCGAGGTAGCCCCGAATGTACATTTGGCTGGATTAAGCTTTAGCTGAAACTTTCTCAGCCTTTCGAACAACTTCTTGAGGTTCATTACATGTTCTTCTTCTCCTCGAGATTTAGCAATCATATCATCGACGTAGACCTCTATTTCCTTATGCATCATGTCATGGAATAATGTCATCATAGCCCTCTGATATGTTGCCCCAGCATTCTTTAACCCGAATGGCATCACCTTGTAGCAGAACGTTCCCCACATTGTTATGAAGGTAGTTTCTCCATATCCTCAGGGGCCATCTTGATCTGATTATACCCGAGAATCCATCCATGAAAGAAAACAATGAATGTTTTGCTGTGTTGTCCACCAACGTGTCAATATGTGGCAAGGAAAAATTATCTTTTGGGCTTGCTCGATTCAGGTCACGGTAATCCACGCACATTCGTACTTTTTCATTTTTCTTTGGTACCGGGACTATGTAGCCACCCATTCTGGATATTTGGAGGCTTGTAGGAAGCCAGCGTCAATTGCTTCTTGACTTCCTTTTTATTTTCAACAGCATTTCGGGCCTCATCCGTCTTAATTTTTGCTGGATGGGCTTGCATTCTGGCTTTAATGGGAGCTTATGGACCACTAATCTTCATCTAGCCCTGGCATGTCCTGGTATGACCACGCGAAAACATCTTTGTATTCGCAGAGTAAAGTGATCAAACTATGCCTGGTACTTTCTAAAATAGAAGTCCCAATCTTCACTTCTTGTTTCCTCTCTTCAGTGCCCAAATTTATTGTTTCCACAGATTTTTCATGAGGCAGAACCTTTTATCCTCTTGTTCCACCATTCTTAACAATTCAGGAGACGAGACATAATCTTCAGCATTTTCTTCGGCTTTAAATTCTCCTAAGCAAACAGCCTTCTCAAAATCAATTTCAAAATTTGTAACGGGCTTATTCATGTCGTTAATATCTGAGCACCTGAAAGTTGAATGGAAAGGAAGCTATCGGGGGACATCCAAGTATTGGAAACAACAACAAAATGTTATGTCATGGCAATGAGGCAAATGTAAGGATAGGCTATGAAATGAGAAAATGATTATGAAATTAGTGATAATGCGAAAAATCGTGACAAAATGCATCTTCATTGATATTCACTTAAATGATAAAGAGCGAATGCAAGCTCCTACAAAAGAATTCCATTATATTAAGGACACAATAGAAGGTTGATGTTTAGCATTACTCTGAAGGCTTATAAACTACAAGAAGCTCCTCAGCAATCCAATTGTTCAACATGAAACCAGGAGGGCAAGGGCGTATCCTCGAGACATCTTTACTTGCATCAGCTTCTTTGTCAATGACATTTATACTGACATTCTGAAAATCCCTTTCAATTAATCCCAGCATGTTTCGTGGATCATCTTGTCCAGGGTACATCATTCCCGCAGATGTAAATGTTTTTGACAAAGGAGGGTACTCTATTGGTTCCCATTCTGGTTCTCGGCCCAAAGTTCTTGCAATTCTTCTCTCTTGATCCTTCTTCCACTGTCTTATTCTTTGGCGCATGTCAGGCTGGAACCCTAAACCGTATCGGGCCTTGTGGTGCACTGGCTTTAAAGCCCTGACTATTCCTTGCAGATGTCTCCCTAACCTCTTCTCGCACGAGCTTCCCTTCTACGGTCAACTTGACACCCATTCTGGTATTTCTCG